>NW_028141160.1:19407091-20007091 GCF_030444845.1 Prenolepis imparis
AAGCAGTGGTATCAACGCAGAGTACTACAACTAATATTTTTTATATTGTAGATACATCGTCACTTCGTGAAGACACTCGAAGACGTTCACAAAATTTTTTTAGTATGTACTTTAATAGTTGAGGTTTTATAAATGCAGAATTGTGTTTATTTTGTGCAGTTACAGCGTGAAAATTACATTTTTTTCGTGTAAAAATAATATAAAGAAACAGACAAGTATTGTTGACAGGTATTGAACAACAATTGATTAATACAAAGGATAAATGTGTGAGTATACAGGAAATCTTTTATTTTCTAAAATTATCAATTTTTTATAAATTAAAATACATAATTTGCAACATATAAGTTAAATTAATTTACGTTACAATATTATCGAGATTCTTATTTCAAAATTATAAAATGTACAAAACTTGATATGAATTGTTACCGAATTTCTTTTTATTATCAAAAATTTTATGACAGGTAGGATCGTTATGACAAGGACATACGTGATTATTCATCATGTCGTTTTTCGAAGTCGAGCTCGTAGCCGCTACGTCAATTGTCTATTGTCAAAATCATCACCAAGGTAATCACGAAGCGAGCGTAATACTGCAATACGGCCGATCAGATTCCGTCTTATTAGACAATGACACGCAGTTCAAGTTCACTGTAAGACTGGAAGAGTTTAACGTTCAGCACAAGACCGCACCCGCTTACGCGCACTGTAATCTCGTCGAACGTGTGAATTGTGTCGTCCATCAAGACAATGATAAGCCAGTTTGTTGACAAAGATCACCGCTGCTTAAACCACGGATGAGAGTTCACCACATTTCATTCCATCGATGATATCAAAAGAGGAGACTAGATCAGACACCGTGAGGCAACGATTAAACGAATTATAAACTTATGAATGAGCTATTAGCTTATAAATTAGTGCGAGTAAATCTAGCACGGGCCTTTTACTGACAAGAGAAAAATATTATATTAAATATTATAACTTACGATGGGAAAACTGAAGACCAGTAGGGAAGCAAAATATCTATTTTCTAGTCAATAAGGCCAATAATTTTAACACTTATTTGTATAATATTTTGTCGGCAGATGTATGCATTATTGGCACGTGATTTCTTGATATAAGAATATATAAATATAATATTTGTTTTTGATGTTTGAGTAGATTAACGTTCTGCAATATGTTTCAAAAAATTACAGAACTAGATAATTTTATCGTATTTTATATACATTCAATTCAATAATTAATAAATAGTTGTGTAAAATTTGTTATTAGTAATTATTTGCTTTACCAAATGTGTTGAAGTATATATTATGTATCTCGATAGTTATTGAAAATTAGATTTATATTTATTTTTATATTTTTTACTTAAATTAATAATAAATTATCTTATATTCTTCCTATATGTATTATACTTATATAAATGGGAATATTAAATCTGCCTTATGCCTTTAAATTTGAAAAGGATAAAAAAATAATGCAATTAATATGTATGAAGCTTTTTTATTTCTGAGACACATATTTCTAAAATTAGCATTTACTAACATAGATGTAAATATATTTTTGCTTTTTTGCTAATAACACGCTAAAATATTTTCTACCGAAAAATATAGTGATTTCTCTGTAACATTTGGAGCAATCCATATAAATCTAATCATTTTAATTTTTAGTTTCATTAGTCCCCCAGGAATAATACTCGCAATGACATTAAATAAGAGAAAGCTGATGATACATACTGAAATATATAAAATAAGAATATTAGTGTTTTTCGCTTTAATATAAAAGATGCATGAATAATAATAATAAAATTTTTGACAAAAATTTTTAAAATTATATTTATATATTTTTATATAAAATAATATTTATATATTTCCAAAATAGTTTTAGGAAAACGTGTAGACGTATCTGAGTAGAATATATATTTTTTAGTTTCTTATAAAGTTGTTTAATATGAATATCGAAGATATTAATTATTATATCGAAAGTTCTCAAAATCTCCATAATAATTGTGTATAAAAAGTATTTTGGTTGTTGAGATGTTACCGATGAATAGTAATTTAATGATAAAGCTGGTATCATAGAAGAAACTTGAATGCATAACGGTGTTTGGCTTCTAAACAAGACGTACAATACATTACTTTTAAAAGCTCGTTCTTGGTTGTACCACTCCGAATCATATACTGCATTTGCAACATTTGTAGTCTAGTAAATAATATGCAAATTTAGAATAAGATGAGCAACATTAATCATTAAAGTTAAAACTATATACCGAATTATGATAGAAAGAAGTATTACTTATATGAAAAATATATAATGTAATATTTAAATAAAAACAATATATCTTTTTATGATATAATTAATCATAAAGAATACTTTAAAACATTTTGTTTCATTTAATTATTATACATATTGTTTTATTTAAGTATTATACACATATAAATATATACACATAAATGTATCCGAATTTAAATTTAATTCTATTATTCTTTTGAACTTGCTATGTAGATATGCTTTTTGATGCAATTTACCGCGCTTATCAAGTTATCGGCTGGCAAAACATACATATAAACTTCAAAAAGTCCAGCTATACACAAGAAAACGAATTGTGTTTTGTCTGTTAATTCGGCTTCCTATACAATAATACGTAATATATAAGTTATAAATTAGTTATATTAATAGTAACGAGTAATATGATAAATAAGTTATATATATAAATGAATATAGTAACATATATATGTATATGTGTGTGTGTGTGTGTGTGTGTGTATTATACTATAATTCTTCCTCTAAAAGCATACCAAGCTTCGATTCGTTTGGTTGCGTTCATATGTTATTATAATTTTTTCTAATTGTAAGTATGTATATTAATAAATTACAAATTCAGAAGGAGGCTATATGGAGCCACGCGCCTACATTGTTGACTTATTATGTATATTAATACACCTCGTCACCGTATTTGTGATCATTGGAGCGACAAAATATTGAACAAAAAATAAAAGTTAAAAGAAGCATTCGATGATCATGTTTTATATTATGTGCTCAGATTTTTCGGTGACAACAAATATTTTCAGAAAACTGCGAAACGATTGAAGATGAATCACGCGTTGATAAAATCCTAAGCATGTGATAAAGTATGACCACCAAATGCTTTTTTAAATTTTTTATAACAATCCGTGGCATTCTCTTATAATTTAACGCAAAACTTAATCGCATATTTTTGTTCAATATTTTATCGCCCCATAATGAAAACGGTCGACGAGATCTATAATACACACTTATGAAAAATATTATAATGACACATGAACGCAATCGAACGAATCGAAACTTAGTGTGCTTTTAGAGAATAGATTGTAATATACATTCCGTGTAATTAGGATTTTTTAATGTTACCACATTATGCGCTACATATTTAGTAATTTATCATTACTTTTGTGACAGACCATGTATATTATATAATTACGAATTATATTTAAAACCGATTGTTCTAACTTAGTAAATTTTACGCGACAGGTAGCATATCTTCGTCTTTTTTCAGATTAAAAAAAAAAAGAAACAATAATTATGTGTGTAGAGAGTATCGCCTTATTATTACATTGCAAAATAGATATAATAATAAACAATTACTTACCCCGATAATTATTAAACCACCAACTATAATCGACAACGTACAAACGATCATTACTATTAATATTGCTGTACTCATGGATATTATGACATCTTGAGTATACCTAAAATAATTTGTTGCTTATTGTTACCATTATTAAGAGCTTTATTAATTGCTTATACAATACTTCAATGCACTTTTTTCCTCAATAGAACTACTACAATCCCATTTAAAAATGCAATATAATACTATAATAATAATAGGTAATAAAAATAGGAAAATAATTAATTAAATAAGTTACGACTAATCGTACTTGATATCACATAATATTTGTCAATCGCGTTTTGAAATGTAAATGTCTATATAGGTCGCCATTTATAATTTGCAAACGCACGAAAATAAATTAAACAAACTGCAACTTATTCTGCGAACGCATTGTGTGAGTTGATAAATTGTGTTTTGCGAAAAACGCTCTATGTAGAGCTTTAATACGCGTAAAGCAATTCATTATTACTTGATTATTACTTGATTTTCGCTTTATGAATGATAACAAGGCGTAAATAAAAGTGCGTCATAAGCCGCGGAGAAAGTAAACATCAATATAATGACCTCCACAAAATATTTAACGCAATACGAAATAAATGTATTGAAAAATTCTATTACTAAACTTCAAATTTTAAATTTGAATTGTTAATTAACATTATATTATTTTGTCTTCGTTACTTGAATCATTCGATATTGTGATAATATTGTGATACGACTATATATCTTTATACAATCCATCGCGTCTTACTTAATTATTAACATTATTTGTGTAGAATATTACGCGATTACTAGTTTCGAATTTTGAATTTTTTAATTATTTGACAGTACAATTTTGAATTTTGAATCGGTTGGTAATTGACGCGTTATCCTCATTATCTCTTCGCAAAATAATTTGCTTTGTGTGATTAATATTTGGAAAGTGCTATTTTTATATCTGTTTTCAATATACTTACATTGACGCGCGACTGTAATTCACAATAATTTTCGCGAGTGCAACGTGTGGATATTATATGTGTGTGACATATCGGAACGAATCCTAACAATCTGAAAGGAGAAGGCCTAGGAAGCATTCGGCATCAGCGGAGCAACTTTGGAATAAGTAATTTATAATTTACAGGGTATTCCAGATTTACCGGATCACTCGTTAATGGCAGATTCCTGTACGGGGATTCTGTAACTCATAACGACGATGTCGCTATCGTTAACGTGTCGTTGCGCATATATTTTGACATGTTAAAATATATGCGCAACGACACGTTAACGATAGCGATATCGTCGTTAAGAGTTACAGAATCCCCGTACTGGGATCATTTGGAGACGATTTTTCCTCAGTAATAATTGTCGAGGCACCAATAATTTTCGAGCTATATAAGCGATTAAAATAAAGGGTTTTTTGCAAACTAAGCTTTGTGGAAATAAAATATTAACAAAACCACATTTTTTAGTTAATTTCAGATAGAGTTTACTTTAATAGAATTTTTATTTAAGGCTTAACAAAGATGGCAAAAATTAGGAACATGCAAAAAATGATAACCTCCCTCAATATTTTCGCTGAGGAATAATCTCCAAATGATTCCAAAAATCTGCCATTAACAGGTGATCCGGTACGTTTGAGACACTCTGTATATTACTTGTTATTAATCATGTACGCACGTCTATTCATTATCCGGTTTTGTTTAAATGATTTAAATAGGAATTAGAAAAAAAGGATAATTTTATATAATGGCTCGAATAAAACTCCGCTGTTGCACATCAACTGGTGAATGACAAACTTATATTTCCTTTTGAAATCTATTAGGTGAGTCAACTGAAAATCTTAAATATTTTTTATCTCATAATTGATTGAATACAAAAGGTATATATACTTACATGACGTGCAATAGAAGTGTTGCGTAGAAAAATAAAAAACGTACGTGTATATCTTTTGTGTTCAATAAATTACGAGATAAAAAAATATTTAAGTTTTTCAGTTGATTCACACCTAATATAAAAAAATGTATTATAGATCTGATTGTCTTAAAAAATAGAATAGATTAGGCTGAATATTTTCTTTCCTCGTAGAGAAAGCTTTGTTCCGTGAAAAATTTTTTTCAGTTTTCTATGCCAATGTGTGTTCATGTGTTCAGAATATTCCAAAACGTTAAAAATTTACATTTTTTAAAAATGTTTGTCCGTATGTTTATATGTGAGAGTGTGTGTATATGTATGTATCGATTGACTGATTTGTTAAATGTATTTATTAATGTTATTGCAAATACATTTTTTTCACTTTTTTGTACACAATCGCTGACTTGATACGGGGATTTTATCGTTATCGTTTGCGTCAGATAAATGCTTATAAGATTAATTTGTTTTGAGAAAAATTGACAATGTTATCATTGAATAGAAAAGATGAAGAAAATTATATTATATTTTTATATTCAATTATATATTTAATTTAATGTCAGACAATTGATAAATTAATCAAATTGTTATCAAATTGTCAATTCTTCTCAGCACCAGCATGATTCTTGACGTGTGAATATCTAAATGCGTCTGACACAAGAATGCTGAATGCTGAATCCGAAAGAGAAGGCATTATTGAAGCCTTTTGTATTTGATGTCAAGACATTATTGCGTTACTTCATAAGAAAAATAATGTAAAATAAAAGATCAAGAAAGTTAAAATAGAACAGATGGAAAACATTGTTTTATTACCTCATCAGTTTTAAGTGTTCCCATATACATGTGATGATATCATGAATGTTGTTGGCGTTTCGAAAGTTATCTGACAATATTTCGAAACGCGCAATGGTAAACCATACAAGAAGACCGAAAAGACAATTGTGACAAACACTTGACGCGCACTGATAAATAACGGTACATTGACTCAGATATATAATAGTCCACATTGGTTGGTGGTATGCGTCGAAAGGATACGATGCGTCGAAAGGTAAAGGCTGTTGCTCGGGATCTAAGAACGGTCCAAGCCAGAATGTTACTGTAGAGAAGAAAAGCGTTCCGGTACTGGTCATATATAATTGTCTATTTTTGTCGACGTACTGCTGGTAAAGTTCTCTTTCTTGTCCTTCTGCGCGATTGAAATGATGCTCCATTTCCAATATCAAAAGCTGAAATTCCATTCGACATTTCGTTGAAAATACATAGAATGTATAGTAATTATACGATATAAATAACGTAACAAATAAATTCGAAGTTTAAATTATATGCATGCTGCACTTCAAACAGGTAACAATATAATAATAATGTCTATAAAAATATATATTTTTATTCCAATATTATCAACATGGAGTGCTATTATATGATAAAAAGATTATTTATAAAATAGCATTTAAAGCTTTGTGGTTAATATGTTTTTAAATGTATTAAATACAATACAATTTATATTTAAATACAATATTTAATCTATTTGTTAATACAAATATGTTAATACAAAGTTATTAAAAATAGGGAAAAATGCTTATCTAAAATTAATTAGTTATACTTTAATATTTTTTACTTGCAATCGTTCAGATTGTTGCGTGAAACAAAATATTTGCCAAGGAATTTGCAGAAAGGCTGTGGCTAAAGAACATATCTTTATTAGCCTTGGTAAACTGAAGATGTGAGCATTGGAAAATATAGAATGTATCATAGACACTATTGTAAGCACTACATGCACCCACATAAAGGAACGTTGAACTTTAAAACGTATCAGTTGAAATCTCGTAGGATTCTTCAGTGGAATTGTACAGTTTATAGCGGTTAATATTTTCATGTATCTGATTGCCTTTTCCGGTGTAAATTTGGCCATAATTACGTCGAAGCTTATATAATAACCGATAGGGATCTATTCGTTCTTTCGTCTCGATCGTTACTTTCGTTATGCCGTCTCTAACAAAGCTACAAACTTTTGTCGGTTTATACTACGCATGCATATTTAATGTATAATAGTATAGTTTTATGTAAAGTTCTATATAATTTATATGCGCAATACTAGAAAAAAATATATTTTGCATATAACATGTACATTGTAACATGTACTTTCGTGACTGTGTTTTATAGATGCTGTGAGTATTAAATTTATAACGGAGATTTCAAGGAAGAATAATGCAAAAGTAATGCTATATAATATAATATAAAAAAAATATGAAAAGATTCCTACACAATTGTAATAAGTTTAGTACTCTGCGTTGATACCACTGCTTGCAAATATCTGTGTTTTATAGATGCTGTGCGAGTATTAAATTTATAACGGAGATTTCAAGGAAGAATAATGCAAAAGCAATGCTACATAATAATATAAAAAGATATGAAAAGATTCCTACACAGTTGTGATGAATTTCTTTACACGATAATCATGAACTATTTGCAAATATCTATAATTTCAATTTTATTTAAAAAGCTAAAGAACGAAAATTATTCATAATGGGAGAATATTTTTCATATTGTAGATACATCTTCACTTCGTGAAAACACGTGAAGGCGTTCACATATTCTTTCTAATATATCTCCTTAGTAGTTGAGATTTTATAAATACAGAATTGTGAATACTTTGTGCAATAACATCGTGAAAATAGCATTTTTTGTGAAAAAATAAAGTATAATACACAGAAACAGAAAAATATCGTTGACAGATATTGAAAAGCAAAATTGATTAATATGGAAGATAAATGTGTGTGAGTATACAAGAAATCTCTTATTTTCTAAAATTATCAATTTTTTTTAAAATTGAAATACATAGCTTGCAAGATATAAACTGCACTAATCTAAGTCACAATATTTTTTATCAAGATACTTATTTCAAAATTATAAAATATATAAAAATTTATAAAATTTTTGAAACTTATAACTTATGATATGAATTGTTACGGAGTTTCATTTTGTTATCGTAAAATTTTATAACAGGAAAACATCTTTTATAGTGACAGAAATTTGAGGTTATTCAATAATTTTTATCGTAAATATATACGTCGCTGGTTCTTCATTTATACTTCTAATTTTTTGTTTTTCACAAAAAAAATTTTGTGTCGACTCTTATGTGATGAAAGACTTATATATTTAGTGTTGCAATCAAATTTGGGAAGATAGGATCTATCATTTTTAAATCCAATCCTTTGAGTTTACAAGTTATATTTTCAATTAAAATTAGTGTATGTTATAATTTTTACTGTGACGCGCAAATAACTAAAAGACTCGTATATTAACATATTTCTGCTGTTTATCATTACTTTCATGATCAAGTACACTTTCATTTAAATAGTATGAGCCGTAATAATTTAAGACATGTATAAGGTTTTTTATTACTTTGTAAGCATTGACTTGTTTCATGGAATGCAGTTACATTACTTACGACTACACATTGAAGCACGTAGAATAGTTTTTTGATAGCACAATAAACGGATATATTTGCCTGAGGTAAGAAACTGTTGATTTATTATGATCAAAAAAGTAGACAATTATTAAATATGTGCTGTAGAATATATTTGTAATATACTTGTCAAATAGTTGAATAATCACATCTATAGTGACTTGATCAATGCAGTATTTACTTATTGTATGTTACAGATATATTATTATATATTAACTTTGTATATGTAAAAAAGTTGTTTTCTTTGCAATAAAATCTAAAAATACGCATTATTAATAGATGGATAAGATGTATAACTATACATTTCACAAATAATATTTAAATCTATAAAAATAACAAGACTATAATAATTTTGAAATCAAACAATATAATTTGCTTGGTATAGAGAAACTATATTTATATAATTAATGTGACATAATATAAATTTTTCTTCGTGTAAACATCAATTTACTACAATAATTATTTTGATTTCTGCAATATTTATTTTTATTTTTCATCGTTTAGAAATACTCGAAGCGTCGTGAAATAAGAGATTATGGTCGAAAAGTACTGGAACATATAAGGACATATATATAACTAAGATTTTATGCCAAGAAAAGATTGTTAATAATATAATATTTGCATGTATTTTTATATCTTTATAATTATAGTTTATGTTAATCACATATCATTAAAATCTGTTAATAAAATAAAATATCAGTAAATATTAAATCGTATATGACAATAGCTATAGAAGAGGCGCACGATCGATATATGTATATGATAGCTATAGTTAATCAATTCAATCAATTTAAAATCTTTCTCACCGATGTAAAGTAGCTAAGAGATAATGCGGGCATAACACAAGGTATTGCAACCGTTATTGGTTTTTGACTTCTTCGTATAATAATTTGTAGACATTTACGTATTTTAATTGATTGATCGTACCAGGGCATATCAAACGCTGTTTGTGCGATGTCTTGGCACTGAAAAAATAACAAATATGAATAATAATTTATAATAATTTATAGTGATAAGTATATATAACTTACTCTGTAAATTATATTTTCTGCTGGCCATGCATACATAAATACTTCTGACAAAGAGCTTATAATTAAACCGATATATTGGTATATCATTGTCATAGATTCAGTCTGTTAAACAAATTTGGTAAAGTAAGTAAAATTTGATATATCTTCATTTATGTTTTTGACTGATTATTAATTGAGTAATTCCTTATATATAAATAAAGATTATATCTATTTATAGTCAAATAATATACGGTTTTTTAGATGTTAACGACATGAAATGACAATAGAGCTTATAAAAAAAATAAAAATTTTAAAATAAAAAATTGCTCTAATTGCTTTTAAATTGTTGATACTAATAATATATATATGTATATATACACACACATATATATATATATATATATATATATATATAATATTTATATGGTATATAGTTTAATTTTATAATATATCGTAAGTGATTAAATGTTTTTATATAAATAAAAATATTTTATCTTTCTATTATATATTTTATGCTGATAATACACACACACACACAATAGATAATTAGATAACTAAAAACTATTATATTATACTTTTTTGTACAAAAATAAAAATAATTGTCAATTCGTTAAAGTCAAATCATTTTTATATTGCATATAGTACACATGTCACCATACATATACAATATTTTCAATTTTTAAGTATAATATTGTTATATATAATTGTATGCAAATAATTTTGTGCAAAAGTTTATGAGACAATAACTTGTAGAAGAAAATTTATTAAAGAATAATTTCTTTGACACAATATGTACTTACAGTAAGAAATAAAAGACAGATTATTATTGTGCAAACTGTACTACAACATATAGTTGTAAATGCGAATGGCCGAGCAGCAAGAGCAACTTCAGTTGCATGCCTAAATAAAGATTTATTAAGCATTTATACAAATTCACATTAATTGAATATTTTTCTAATGACAAAATTTATGCAATAATATAATTTTTGATTAAATTAAAATTAAAATTAAATTATAATTTTTGATATTCTCGCATTCACACAAAATTTATGATTTGCGATATTTTCTCACTCTTTCATAAAATAGTGTAATATTAAATTATATTGTTAGTTGCTTAAGCAATAACATATGATTTTTAAATATTACAGAAAAATGTGATTGCTAAGTGTAAGTGTACCAGGAATCATTAATGTTCACAATTGCATAAATATAAAGTGAACAATTATTACTTGAGTAAGTACTGATGCTTTCTAATACATTTGGCTAAATGGTAAATATCTGTAGTTTTCCGCAACTCATTGGCTAACATTTCCAATCTTGCAGATACGACCCAAAGTAAAAGACCCATTAAAAAATTGGTACTTAATTGCGCTGCTATATATATTCCGATTACAGAGTGATATATATAGATAATAGTTCTTAGGGGCTGATCATACACATTGAATGGATAATCAATTGGCATTGGAAACGGTTGATTCATTACAACCGGTACTGCAATGATGGCTATTAGCGTACTGACATATAATATTAATAGAGACCCACCGTAAAGTACGATACATTTGTCAATATATCGTTGAATAATCACATCTTCGTGTGGTTGGATCGATTCAGAAAAATGTATCATTTCGAACGTGACATACTGCAAATAGTGATACACACATTATTGATAAAATAGTGTATATTAATAAAACGTGATTCTTTCATTAATTTACATCTGAGATTTTTTTTAATGAAATGCACATAGTAATTACTTGTATACGTTGTCTATAAATTCTGTGAAAGATACAATTTCCAATGCTGTGAATAGTGCTGCTTAGAAAAAGTATTAACACTACTAAAAGTATAAAATCTTCAAAACGGTTTAAGATAGTATATATCAATGATACTTGTGTACTTATTCCCAGAATAATTCCAAAATAATGATATAATTGCACGCAGAGCATTTTCAATCTTGTCGCGTCTTTTGACAGCGGCCAACATAATACTGGAAACAAACTTAGCTTTACAATAAAAATAATCTTTTTTAGCATCAATTTTCCTCGCATAACTACAATGTACTTCGTATCTTATGTAAGATCGTAAAAATTAATAATTATTTAGAATAGAAATTTCTGCACAAAGACCGTTATGTGTAATGGATAGTCGAAGGATTTGCAAAGAATATTGCGATAAACAAATATATAGCCAAAGGAAAATCGATATATATAGGTGTATCATGTGTTCTTGCACATTTCCGTTTCACATACTTTGGGATATATATCGATAAAATTATTATGCGATAAGAGATGGTGTTGCGTGTTTAGATTCAATAAATAGAAACTTTTTTGCAGTAATGGTCAATAAAATAAAAGAATAATAAATAAAGTAAGATTCTGGTATGATATCTCGAGAGTACTATGTATTCGCATATCCTCGGGGAAACAAAACCATAAATTATTGTAAATTATTTAACACTTTTCTTACATGTTTTTCTTGGCTCTTATTGTAGGTACTGTATTAAGGCGTTCCTGCTTATAAGCGCCACAAGGCGAAGGCGTTTCCGCTTATAACTGAGCGTGTACAGCACAACACCTTACAATATTATCCCTTACATATTTTATAATTTGACGCACACATACTTCATGTGAAACAGACAGATGTAGGAAGTAAGGTTCGTTACACTGAATGATGATATTTCAAAGAATTGTGTTTCCTTTTATACAATATACCCGTATGTTGCTATTCTGAGAAGAGGAAAAATTCTACAAATAAGTGAAACAAGTAATAAACAGTGATATATGTAGCTTGTACTCTCTGACAATGAGTTAGACATTTACATATTTTTCAGTTTAACATATATTCGCTAGAAAACGATATTTGCGTATTAGAATATGTGAGATGTGAATAGGGAAATAACTGAATAGGGAAGCGAATCGGGCATCTTTTGCTTCTCGGGCAATTATTCTTTATCTTCAGATCTTACACTTTATGCCACTTTTAACACAATAGTACAGTATGCAATTTCGAAGGCGATGTTGGAATTTCGCTCAATTGATGCAATGTTGACTGTTACAGAGAAATCGCTACGGATAACTGCAGTGTTACTCTAAAGAGATGATTTCTCTTTCACCAGTTTGGTAGCTTAATTATGGATGCTACACAAGCGATCACACCCTATAAGATTGCTCTAAAAAATACAATTCTTCGCGATTTCAAGGTCAGTAATTTTTGAAATAAATAAATAATGTTTCACTTGTTTCCAAATGATAAGTAGTAATGTATGTAGTGGTTCAGACACATCGTAGTAATTATTTATTCGTGAAAAATTCACTTACGTATTTGTGTAGAGTATTTGTACATTTGTTAGCTCAATAAATAATCTGTAAAAAACGATCGAAAGAAATATTTGCGATTTTGGTCAAATTTCGGAGATGTCAACAAATTTTTTCCTTTTTAGCTATAATTTTATTAGGAGATATTACACATATCATGATCTGATGAATAGATAGATAAGAAAAAGGTTTCACATAGAGATTTTCTGCGCAAAGTAAAATGCTCGATACAAAAATTTTCTGCAAACAATGTACTATCGAAATATATAAGTGATGAATTTTTGGTTTGCCTTAAAATATTAAAAATCGATACTTTGTTGCCGCGGGCCTTATACTGCGCATACATAAATTATGTATATTAAATAAAAGAATTTGTAGGCTCGTATCTGTTTGATATAAAAATAATCTTTTTACAATATATACTATCGAAATATACAAACAATGATGACTTTTTGGCTTCTCTAAATATAGTAATATACGTAATATAAAAATGCGCCCTATATTATCCGCGGGGAGATAGTGTCGATTTTTAATATTTTAAGACAAGCCAAAAATTCATCGCTTATACATATATTTCGATAGTACATTGTTTGCAGAATATTTTGGTACCATGCAGACGCCAGCGTACACATTCTATTATTTAATAAACATAATATAAAAATGCGCCGCATAGGGTCCCCAGCGACATAGGCCCATATTCTGGATCTTCCTTTATCGATAAAATGATATTAGAATAATATTTCTAAATAGAATATTTCTAAAAAAATAATATTTTTTGACAGAATCAGCTGATAACTGTCAGAAAATATTAATCGAGTTTAAAGTACCATAACATATTATTTAAAACATATTATTATTTTAATTTTTATAACATATTATTATTTAAAAATTTAATTAGCAAATTGACGCTTTAATCAGCTGATTTCTGTCAAAAAATATTACTAAAGCGTTAATTTGCTAATTAAATTTCAAAGTAATAATATGTTATAAAAATTAAAATAGTAATATGTTGTAAATAATATGTTATAATACTTTATCCACCACGCTGCACATCTCGCGCGAGACTGACCGCAAGACTGAGCAGCGGTATCGCCAAGCACACCCCACACATCCACTACGCTGCGCGTCTCGCGCGAGACTGATTTTTCGATTGCGAGACTGACGATCAGTGATCAGTGATCAGTCTCGCGCGGAACGCGCAGCGTGACGGACATGTGGGATGCGCTTGGCGACACGGCTGCTCAGAATCTTGCGGGCAGTCTCGCGCGAGACGTGCAACGTGTTGAATAAAGTATTATAACATATTATTTACAAACATATTACTATTTTAATTTTCATAACATATTATTACTTTGAAATTTAATTAGCAAATTAACGCTTTAGTAATATTTTTTTTACAGAAATCAGCTGATTAAAGCGTCAATTTGCTAATTAAATTTTTTAATAATAATATGTTATAAAAATTAAAATAATAATATGTTTTAAATAATATGTTATGGTACTTTAAACTTGATTAATATTTTCTGACAGTTATCATTCTGTCTGATTCTGTCAAAAAATATTATTTTTTTAGGAATATTCTTTTTAATATAAAACTGCAGAATGGCGCGCGCGTAGCGCGCGCTTGTGTTGTTCTAGTGAAATATAAAAAAAGTAATATCAATTATAATTACATAATATACATAATGTTCGTGAAGAATAAAATAGAATTATTTATTTTGCTATATAGTTTTCAATGTTACATTTACATATTTAAACAAGAATAATGTGTGTGTATTTAATATTTATAAAATACAAAAGTGCTAGCCAAATAAATATACTTTACCACATGTTTTGAATTTAAACATTTTTCGTCGGTTTAATCCACATTTTCGTTGACCATTATACGTACTGCAGTAAAATATGAACAGGATGTATACAAAAACTGCAACATAAATTTTTTTATTATTTTCTATAGTTTATAATTACATAATTTTTCCTCTTATATAATAAAACTATAATTAATAGAATTGTCAAATGTATCTATACATATACAAAATGCTTAAAATAGTTGGTACCAGATTAATAAAGCGTTAGAGAGATTGATTTAAGAAGACATTAAAACTTCAATAAAATCATATAAAACATATATAAAAACATGTAATGTATGATCTTCACCCCTGCGTAATAACGTAATGATAAAGCTGGAAGAATGCCATTAATTCGAATAACTTCAGGTTTCTGTGACCTGAAAATGATTTGATGGATTTTTTTTTGCATGCTCACACTTCCTTGAAACCATTTCGACTCATATGCTCCAAGGCAAATTCTGCTACTCTATGAAGAGAAGCAAATTATCTCACTGTTTTTTTTAATATAAATTTTAATCGATTCAAATTCTGATGAAAGAATATTACCATATGCATTAAATTATCAGCTGGAAAAGCGCACATGAAGAGTTCCAAGCTAGCGCTAAACACTACGATGGAATATTGGATCTTGACTATTATTGGTTGGTCCTATTTATTAAAAATAAGCCACACACACACACACACATATCTCTTCTTTGTTGGAATTCAATATAATATTAATAATTAAATATGTTTTTATGCTTAATCAGAAGATTTGATATCTTTTTGTCACAAATAATTATCCAAGATCAAGAAATTTTACATTAGATTAAATAACTCACGTGATGCTTACAGTGACCATATTTAAACTTCCAAAGATAACACCCATAGCTGTTGTTGTTATTGTAGTTAAAACCAAAGGCCACACAGTGTTAATTATTTTGTTAGTGTATCTGAAAAATGCCTATATTTAATTAAAAAATAGCATTTAGCATCGAGTAAAATATGTTTTTTTATTCTGTTTTTCGTTATTTTTATTTGTTGTTAATTTTTGTCATTGTTTTGTATTAGTCATCATTTTTTAAACCAGAAGTCGTCATTTTTTGCGTTGTCCTTTATTGTACATTTATCATGTGACCATCTGGTTATGTTGAAAGTAAGAAAGAAAGTACAAACGTAACGACATTTTCTTACGGTATGTACAAGAACAGACGGAAAATGAAAGTGAGGGTAGATTTCAGGTAAGGGGAGTTTAATCCCGGCAATTTTAGAATAATGGAGTTTTACCGTATACATATATGTACAAATTATAGAAGTCATATGCTAAAGAAACGTGTTTTAGTAATAATTTAAAAGCTTGATTTGGAACAAAATCTAGTTACTCTTTTTTTATTTTTTTATCTCAGATTATATTATATATTTTATTAATTTGTATAGAGAGAAAATGTTCTTAGGTCGATAATTATTTACGTTCCTAAAAAGTAATAAAAACGAAAGCTGCAGTAAAAGTGCGCAGTCAAATTAAGCATTCCAGGAATCGATTTAATTGTGAGAATATTTAATAAACATTACGGAAGGCGAAAGAGTCGGATAAAATTTCCATTTTAATTACTAATTTCCAATATTTTTGTCTACATATTTATCAGATTTTTGCGTTAAAATAATTACTTGTAAATATTTAGAAAGAATCTTAAATTAGAGATTGACATTTGTTAAAACTCAAAGATTTGATCAGAAATGCCTTTTCATTAAATAAAAAAATTTCGAATGGGTGTTTGTCTTTCATTAATCTTCTTTTATCGTGAGCTGTATAATGGTTATTATATTATTACATATGTCCATTTGTGTAAGACGTCTTTTTTAAAAACATTTTTTAATAAAATATGACATATATCATATACATAAATAGTATTGCATATTATGTATTGTAAAATGTATATGCATATTTATAACTTGATAAATAATCAAGGTTTCATGAATAATAATCAATTCTCACCTTAATATTTCATTGTGCAACTTGATGCATGCATCGAGTTCGCACTCAGTTTCGACATTGCGCATCTTTTGGGCCAATAATTCTAATCTTGCCGCAGAATAGAATAAAAGAACCGCAATACTGCAATCTATACACATTCCGGCCGAGGCTTGTAAGCCGGCTAATGATTGATGTAAATAGATAATACTTTTTACCGGTTGCTGTTCCACGGAAAATGGATATTTTGCATCAGTCGGAAACTGTTGCGGAAGAATTAATGGCCCGCAAATGACGCCAATAGCGGTCAGATAACACCATAATGTATAAGTACCGTATGCATACTTGTAATCATCAACATAACGTTGCAAAGTAATATTTGTTTTATCATCCGCTTGCTTACAAAACGTTTCCATGTCATGATAAAGCATCTGAAATTATAAGCATTATAAATAGTACTATATATAAATATATATAAACTATAGTACTATATATGTATAAATATAAATACTAAATATATAAATTTTGTATTATATATTGTTATAAAAATCAATTTTTATATTTACAACAATTAATCTATCTCTATTTACTGAAGGATACATTAGATTTATACACTAGACTTATACAGAATAATTAAATACATTCTTAATAAAACTTAAAATATATACTGATTTCTTTAAAGAATGTACAAATTTAAATAAATATTTTACGTACATAAAGCAGTTAATAAAATTTATCACACACACAAGCTAGAACAAGTTAGTCAAATTCGTCAAGTAAGTATACACAGAAATATAGAATGTGTGATACTTTTGAATTATGACGGAATTAAGAAAAAGAATTTAATCGACCATTTATTATAGATTTGTGTACTAAGGAAATGTGTTAGGAAAGAATAGATCTATTTAATAAATTTATTCGTGATAGATAAAAACATATATATTTAATGATATACATATACTAAACATACAATTATAATATAGAACTAACCAATTAATTTTTTATTGTTGATATTTAAAACGTAGAGAAATGTTTAAATTAAATGATATTTTACAAATATTATGTTTTCTATTTTTTAAATTTAATTTAAACTAATTCTAATTTAACCAAATATAAATCTAATTCATGCTTAGATTAAATTAATTACAAAAATAGAAATAATATATTACAAAAACTCAACTTTGTAATAAATTCAAGATCAAGATTATTTATAAAGTGCATGTTATTAAATAATAATCCATATTATTTTAATGTTATCTGGACTAAATTTTATCTACGTTAAAAAATTATGTACGTATATTTGTTCATAATTATTTACAATATTTGCATCAAATTTCTCATAAAAATTAAAGAAGTATTTCCGAAAATACAGTCAGATTTGCAAGCTTATTCGTGCATTATGCATACAATATTATTGTGTACATTTTACAATGTTATTATAAATAAATTTGCATATAAAATTGCATGTAAAAATTATTATATATATTAATTTTTTTTACACACAAGCATGCAAATATATTAAATTTTATCTCGATAAGATTCATTAAATCTTATATACATACTTGAAAAGAAGTATACTGTACACGACACACCATCATTTTGATCGTGACTTGAAGGACCGCACAAGAGAGGCAAACCGATTTTGCTAAAATCACGGGATCATCACGATACTCATAAATTGAGCTTAACAGCGGAAATAATAATAAGATACTGCTGAAGTAACACATATGCCAGCAAGTTTTGAAAAAGATAATATTAGATTTTGTTATTTTTGGTGACGGCGGCCAGGCGCATGTCAATGCTACGCTGATTTTCATGAAGCGTATAGCTCTAACTGGCGTAATTTTCAATGTCATAATATGGTCGTCGTACATATGTTGTAAACACGTTATCAGCACAGAGAACTCATTGGCTATTCGTGATAAATTTTCCTTGCACCCTCCACCCTCGTATGCCAATAAATTCCCTTCGCTGTAACATTTTGCATTTGTGCATTGTAAAAGCAAAGAGGTAGAGCGCAACGAGGATTATCCACAAGGTAAGTTATAGGTGGATCCACGATAAACGATAACTGTACTAAAGTTTCATAACATCTTATGATCATTATTATATATTTGAGTTACACGTTAATTATCAACTTATTGAAATAAATCAAAATTTTATATAGAAGTGTCTTCTAAATTTTTGTTTATTATTAAGAAAATTAAATGTAATTATACGTCGATTTTGAGACGCGCTGTAACTTCGTGTGCAAAGCTAGTAGTTATGGAAACCTGTTAATGAATAAAGTATCCCCTTAGACACTTATAATCATACGCTTGGTTAGCATTGGATCTATATGTAAGGATAATAACAAGCTACAACGAAGCAGATAAGACACCAGTAATAGATGCGATATCTGAACTATCGTGAAACTTCCGCACTTAATTCATTAAAATTAAATATTATGCAAGGCGTTAGCAGTTATCCGATTGTTAGGAAGTACTGTGTATGCCTTTTTGTTAAAGCAAATATATTTCCTCTGACTTTGCCATGATATTCGAGCCGTAATAAACAAGCTAACATCTATTTATTACTGAAGTGAATTAACAGTATAAGATCATATCTTTCAACATAATAATGGAATATTATGGTTTGTGTTTGTATTAATTAATAAAATATTAAAAATGTTTTTAAATGAAATATTAATCATTATTTGTTTATATGGAATTGACATAATTTTGAATTGTATCGCAAATTTCTTACTTTAGTTATTAAAGAAGGTTTTCATTGTTATTTTTTACAAAAGTAACTAAATGTGTATGTTTTTGTAAATATTTAAAAAATTGAAGTTTGCTAAATATATGTAAAGATAAATCCAAAATTATTAGAAATTAAAAAATTTTATATTATTAAACAAAATTAAATGCAAACAAAGAGATCAATTTTTAAAATTTTAAACAGAACCGCGATGTTTGACTTTTTATTTGACTTTATATTTTTAATAATATTTATGAAGTTATAAAAAAAAGTTTTACTTACATTTATATATGTATATAGATTATAATTATGAATTTTTGATCGTTAATTAATTTTAATTTTATACAATATAAATAGCGATGCTGCTAAATAAATATCGATCTATGTATGTATTAAAAATATTATATAATCAATTTTATACTAAACATTTTGAACTTTTAAGATAACTGACTCATTGTAGATTAGAACATATCAGCAAACGTTAATTTTATCGATAAATAGAAATGTATCGTAAGAAGCTCACATTTTACTTGTACGTAAAGATATTTATTTTTACAAGATAAATGCAACTACAACAACATTACAAAGCACGACATTTGAATATTTGAAATAGAAAATAAATCTAAAAAAATGTTCTATTATTTTTCTATTTGTAACAATAATGATTTTTAATTCTAATAATAATTGTTAATAAATTATATTTTATAATTTTGATTTACTAAATAAAAGAAAAATATAAATAGTATATTTTTTATTAAATAGAATTTGCCATTAATAAATTAAAATATTGCAATTTAAAATTAAATGTATATCTATATTTTTATTTTACAAACTCTTTTATTTCTTCTAATTTATAATTGTTTCTACTTATAGAATTTATGCGGGGCTATTCAAAAATGTGTTGTCAATTGAATATGATGATATGACAAAATAAATGCGAGGGCCTATATTTATAAACTTATTGTCGTACATTTTTTACCTTCACAGAGAATTTACGACTTCCCTCAAATCATCGGTTGCCTATGCTGTAATTCGTTGTAAAGCGCAATTAATTGTCATAAATTATTAAAAAGTTTCTAATTATATTTAATTATACAGTCGAACCTCGCTAATTCGAAAACCTCTATAAATCGAAACAATGTTCGTTTACCTTGAGAAAACCTCTATATATAAGTCGACAAAAAATATGAAATTAACTCGAAGTTTTTGGAGCGACATTTGACCTCTGTAATTCGAATTTTCGAAAACGAAGCTTCTGTAATTTGAATTTTCATAAACAAAGACTCTGTAATTCGAATTTTCAAAGACAAAGCCTCTGTAATTTGAAACAAACTGTTAATGTTTTGCATATTAAAAATGTTTGTTTGAACTTATCTGACATTATATACATTGTAAAAAATATCCTTAAATTTAATGTACTTTTAAAGTACATTTGCGATTATTTTTATAGATTAATTTTATATTGTAACTAAATAAACGAAATAGCTAAATCTCTATAATTCGAACTTTTTATACACCTCTGTAATTTAAAAAACTCTATAATTCAAAATCTATACAATTCGAAAAATTGTTTTCTTTCCTTCAATTTCAAATTAGCGAAGTTCGACTGTATTTAATTGTATCACATTTAATTTGTGCAACAAAATATTTAGCATTGGTAAAATCTTGACTTTATATTAACTTATTTTCTGTTCAAAAAGTAATCGTATTAATCATTAACAACTTTTATTAATGCAGAAATAAATTATCTCAAAAATATAGTTATTAAAAATTATTATACATTAAAAGACTATTTTTGATAATAAATATCGTTACCTGTAAGTTGTTTTCTCTTAACTGTGCACAGAATTGAATTGAATCAGTATATTCCATTGGAGATGTCATATGAAACACGTTCTTTATTAACTCGCCGACATTATTGTTTTGTTTTTATGCACTTATTAATATTATCCATTGTCGCAAATAGGAAAATAACAGCGTATTAATAAAAATTACGAAGAAGGAGCTTGTTTTTTTCAATATCCGAATGCTGTAAACACATGTTGGTAATGGTCTAGAACATATGGAGGACGAAAATATCCGTTGAAACTTCAGGTTGAATACATGTAATATCATAGCATTAATTTTTGTTGTACAGAATATTTTGGGTAACTAACGAGGCATTAAGCAGTGCATCAAAGAAATATTATATTGCAGGAAATGGCAGTTGAAGACGAAGTGGTGCAATCAATAGCGCATGAATTATTTATATGCTAGCGTTTAATTCCTCATGGTAATTAATAGTATCTAATCTTCCATGATTGTGGGAAATAAAGGTGAAATACGTGCGAGATATGGCACGCATAAATTTTTCGATAATTGCAATAAGTAGCCACATTGTTGTCGATCCACTTCTTGCTTCTCTACTACTCTGTAATGTTTATAATTTTATAATAGCAACATAGGCACATAGATCGCTATTATATTTATTGTTCTGTTTAATTATAAACTTAAAGTACTATTTAAATGTAGAACTGTAAATATTAAACTGTTCCATATATTAATTTATTGTTCATGTATAGTAACTTTGAAAAGTGTTTGAAAGATCGAGGATAAACGATTAATGATTTTTGTAGTAATAATTAAAATAATTGAAGAAAATATAATTATTACGAATTTTCACATTCTTTGGTAAATGATAATTATTATAAATTTTGTAATTTATTATGCATTTTATTTTAACATCTCTTATCTTTTTCTTCTATTTTATAGTTTTCCTTATCTACAAGACTTATGCGGCAATCACTACTCTTAGCGTCATAAAATATGACAAGACCGTGGTTACAAACTGCGAATATACATAATATAAATCTTGTGAAGTAATACATAAAAGTGTGTCCCAAGTAAGTACAAAAAATTGAAGAGAATATTCCTTGGCTTAATTTATGAAGAAAAGATATTCTATAAACACATATGTTCTCTAAGCATCAGTTTCGTTTTCAAAATACAAAATGTCAAAGTTGTGAAAAAATTATGAAAACCTATTATACTTTATATGAAAAACTATTATACCTTTTCTTCATTAAATAAGCCAAGGAATCTCTCCTTCAATTTTTTGTATTTATTTAGAAAGCATCCTGTATATTTTTAATTAAAAAAAAGTTTCTCACATTAGCATAATATTCTAGAGTAAGAGCGGGTAATAAACCACCCATAGATATTAAAAATGGTCGCTGACTTTTTTGAAGCATTATGAAAATGTCATTCTTCATTTTCTGCGTTTTACCAATCCATGACGTACCATATATTGACCAAGAAAGTCGCGTACTCTATAAATAAAACAGATCACAAATTATATTTTATTTTTTTATGTAATAAAATTATACGAGGTGTTCTATTTATTTGTACATTACAAATATCGTAAAAACTAAATATTGTAGAAATAAAATGTGTTAAAGAAAATTTATATGATTTCGAAGAAAAAATAGTTGATAATCTTGACTAAAAGAGAAAAATAATTGATAATTTTAATTAAGGTCATTTTTCAAAATTATTTAAAGATTTATATAATTTTTGAAATAAAACTATTCCATATTATATATATTACATATTGATACCTCGCATGAGTTATAAGGGTAAAATGTCCAAAAGAGAAAATAGTTCACAAGATATTTTAAAATTATGTCAAATTAGAGTATACAAATCATGCTTGCTTATATCATGCAGACTTATAGTTATTATTATTTTTTTTGTATTATACACATACATATATTTATGATTATATATAATTAAATTATAGTAAAACACATTTATATTTTTTTTAACTTACTTTATTTTATTTATGTTTTTAATCAAGTGTTGCATTTTATTATTTCTAACGGAAATAGTTTTAAGCTTAAGAACCCAAAATTGAAGAAATATAAAAAAAATTTGAAAATGTTAAATGTTAATATAGCTGAATATGATTATATAATAACATAACAGATGTGTGTTTATAAGATTTTTATTATAATTGTTTATTATTTAGTTAAAGAGCTTACGACTTCTTTTAAATCATCGGCTGTCCATGCTGTGATAAACAATCGTTGTAAAGCGCCTACTGCCATAGATATAAATTGAGGAATCAGAATACTAGATTGTAACTGCGTTTTCAAAATTAAAAGTTCTTAAATTATAAGTCTTAATACTTATATGCACTTATAGTTATATTATATCATAAAATGCTTACATATAATAAAGGAAAACCACCGCTAATTACAGTAAAGGCCATCGTGAAATTAGTTTTAAAAAGTATATATTTAATAGTTTGCTGTGTTTTTGTAGTAAATCTGTTCATACAAAGAAATGAGCAAATTAAAAAAAATAAAGTCACTATTATTATATTATTATAAAGTTACTAAATTTATGAAAAGTAGTAATAAAAAAGAAAATATGTGTAATGGCACCTATGTAAAAGATTATTTTTTATTCACATATTTATTGGATAAAAGATAAAATTGGAGACTAAATTAATTCAAAATTTGCTTTAAAATTTGACTTATATAAAATAAAATTTTTTAACACTAATTAAACTTTTTTAAATAACATTATTAGATATAATAAAACGCTTTCGGAATTTCCGAACCTGACAAAAAGTCATTTTTTGTCGACCAGTGTAAACGCTATTCTGTAATGTTTTGAAAAATGTAAATATATTATTTCTATCTTACTTTATTATTTCCTGGTGTTTCCTGATAGACGATATGACATGAGCTTCATCAGTAGCGTGCTCTATTTCAAATGCCAACATTTCCAATCTAGATGCTGAATAGAAAAAGAAAACGGCAATCATAACATCCGCATTAATAGACAAAGTAACGTGCATGCATGCAAAAATTTGTATGATGTAGACAATAAACTTTCGTAACAATGGTTCCGTCGAGAACGGATACCATACGCTTGAAGGAAAATCCTGAGGTGTAAATAAAGGAGCACAGAGGACAGCAATCCCTGCCATAGCGAAGGATATTGCAACAGTTGTTAAAAATGTAGCGTAACGATCTGTATACTTTTGCAAGATAACTCTTTCGCGATCCTTCGAAAACTTTATAAATTCTTCGATGTTTACCACTAGATTCTAGAACATATTGGAAACCATTTATATTTATAGTTCAATAAAAAAAGTTAAAAATAATTTATTTTTGAATGTATTGTTAACTTTTGCTGGTAGACCCTGGGTCATTTGGTCTCATTATTCTGTGCATAAAAATATTAATGTAAGATTACCAAAAACAGAATGTTTGATATTTTGTATTTTATGTCAAAATACTGTAAAAAATTTCAAAGATTATAATTCAAAAAGTATTGAATAAATAAATACTTTATTATAGTGTTTTAAAAGCTCTTGAGATAAAACTACATATAAGGATATGCAATAAAAAATGGGGGTTCCCATTTAAAAATTTCAAGGTGATCTTTACGTGATCTTGACAACGTTGTTCAATGTCAAATTGATATTACTATGTAATGCACACACGCACGCACACGCACCACATATATTTCTTAAATTAAATATGCACCCATAAATTAAAATATACACACACAAATGCATATGTGTTGTTATGAAATTATTGCATAGTATAAACCGATTGTAAAAAATAAGAATAACAAATCCAAAAATAAAGAATTTGTTGTAAAATAATTTATTTATATATATACATATAATTATAATTAAAATTTACTGAAATATGTATATATATGTATATAAGATTTTTTCAATATTTTTATAATTACAAAACAATACATATATAAATAAAATTCTATTAAAAATAAAATAAAATAAAATTTTAAATTTTAATTTTTATAAATTAACAATCTAAGACATTTAATCAAAGAATCATGCGTAAAATTTTCAACTTTATTGCATTAAATTGCATTATAATCTACATGTATTCATTAGAAATATAATTGCATTTGTAAAATCTTCACTTTATATAAGTTTGTTCTTTAATTCGAAATTAATTATATTAATTACAATTACTAGCAATTTTAATTAGCTCAAAATAAATTATTGAAAAATAGTTATTAAATATTATTAGCATACATATGAAAGAATATTATCGATAAATATTACCTGTAACTGTCTTCTTTTAACTGTGCACAAAAATGAAGTGAGAATAGCTTCCGTAAAACATGTCAAATGTGATACGTTCTTCATTAACTCGCCGACATCATTGTTTCGATTTTTGTATGCACTTATTAACATTCCTATCCACGTCAATGCGAATATGAAGGTACAAACGTAGTAATAAAAATTACGAAGAAGAAGCTTATTTTTTTCAATATCCGGATGCGGCGGCCACGTATTGGTAATAGTCCCCAATACTCGGAGGAGGTAAAATATCTGTTGAAACTTCAGGTGAATAAATGCCATATCGTGTCATTGATTGCTATCTAGAATATTCTCAGTAACTACGAGGCATTAAGCAGCGCATCGCAGAAATATAGGAAAGGAAAGATAGGGTAGTTGGGGGCGAAATGGTGCAATCAATAGCGCATTAATTATTTGTCGGCTAGCGTTTGATCTCTCATGATAATTAGTATCTAACTAGTATATTTTCCTATGATCATGAGAAATAAAGTTGAAATACGTGCGATATATGGCACGCATAAACCCCTCGATAATTAAGATAAATATCTATACTGTTGTTGATCAGCTATTTGCTTTTACTACTCTATAAACTTCATAATTTTATAATTTTATAATACGCATAGATTGCTATTTCATTTATTGCTCCGATTATTAACTTATAGCACTATTTAAATGTAAAACCACAAAATTAGAAAATTGTTCTTAATTTATTTTGATATAGTAGCAACGCTGCAAGTGTTATAAGAAATGTTTAATGATTTTGATAATTGAAATAATACGAGGAAATATAAGTAAAATAAGAAACATGTGCATGCATGCACGCAAAGTGCGTAATTAATCTTGGTAGAAGTGACTAGGCGTTTCCATGGCAGTGATCACATTTCACTCTAGAATTTAGCATGAAACGCTAATAAGCATTATCTGTGAAATTGTCATGTTTTGTTCTCAGTTTGCAAATGAAAAAAATTTCGACAGTACCGCATGGCGCAAGTGTGTACCGAAACAGAAGATCTGTCAAATTTAGACCTGCGTTTATTCAACTTTATAGTGAATGCCACGCCTTTTATATTGGCGCAAGAGTGATTCAGATGTGGAGCGTTCCAAATTTTTAGAATAAGGCTTGGGCGTGGCACTCTTATGTGACGCTGACAAATGTTGTGGAACCAGTAAGGCAATTTCTATATTTTAAAAATTTGGATTTATCAATAAATTAAAGAAAAATAAATAAAATAGTATGCTATTAATATATATATATATATATATATATATATATATATATATATTAGTTACCACTAATAAAACAAAGTAATTTAAAATCTAAATAAATATATCTAATATATATCTATACTTTTATTTTAACAACTCTCTTTTCTTTCTTTTATTTTACAGTTTTCTTTATTTGTTGGACTTATTCAGCAATCATTACTCTCATCGCCATAAAATATGACAAGACCTTGGTTACAAACTGTGAACATATGCAAGTATTACGCCACAAATATAAAAGTAATAATATATATTTTTAATAAAAAAAAGTTTCTCACATTGGCATAATATTCTAGAGTAAGGGCGGGTAATAAATTACCCATAGATATCAATAGTGGTTGTTGACTTTTTTGAAGCATTATGAAAATATCACTCTTCATTTTTTGCGTTTTACCAATCCATGACGTACCATATACCGACCAAGAAAGTCGCGTACTCTATAAATAAAAAAACAGATCACAAATTATATTTTATGTAATAAAATTATACAAGGTGTTCTATTTATTTGCACATTACAAATATCGTAAAAACTAAATATTGTAGAAAAATATTTATTTGATTGTGAGGAAAAATAGATAATCTTGATTATAGTTGATAACTTTAATTATTTTTCAAAATTATTTAAAAGTTGTCCTAGTCTTTTAAATGGAACCACCTCAATTTTTTTTTATATAAATCGATATCTCGCAATTTTTTGCATAAAAAGTTATAAGGATAAAATGACTATAACTTAAAATACAATAGTTTACGAGATATTTTATAGTTTATGTATAATCTACTATAAGAAAAGTCGTGTGTACCGTGAAGTGCTCCAAGTCGAATATATCGCACGTATTGATGCCGTTTTTCCGCGTATGTGATTGGCTCTCTGTCGATTTACGTTGTGTGTTAAATTCGTAGCATCGAAAGGCTGTCATCGCGAGAGTTAGCAGTTAGCAGATTGACAGTTAGTCCAAAATAAAATTTAATAAACTAATATGTTTTAATTAATATGTTATAATACTATAAATTTGTTTAATATTTTTGACATTCGGGTTGTGCGATATATTCCTAGCATGGAGAGGCTGTCATCCCGAGAATTAGCAGTTAGCAGTTTGACAGTTAGTCCAAAATAAAATTAAATAAAATAATAATATGTTTTAAATAATATGTTATAATACTTTAAACTTGATTAATATATTCGCGGAAAAGAGGCAACAATATTTGCGAGAATCAACTTAATATGTCTTTTTAAAATAGAACTAGAACAACATAAGCGCGCGCTACGCCATTCCTCGATTTTTATATAAAAAAGAATGATGTTTTTAAATAAAGTTTGTTTAAACTTGTCTAATATTTTTTGACAGAAATCAGATGATTATAGCATTACATTACTAATTAAATTTTAAAATCAAAATATGTTATAAAAATTAAAATAATAATCCATTTCTAAAAAGTGCATGTTAAGTCGATTCTCGAAAGTCTCGAAGTATTGTTGCCTCTTTTCCGCAATGCTGATTGGTTCTCTGTCGATTCGCGTTGTGTGTTATATTCGTAGCATCGAAAGACTGTCATCGCGAGGGTTAACAGTTAGCAGTTTGACCAAAATAAAATAAAATAAAATAATAATGTTTTAAATAATATGTGATAATACTTTAAGCTTAATTAATATTTTTGACATTCGCGTTGTGTGTTATATTCGTAGCATCGAAAGGCTGTCATCGCGAGGGTTAGCAGTTAGCAGTTTGACAGTTAGTCTAAAATAAAATTAAATAAAATAATAATATGTTTTAAATAATATGTGATAATACTTTAAGCTTAATTAATATTTTTGACATTCGCGTTGTGTGTTATATTCGTAGCATCGAAAGGCTGTCATCGCGAGGGTTAGCAATTAGCAGTTTGACAGTTAGTCCAAAAAGTAAAATAAAATAATGTTTTAAATAATATGTTATTATACTTTAAACTTGATTAATATTTTGGCGGAAAAAAGCCAAAAATACTTGCGAGAATCGACTTAATGTCTTTTTTAGAAAAAGATTAGAATAACAAAAGCGCGCGTTACGCCATTCCTCGATTTTAAATAAAAAATTAATATTTTTATATAAAGTTTGTTTAAACTTGGTTAATATTTTTTGATAGAAATCAGATGATTAAAGCATTACATTGCTAATTAAATTTTAACATAAAAATATGTTATAAAATTTAATATAATAATGTTATAAATAATATGTTATAATGTCTTATCTGTGCGATTAATATTTTTTGACAGAAATCAACTGATAGCTGTTATAAATATTAATCGAATTTAAGGAATTAAAATACATTATTTAAAACATATTATTATTTTAAATGTTATAACATATTCTTATTTTAAGAATTAATTAGCAATTTTACGTTTTAATCAGCTGATTTATGTAACAAAAATATTAATCGAGGATAAAATATTACAACATATTATTCACAACATATTGCTATATATTTTAATTATTATAACATATTATTATTTTAAAATTTAATTAGCTCGCTATATTAATATTTTTTAATTTATTCATTTAATTATAAAGTAATATATTTATTAAGTTAAAAATAGAAGTGAGACATAAATCCAAATTAACAATTAAGGTTCCGTAGCAATTTTTAAGGACAAATATTTCCTAAATTAGAGTCATAAATATATTTCGTCCGACACTTTTCGATAATCTTAATATAATTCGAATTGCGAATGCGCAGTAGAAATGAGTATCGACATCTATTACCGCGATATATGTATATAGTTACGCATAATATTAAAAATTAAAATTTTAAGCTGACCACATAAGGCGCGGATTTATTTTACGTATATTAGACCAAAAAGTTTGTAGGCTGATATGGTGATGGTACCATCATAATGTGCAGGCAATGTACTGTTGAAATATATGAAAGATTAATTTTTGGCTCGCTTTAAAATATTGAAAATTAAAACTTTTTACCCGCAAACCCCATACGGCGCGGATTCATTTTACGTATATTAGTCCAAAAAGATTAATATTAGATTAATATTAGATTAATATTTTTTGACAGAAATCAGCTGATAGCTGTTATAAATATTAATCGAGTTTAAGGAATTATATATTACATTATTTAAAACATATTATTTTAAATGTTATGAGACATTCTTATTTTAAAAATTAATTAGCAAATTAACGTTTTAATCAGCTGATTTCTGTAACAAAAATATTAATAGAGGATAAGATATTACAACATATTATTTACAATATAGTGCTATTTTAATTTTTATAACATATTACTATTTTAAAATTTAATTACCTTACTATATTAATATTTTCTAATATATTTATTTAATTAAGAAGTAGCATATTTATTAAGTTAAGAATAGAAGTGAGACATGAATACAAATTTACAATTAAGGTTTCGTAGATATAATTTTTAAAACAAAAATTAATTTTCTTAATTAGAGTCACAAATATATTTCGTCCGACACTTTTCGATAATCTTGATATAATTCGAATTCCGAATGCGCAGTAGAAATGAGTTTAGATATATTACCGCGATATATGCATGCAGTCACGCATAATTCGTAATAATGTGCAGACAATGTACTGTTAAAATGTATATAAGATTAATTTTTTGCACGTTTTGAAATATCGAAAATTAAAATTTTTAAGCCGCAAATCCCATACGGCGCAGATTTATATAACGTATATTAGACCAAAAAGGTAGCACGCTGGTATGCTTATGGTACAAAGAAAATCTGCAAACAATACACTATTGAATAGTATATACGATGAATTTTTGGCTCGCCTTAAAATATTAGAAATCGATACTTTTTTACAGTTGACCCTATGCGACACAATCTTAATCAATGTATATAAAGTTAAAACATTTGTACGCTGGTGTCTGTTTGGTACCATATGATTCTGTAATCAATGTACTATTAAAATGTATAATCGATGAAATTTTGGCTCGTCTTAAAATATTAGAAATTGATACATTTTTGCCGCTGACCCTATGCGACGCATCCCTATTTTAAGTATATCATATTAAAAAATTTGTACGCTGGTGTCTGCATGGTACCAAAAGATTCTGTAATCAATGTACTAAAATGTATAATCGATGAATTTCTGGCTCGTCATAAAATATTAGAAATTGATACTAATTTGCGGCTGACCCTATGCGACGCATACTTATTTTATGTATATCATATTAAAAAATTTGTACGCTGGTGTCTGCATGGTACCAAAAGATTCTGCAATCAATGTACCATTAAAATGTATAATCGATGAATTCTTGGCTCGTCTTAAAATATTAGAAATTGATACTTTTTTGACGCGGACCCTGTGCGACGCATTTTATTTTATGTTTATCGTATTAAAAAATTTGTACGCTGGTGTCTGCATGGTACCAAAAGATTCTGCAATCAATGTACTATTAAAATGTATAAACGATGAATTTTTGGCTCGTCTTAAAGTAGTAGAAATTGATACTTTTTTGACGCAAACCCTGTGCGACGCATCCTTATTTTATGTTTATCAAATTAAAAAATATGTACGCTGGTGTCTGCTTGGTATCAAATAATTCTGTAATCAATGTACTATTAAAATGTATAATCGATGAATTTTTGGCTCGACTTAAAATATTAAAAATCCATACTATTTTACCGCTGACCCTTTGCGACGCAACATTATTTTATGTATATCAAGTTAAAAAATTTGTACGCTGGTGTCTGTTTGGTACCAAATGATTCTATAATCAATAAACTATTACAATGTATAATCGATGAATTTTTGGCTCGTCTTAAAATATTAGAAATCGATACTTTTTGACGCGGACCATGTGCGACGCATCCTTATTTTAAGTTTATCGTATTAAAAAATTTGTACGTTGGTGTCTGCTTGGTATTAAATAATTCTGTAATCAGTGTACTATTTAAATGTATAATCGATGAATTTATGACTCGTCTTAAAATAATTGAAATTGTTACTTTTTTGACACGGAACCTGTGCGACGCAAACTTATTTTATGTTTATCGTATTAAAAAATTTGTACGCTGGTGTCTGCATGGTACCAAAAGATTCTGTAATCAATGTACTAATAAAATGTATAATCGATGAATTTTTGGCTCGTCTTAAAATATTAGAAATTAATACATTTATGCCGCTGACCCTATGCGACGCATCCTTAATTTATGTATAGCAAATGAAAAAGTTTGTACGCTGTTGTCTGCTTGGTACCAAAAGATTCTGTAATCAATGTACTATTAAAATGTATAATCGATGAATTTTTGGCTCGTCTTAAAATATTAGAAATTAATACATTTATGCCGCTGACTCTATGCGACGCATCCTTAATTTATGTATAGCAAATGAAAAAGTTTGTACGCTGTTGTCTGCTTGGTACCAAAAGATTCTGTAATCAATGTATTATTAAAATGTATAATCGATGAATTTTTGGCTCGTCTTAAAATATTAGAAATTGATACTTTTTTGACGCGGATCCTGTGCGACGCATCCTAATTTTATGTTTATCGTATTAAAAAATTTGTACGCTGATGTCTGCATGGTACCAAAAGATTCTGTAATCAATGTATTATTAAAATGTATAATCGATGAATTTTTGGCTCGTCTTAAAATATTAGAAATTGATACTTTTTTGACGCGGATCCTGTGCGACGCATATTTATTTTATGTTTATCGTATTAAAAAATTTGTACGCTGGTGTCTGCATTGTACCAAAAGATTCTGTAATCAATGTACTATTAAAATGTATAATCGATGAATTTTTGGCTAGTCTTAAAATATTAGAAATCGATACTTTTTTACCGCTGACCCTGTGCGACGCATCCTTATTTTATGCTTATCATATTAAAAAATTTGTACGCTGGTGTCTGCATGGTACCAAAAGATTCTGTAATCAATGTATTATTAAAATGTATAATCGATGAATTTTTGGCACGTCTTAAAATATTAGAAATTGATACTTTTTTGACGCGGACCCTGTGCGACGCATCTTTATTTTATGTTTAACGTATTAAAAAATTTGTACGCTGGTCTCTGCATTGTACCAAAAGATTCTGTAATCAATGTACTATTAAAATGTATAATCGATGTATTTTTGGCTCGTCTTAAAATATTAGAAATCGATACTTTTTTACCGCTGACCCTATGCGACGCAACATTATTTTATGTATATCAAGTTAAAAAATTTGTACGCTGGTGTCTGTTTGGTACCAAATGCTTCTATAATCAATGTACTATTACAATGTACAATCGATGAATTTTTGGCTCGTCTTAAAATATTAGAAATCGATACTTTATTGACGCGGAACCTGTGCGACGCATCCTTATTTTATGTTTATCGTATTAAAAAATTTGTACGCTGGTGTCTGCATGGTACCAAAAGATTCTGTAATAAAAGTATTATTAAAATGTATAATCGATGAATTTTTGGCTCGTTTTAAAATATTAGAAATTGATACTTTTTTGACGCGGACCCTGTGCGACGCATCCTTATTTTATGTTTATCATATTAAAAAATTTGTACGCTGGTGTCTGCATGGTACCAAAAGATTCTGTAATCAATGTATTACTAAAATGTATAATCGATGAATTTTTGGCTCGTCTTAAAATATTAGAAATTGATACTTTTTTGACGCGGACCCTGTGCGACGCATCCTAATTTTATGTTTATCGTATTAAAAAATTTGTACGCTGGTGTCTGCATGGTACCAAAAGATTCTGTAATCAATGTACTATTAAAATGTATAATCGATGAATTTTTGGCTCGTCTTAAAATATTAGAAATTAATACATTTATGCCGCTGACCCTATGCGACGCATCCTTAATTTATGTATAGCAAATGAAAAAGTTTGTACGCTGTTGTCTGCTTGGTACCAAAAGATTCTGTAATCAATGTATTATTAAAATGTATAATCGATGAATTTTTGGCTAGTTTTAAAATATTAGAAATTGATACTTTTTTGACGCGGACCCTGTGCGACGCATCTTTATTTTATGTTTAAAGTAATAAAAAATTTGTACCCTGGTGTCTGCATGGTACCAAAAGATTCTGTAATAAATGTATTATTAAAATGTATAATCGATGAATTTTTGGCTCGTCTTAAAATATTAGAAATTGATATTTTTTTGACGCGGACCCTGTGCGACGCATCCTTATTAAATGTTTATCGTATTAAAAAATTTGTACGCTGGTGTCTGCTTGGTAACAAATAATTCTGTAATCAGTGTACTATTTAAATGTATAATCGATGAATTTTTGGCTCGTCTTAAAATATTAGAAATTCATACTTTTTTGACGCGGACCCTGTGCGACGCATCCTAATTTTATGTTTATCGTATTAAAAAATTTGTACGCTGGTGTCTGCATGGTACCAAAAGATTCTGTAATCAATGTACTATTAAAATGTATAATCGATGAATTTTTGGCTCGTCTTAAAATATTAGAAATCGATACTTTTTTGAAGCGGACCCTGTGCGACGCATCCTTATTTTATGTTTATCGTATTAAAAAATTTGTACGCTGGTGTCTGCATGGTACCAAAAGATTCTGTAATAAATGTATTATTAAAATGTATAATCGATGAATTTTTGGCTCGTCATAAAATATTAGAAATCGATACTTTTTTACCGCTGACTCTATGCGACGCAACATTATTTTATGTATATCAAGTTAAAAAATTAGTACGCTGGTGTCTGTTTGGTACCAAATGATTCTATAATCAATGTACTATTACAATGTATAATCGATGAATTTTTGGCTCGTCTTAAAATATTAGAAATCGATACTTTTTTGACGCGGACCATGTGCGACGCAACCTTAATTTATGTATAGCAAATGAAAAAGTTTGTACGCTGTTGTCTGCTTGGTACCAAAAGATTCTGTAATCAATGTATTATTAAAATGTATAATCGATGAATTTTTGGCTCGTCTTAAAATAGTAGAAATTGTTACTTTTTTGACAAGGAACCTGTGCGACGCAACCTTATTTTATGTTTATCGTATTAAAAAATTTGTACGCTGGTGTCTGCATGGTACCAAAAGATTCTGTAATCAATGTACTATTAAAATGTATAATCGATGAATTTTTGGCTCGTCTTAAAATATTAGAAATTAATACATTTATGCCGCTGACCCTATGCGACGCATCCTTAATTTATGTATAGCAAATGAAAAAGTTTGTACGCTGTTGTCTGCTTGGTACCAAAAGATTCTGTAATCAATGTACTATTAAAATGTATAATCGATGACTTTTTGGCTCGTCTTAAAATATTAGAAATTAATACATTTATGCCGCTGACCCTATGCGACGCATCCTTAATTTATGTATAGCAAATGAAAAAGGTTGTACGCTGTTGTCTGCTTGGTACCAAAAGATTCTGTAATCAATGTATTATTAAAATGTATAATCGATGAATTTTTGGCTCGTCTTAAAATATTCGAAATTGATACTTTTTTGACGCGGACCCTGTGCGACGCATCTTTATTTTATGTTTATCGTATTAAAAAATTTGTACGCTGGTGTCTGCATTGTACCAAAAGATTCTGTAATCAATGTACTATTAAAATGTATAATCGATGAATTTTTGGCTCGTCTTAAAATATTAGAAATCGATACTTTTTTACCGCTGACCCTATGCGACGCAACATTATTTTATGTATATCAAGTTAAAAAATTTGTACGCTGGTCTCTGCATTGTAACAAAAGATTCTGTAATCAATGTACTATTAAAATGTATAATCGATGAATTTTTGGCTCGTCTTAAAATATTAGAAATTAATACATTTATGCCGCTGACCCTATGCGACGCATCCTTAATTTATGTATAGCAAATGAAAAAGGTTGTACGCTGTTGTCTGCTTGGTACCAAAAGATTCTGTAATCAATGTATTATTAAAATGTATAATCGATGAATTTTTGGCTCGTCTTAAAATATTCGAAATTGATACTTTTTTGACGCGGACCCTGTGCGACGCATCTTTATTTTATGTTTATCGTATTAAAAAATTTGTACGCTGGTGTCTGCATTGTACCAAAAGATTCTGTAATCAATGTACTATTAAAATGTATAATCGATGAATTTTTGGCTCGTCTTAAAATATTAGAAATCGATACTTTTTTACCGCTGACCCTATGCGACGCAACATTATTTTATGTATATCAAGTTAAAAAATTTGTACGCTGGTCTCTGCATTGTAACAAAAGATTCTGTAATCAATGTACTATTAAAATGTATAATCGATGAATTTTTGGCTCGTCTTAAAATATTAGAAATTAATACATTTATGCCGCTGACCCTATGCGACGCATCCTTAATTTATGTATAGCAAATGAAAAAGTTTGTACGCTGTTGTCTGCTTGGTACCAAAAGATTCTGTAATCAATGTATTATTAAAATGTATAATCGATGAATTTTTGGCTCGTCTTAAAATATTAGAAATTGATACTTTTTTGACGCGGACCCTGTGCGACGCATCCTAATTTTATGTTTATCGTATTAAAAAATTTGTACGCTGGTGTCTGCATGGTACCAAAAGATTCTGTAATCAATGTATTATTAAAATGTATAATCGATGAATTTTTGGCTCGTCTTAAAATATTCGAAATTGATACTTTTTTGACGCGGACCCTGTGCGACGCATCTTTATTTTATGTTTATCGTATTAAAAAATTTGTACGCTGGTGTCTGCATGGTACCAAAAGATTCTGTAATCAATGTACTATTAAAATGTATAATCGATGAATTTTTGGCTCGTCTTAAAATATTAGAAATTAATACATTTATGCCGCTGACCCTATGCGACGCATCCTTAATTTATGTATAGCAAATGAAAAAGTTTGTACGCTGTTGTCTGCTTGGTACCAAAAGATTCTGTAATCAATGTATTATTAAAATGTATAATCGATGAATTTTTGGCTCGTCTTAAAATATTAGAAATTGATACTTTTTTGACGCGGACCCTGTGCGACGCATTCTAATTTTATGTTTATCGTATTAAAAAATTTGTACGCTGGTGTCTGCATGGTACCAAAAGATTCTGTAATCAATGTATTATTAAAATGTATAATCGATGAATTTTTGGCTCGTCTTAAAATATTCGCAATTGATACTTTTTTGACGCGGACCCTGTGCGACGCATCTTTATTTTATGTTTATCGTATTAAAAAATTTTTGTACGCTGGTGTCTGCAATGTACCAAAAGATTCTGTAATCAATGTACTATTAAAATGTATAATCGATGAATTTTTGGCTCGTCTTAAAATATTAGAAATCGATACTTTTTTACCGCTGACCCAATGCGACGCAACATTATTTTATGTATATCAAGTTAAAAAATTTGTACGCTGGTGTCTGTTTGGTACCAAATGATTCTATAATCAATGTACTATTAAAATGTATAATCGATGAATTTTTGGCTCGTCTTAAAATATTAGAAATTGATACTTTTTTGACGCGGACCCTGTGCGACGCATACTTATTTTATGTTTATCGTATTAAAAAATTTGTACGCTGGTGTCTGCATGGTACCAAAAGATTCTGTAATTAAAGTATTATTAAAATATATAATCGATGAATTTTTGGCTCATCTTAAAATATTAGAAATTAATACTTTTTTTACGCGGACCCTGTGCGACGCATATTTATTTTATGTTTATCGTATTAAAAAATTTGTACGCTGGTGTCTGCATTGTACCAAAAGATTCTGTAATCAATGTACTATTAAAATGTATAATCGATGTATTTTTGGCTCGTCTTAAAATATTAGAAATCGATACTTTTTTGACGCGGACCCTGTGCGACGCAACATTATTTTATCTATATCAAGTTAAAAAATTTGTACGCTGGTCTCTGCATTGTACCAAAAGATTCTGTAATCAATGTACTATGAAAATGTATAATCGATGTATTTTTGGCTCGTCTTAAAATATTAGAAATTAATACATTTATGCCGCTGACCCTATGCGACGCATCCTTAATTTATGTATAGCAAATGAAAAAGTTTGTACTCTGTTGTCTGCTTGGTACCAAAAGATTCTGTAATAAATGTATTATTAAAATGTATAATCGATGAATTTTTGGCTCGTCTTTGAATATTAGAAATCGATACTTTTTTACCGCTGACCCTGTGCGACGCATCCTTATTTTATGTTTAAAGTAATAAAAAATTTGTACCCTGGTGTCTGCATGGTACCAAAAGATTCTGTAATAAATGTATTATTAAAATGTATAATCGATGAATTTTTGGCTCGTCTTAAAATATTAGAAATTGATATTTTTTTGACGCGGACCCTGTGCGACGCATCCTTATTAAATGTTTATCGTATTAAAAAATTTGTACGCTGGTGTCTGCTTGGTAACAAATAATTCTGTAATCAGTGTACTATTTAAATGTATAATCGATGAATTTTTGGCTCGTCTTAAAATATTAGAAATTCATACTTTTTTGACGCGGACCCTGTGCGACGCATCCTAATTTTATGTTTATCGTATTAAAAAATTTGTACGCTGGTGTCTGCATGGTACCAAAAGATTCTGTAATCAATGTACTATTAAAATGTATAATCGATGAATTTTTGGCTCGTCTTAAAATATTAGAAATCGATACTTTTTTGAAGCGGACCCTGTGCGACGCATCCTTATTTTATGTTTATCGTATTAAAAAATTTGTACGCTGGTGTCTGCATGGTACCAAAAGATTCTGTAATAAATGTATTATTAAAATGTATAATCGATGAATTTTTGGCTCGTCATAAAATATTAGAAATCGATACTTTTTTACCGCTGACTCTATGCGACGCAACATTATTTTATGTATATCAAGTTAAAAAATTAGTACGCTGGTGTCTGTTTGGTACCAAATGATTCTATAATCAATGTACTATTACAATGTATAATCGATGAATTTTTGGCTCGTCTTAAAATATTAGAAATCGATACTTTTTTGACGCGGACCATGTGCGACGCAACCTTAATTTATGTATAGCAAATGAAAAAGTTTGTACGCTGTTGTCTGCTTGGTACCAAAAGATTCTGTAATCAATGTATTATTAAAATGTATAATCGATGAATTTTTGGCTCGTCTTAAAATAGTAGAAATTGTTACTTTTTTGACAAGGAACCTGTGCGACGCAACCTTATTTTATGTTTATCGTATTAAAAAATTTGTACGCTGGTGTCTGCATGGTACCAAAAGATTCTGTAATCAATGTACTATTAAAATGTATAATCGATGAATTTTTGGCTCGTCTTAAAATATTAGAAATTAATACATTTATGCCGCTGACCCTATGCGACGCATCCTTAATTTATGTATAGCAAATGAAAAAGTTTGTACGCTGTTGTCTGCTTGGTACCAAAAGATTCTGTAATCAATGTACTATTAAAATGTATAATCGATGACTTTTTGGCTCGTCTTAAAATATTAGAAATTAATACATTTATGCCGCTGACCCTATGCGACGCATCCTTAATTTATGTATAGCAAATGAAAAAGGTTGTACGCTGTTGTCTGCTTGGTACCAAAAGATTCTGTAATCAATGTATTATTAAAATGTATAATCGATGAATTTTTGGCTCGTCTTAAAATATTCGAAATTGATACTTTTTTGACGCGGACCCTGTGCGACGCATCTTTATTTTATGTTTATCGTATTAAAAAATTTGTACGCTGGTGTCTGCATTGTACCAAAAGATTCTGTAATCAATGTACTATTAAAATGTATAATCGATGAATTTTTGGCTCGTCTTAAAATATTAGAAATCGATACTTTTTTACCGCTGACCCTATGCGACGCAACATTATTTTATGTATATCAAGTTAAAAAATTTGTACGCTGGTCTCTGCATTGTAACAAAAGATTCTGTAATCAATGTACTATTAAAATGTATAATCGATGAATTTTTGGCTCGTCTTAAAATATTAGAAATTAATACATTTATGCCGCTGACCCTATGCGACGCATCCTTAATTTATGTATAGCAAATGAAAAAGGTTGTACGCTGTTGTCTGCTTGGTACCAAAAGATTCTGTAATCAATGTATTATTAAAATGTATAATCGATGAATTTTTGGCTCGTCTTAAAATATTCGAAATTGATACTTTTTTGACGCGGACCCTGTGCGACGCATCTTTATTTTATGTTTATCGTATTAAAAAATTTGTACGCTGGTGTCTGCATTGTACCAAAAGATTCTGTAATCAATGTACTATTAAAATGTATAATCGATGAATTTTTGGCTCGTCTTAAAATATTAGAAATCGATACTTTTTTACCGCTGACCCTATGCGACGCAACATTATTTTATGTATATCAAGTTAAAAAATTTGTACGCTGGTCTCTGCATTGTAACAAAAGATTCTGTAATCAATGTACTATTAAAATGTATAATCGATGAATTTTTGGCTCGTCTTAAAATATTAGAAATTAATACATTTATGCCGCTGACCCTATGCGACGCATCCTTAATTTATGTATAGCAAATGAAAAAGTTTGTACGCTGTTGTCTGCTTGGTACCAAAAGATTCTGTAATCAATGTATTATTAAAATGTATAATCGATGAATTTTTGGCTCGTCTTAAAATATTAGAAATTGATACTTTTTTGACGCGGACCCTGTGCGACGCATCCTAATTTTATGTTTATCGTATTAAAAAATTTGTACGCTGGTGTCTGCATGGTACCAAAAGATTCTGTAATCAATGTATTATTAAAATGTATAATCGATGAATTTTTGGCTCGTCTTAAAATATTCGAAATTGATACTTTTTTGACGCGGACCCTGTGCGACGCATCTTTATTTTATGTTTATCGTATTAAAAAATTTGTACGCTGGTGTCTGCATGGTACCAAAAGATTCTGTAATCAATGTACTATTAAAATGTATAATCGATGAATTTTTGGCTCGTCTTAAAATATTAGAAATTAATACATTTATGCCGCTGACCCTATGCGACGCATCCTTAATTTATGTATAGCAAATGAAAAAGTTTGTACGCTGTTGTCTGCTTGGTACCAAAAGATTCTGTAATCAATGTATTATTAAAATGTATAATCGATGAATTTTTGGCTCGTCTTAAAATATTAGAAATTGATACTTTTTTGACGCGGACCCTGTGCGACGCATCCTAATTTTATGTTTATCGTATTAAAAAATTTGTACGCTGGTGTCTGCATGGTACCAAAAGATTCTGTAATCAATGTATTATTAAAATGTATAATCGATGAATTTTTGGCTCGTCTTAAAATATTCGCAATTGATACTTTTTTGACGCGGACCCTGTGCGACGCATCTTTATTTTATGTTTATCGTATTAAAAAATTTTTGTACGCTGGTGTCTGCAATGTACCAAAAGATTCTGTAATCAATGTACTATTAAAATGTATAATCGATGAATTTTTGGCTCGTCTTAAAATATTAGAAATCGATACTTTTTTACCGCTGACCCAATGCGACGCAACATTATTTTATGTATATCAAGTTAAAAAATTTGTACGCTGGTGTCTGTTTGGTACCAAATGATTCTATAATCAATGTACTATTAAAATGTATAATCGATGAATTTTTGGCTCGTCTTAAAATATTAGAAATTGATACTTTTTTGACGCGGACCCTGTGCGACGCATACTTATTTTATGTTTATCGTATTAAAAAATTTGTACGCTGGTGTCTGCATGGTACCAAAAGATTCTGTAATTAAAGTATTATTAAAATATATAATCGATGAATTTTTGGCTCATCTTAAAATATTAGAAATTAATACTTTTTTTACGCGGACCCTGTGCGACGCATATTTATTTTATGTTTATCGTATTAAAAAATTTGTACGCTGGTGTCTGCATTGTACCAAAAGATTCTGTAATCAATGTACTATTAAAATGTATAATCGATGTATTTTTGGCTCGTCTTAAAATATTAGAAATCGATACTTTTTTGACGCGGACCCTGTGCGACGCAACATTATTTTATCTATATCAAGTTAAAAAATTTGTACGCTGGTCTCTGCATTGTACCAAAAGATTCTGTAATCAATGTACTATGAAAATGTATAATCGATGTATTTTTGGCTCGTCTTAAAATATTAGAAATTAATACATTTATGCCGCTGACCCTATGCGACGCATCCTTAATTTATGTATAGCAAATGAAAAAGTTTGTACTCTGTTGTCTGCTTGGTACCAAAAGATTCTGTAATAAATGTATTATTAAAATGTATAATCGATGAATTTTTGGCTCGTCTTTGAATATTAGAAATCGATACTTTTTTACCGCTGACCCTGTGCGACGCATCCTTATTTTATGTTTATCGTATTAAAAAATTTGTACGCTGGTGTCTGCATGGTACCAAAAGATTCTGTAATCAATGTACTATTAAAATGTATAATCGATGAATTTTTGGCTCGTCTTAAAATATTAGAAATCGATACTTTTTTACCGCTGACCCTATGCCACGCAACATCATTTTATGTATATCAAGTTAAAAAATTTGTACGCTGGTGTCTGTTTGGTACCAAATGATTCTATAATCAATGTACTATTACAATGTATAATCGATGAATTTTTGGCTCGTCTTAAAATATTAGAAATCGATACTTTTTTGACGCGGACCCTGTGCGACGCAACTTTATTTTATGTTTATCGTATTAAAAAATTTGTACGCTGGTGTCTGTTTGGTACCAAATGATTCTATAATCAATGTACTATTAAAATGTATAATCGATGAATTTTTGGCTCGTCTTAAAATATTAGAAATCGATACTTTTTTGACGCGGACCCTGTGCGACGCATCTTTATTTTATGTTTATCGTATTAAAAAATTTGTACGCTGGTGTCTGCATTGTACCAAAAGATTCTGTAATCAATGTACTATTTAAATGTATAATCGATGAATTTTTGGCTCGTCTTAAAATATTCGAAATTGATACTTTTTTGACGCGGACCCTGTGCGACGCATCTTTATTTTATGTTTATCGTATTAAAAAATTTGTACTCTGGTGTCTGCATTGTACCAAAAGATTCTGTAATCAATGTACTATTAAAATGTATAATCGATGAATTTTTGGCTCGTCTTAAACTATTAGAAATCGATATTTTTTTACCGCTGACCCTATGCGACGCAACATTATTTTATGTATATCAAGTTAAAAAATTTGTACGCTGGTGTCTGTTTGGTACCAAATGATTCTATAATCAATGTACTATTAAAATGTATAATCGATGTATTTTTGGCTCGTCTTAAAATATTAGAAATTAATACATTTATGCCGCTGACCCTATGCGACGCATCCTTAATTTATGTATAGCAAATGAAAAAGTTTGTACGCTGTTGTCTGCTTGGTACCAAAAGATTCTGTAATCAATGTATTATTAAAATGTATAATCGATGAATTTTTGGCTCGTCTTAAAATATTAGAAATTGATACTTTTTTGACGCGGACCCTGTGCGACGCATCCTAATTTTATGTTTATCGTATTAAAAAATTTGTACGCTGGTGTCTGCATGGTACCAAAAGATTCTGTAATCAATGTATTATTAAAATGTATAATCGATGAATTTTTGGCTCGTCTTAAAATATTCGAAATTCATACTTTTTTGACGCGGACCCTGTGCGACGCATCTTTATTTTATGTTTATCGTATTAAAAAATTTGTACGCTGGTGTCTGCATGGTACCAAAAGATTCTGTAATCAATGTACTATTAAAATGTATAATCGATGAATTTTTGGCTCGTCTTAAAATATTAGAAATTAATATATTTATGCCGCTGACCCTATGCGACGCATCCTTAATTTATGTATAGCAAATGAAAAAGTTTGTACGCTGTTGTCTGCTTGGTACCAAAAGATTCTGTAATCAATGTACTATTAAAATGTATAATCGATGAATTTTTGGCTCGTCTTAAAATATTAGAAATTAATACATTTATGCCGCTGACCCTATGCGACGCATCCTTAATTTATGTATTGCAAATGAAAAAGTTTGTACGCTGTTGTCTGCTTAGTACCAAAAGATTCTGTAATCAATGTATTATTAAAATGTATAATCGATGAATTTTTGGCTCGTCTTAAAATATTCGAAATTGATACTTTTTTGACGCGGACCCTGTGCGACGCATCTTTATTTTATGTTTATCGTATTAAAATATTTGTACGCTGGTGTCTGCATTGTACCAAAAGATTCTGTAATAAATGTATTATTAAAATGTATAATCGATGAATTTTTGGCTCGTCATAAAATATTAGAAATCGATACTTTTTTACCGCTGACTCTATGCGACGCAACATTATTTTATGTATATCAAGTTAAAAAATTAGTACGCTGGTGTCTGTTTGGTACTAAATGATTCTATAATCAATGTACTATTACAATGTATAATCGATGAATTTTTGGCTCGTCTTAAAATATTAGAAATCGATACTTTTTTGACGCGGACCATGTGCGACGCAACCTTAATTTATGTATAGCAAATGAAAAAGTTTGTACGCTGTTGTCTGCTTGGTACCAAAAGATTCTGTAATCAATATATTATTAAAATGTATAATCGATGAATTTTTGGCTCGTCTTAAAATATTAGAAATTCATACTTTTTTGACGCGGACCCTGTGCGACGCATCTTTATTTTATGTTTAACGTAATAAAAAATTTGTACCCTGGTGTCTGCATGGTACCAAAAGATTCTGTAATAAATGTATTATTAAAATGTATAATCGATGAATTTTTGGCTCGTCTTAAAATATTAGAAATTGATATTTTTTTGACGCGGACCCTGTGCGACGCATCCTTATTAAATGTTTATCGTATTAAAAAATTTGTACGCTGGTGTCTGCTTGGTAACAAATAGTTCTGTAATCAGTGTATTATTTAAATGTATAATCGATGAATTTTTGGCTAGTCTTAAAATAGTAGAAATTGTTACTTTTTTGACAAGGAACCTGTGCGACGCAACCTTATTTTATGTTTATCGTATTAAAAAATTTGTACGCTGGTGTCTGCATGGTACCAAAAGATTCTGTAATCAATGTACTATTAAAATGTATAATCGATGAATTTTTGGCTCGTCTTAAAATATTAGAAATTAATACATTTATGCCGCTGACCCTATGCGACGCATCCTTAATTTATGTATAGCAAATGAAAAAGGTTGTACGCTGTTGTCTGCTTGGTACCAAAAGATTCTGTAATCAATGTACTATTAAAATGTATAATCGATGAATTTTTGGCTCGTCTTAAAATATTAGAAATTAATACATTTATGCCGCAGACTCTATGCGACGCATCCTTAATTTATGTATAGCAAATGAAAAAGTTTGTACGCTGTTGTCTGCTTGGTACCAAAAGATTCTGTAATCAATGTATTATTAAAATGTATAATCGATGAATTTTTGGCTCGTCTTAAAATATTAGAAATTGATACTTTTTTGACGCGGATCCTGTGCGACGCATCCTAATTTTATGTTTATCGTATTAAAAAATTTGTACGCTGATGTCTGCATGGTACCAAAAGATTCTGTAATCAATGTATTATTAAAATGTATAATCGATGAATTTTTGGCTCGTCTTAAAATATTAGAAATTGATACTTTTTTGACGCGGACCCTGTGCGACGCATATTTATTTTATGTTTATCGTATTAAAAAATTTGTACGCTGGTGTCTGCATTGTACCAAAAGATTCTGTAATCAATGTACTATTAAAATGTATAATCGATGAATTTTTGGCTAGTCTTAAAATATTAGAAATCGATACTTTTTTACCGCTGACCCTGTGCGACGCATCCTTATTTTATGCTTATCATATTAAAAAATTTGTACGCTGGTGTCTGCATGGTACCAAAAGATTCTGTAATCAATGTATTATTAAAATGTATAATCGATGAATTTTTGGCACGTCTTAAAATATTAGAAATTGATACTTTTTTGACGCGGACCCTGTGCGACGCATCTTTATTTTATGTTTAACGTATTAAAAAATTTGTACGCTGGTCTCTGCATTGTACCAAAAGATTCTGTAATCAATGTACTATTAAAATGTTTAATCGATGTATTTTTGGCTCGTCTTAAAATATTAGAAATCGATACTTTTTTACCGCTGACCCTATGCGACGCAACATTATTTTATGTATATCAAGTTAAAAAATTTGTACGCTGGTGTCTGTTTGGTACCAAATGCTTCTATAATCAATGTACTATTACAATGTACAATCGATGAATTTTTGGCTCGTCTTAAAATATTAGAAATCGATACTTTTTTGACGCGGACCCTGTGCGACGCATCCTTATTTTATGTTTATCGTATTAAAAAATTTGTACGCTGGTGTCTGCATGGTACCAAAAGATTCTGTAATCAATGTACTATTAAAATGTATAATCGATGAATTTTTGGCTCGTCTTAAAATATTAGAAATCGATATTTTTTTACCGCTGACCCTATGCGACGCAACATTATTTTATGTATATCAAGTTAAAAAATTTGTACGCTGGTGTCTGTTTGGTACCAAATGATTCTATAATCAATGTACTATTAAAATGTATAATCGATGTATTTTTGGCTCGTCTTAAAATATTAGAAATCGATACTTTATTAACGCGGAACCTGTGCGACGCATCCTTATTTTATGTTTATCGTATTAAAAAATTTGTACGCTGGTGTCTGCATGGTACCAAAAGATTCTGTAATAAAAGTATTATTAAAATGTATAATCGATGAATTTTTGGCTCGTTTTAAAATATTAGAAATTGATACTTTTTTGACGCGGACCCTGTGCGACGCATCCTTATTTTATGTTTATCGTATTAAAAAATTTGTACGCTGGTGTCTGCATGGTACCAAAAGATTCTGTAATCAATGTATTACTAAAATGTATAATCGATGAATTTTTGGCTCGTCTTAAAATATTAGAAATTGATACTTTTTTGACGCGGACCCTGTGCGACGCATCCTAATTTTATGTTTATCGTATTAAAAAATTTGTACGCTGGTGTCTGCATGGTACCAAAAGATTCTGTAATCAATGTACTATTAAAATGTATAATCGATGAATTTTTGGCTCGTCTTAAAATATTAGAAATTAATACATTTATGCCGCTGACCCTATGCGACGCATCCTTAATTTATGTATAGCAAATGAAAAAGTTTGTACGCTGTTGTCTGCTTGGTACCAAAAGATTCTGTAATCAATGTATTATTAAAATGTATAATCGATGAATTTTTGGCTCGTTTTAAAATATTAGAAATTGATACTTTTTTGACGCGGACCCTGTGCGACGCATCTTTATTTTATGTTTAAAGTAATAAAAAATTTGTACCCTGGTGTCTGCATGGTACCAAAAGATTCTGTAATAAATGTATTATTAAAATGTATAATCGATGAATTTTTGGCTCGTCTTAAAATATTAGAAATTGTTATTTTTTTGACGCGGACCCTGTGCGACGCATCCTTATTAAATGTTTATCGTATTAAAAAATTTGTACGCTGGTGTCTGCTTGGTAACAAATAATTCTGTAATCAGTGTACTATTTAAATGTATAATCGATGAATTTTTGGCTCGTCTTAAAATATTAGAAATTGATACTTTTTTGACGCGGACCCTGTGCGACGCATCCTAATTTTATGTTTATCGTATTAAAAAATTTGTACGCTGGTGTCTGCATGGTACCAAAAGATTCTGTAATCAATGTACTATTAAAATGTATAATCGATGAATTTTTGGCTCGTCTTAAAATATTAGAAATCGATACTTTTTTGAAGCGGAACCTGTGCGACGCATCCTTATTTTATGTTTATCGTATTAAAAAATTTGTACGCTGGTGTCTGCATGGTACCAAAAGATTCTGTAATAAATGTATTATTAAAATGTATAATCGATGAATTTTTGGCTCGTCATAAAATATTAGAAATCGATACTTTTTTACCGCTGACTCTATGCGACGCAACATTATTTTATGTATATCAAGTTAAAAAATTAGTACGCTGGTGTCTGTTTGGTACCAAATGATTCTATAATCAATGTACTATTACAATGTATAATCGATGAATTTTTGGCTCGTCTTAAAATATTAGAAATCGATACTTTTTTGACGCGGACCATGTGCGACGCAACCTTAATTTATGTATAGCAAATGAAAAAGTTTGTACGCTGTTGTCTGCTTGGTACCAAAATATTCTGTAATCAATGTATTATTAAAATGTATAATCGATGAATTTTTGGCTCGTCTTAAAATATTAGAAATTGATACTTTTTTGACGCGGACCCTGTGCGACGCATCCTAATTTTATGTTTATCGTATTAAAAAATTTGTACGCTGGTGTCTGCATGGTACCAAAAGATTCTGTAATCAATGTACTATTAAAATGTATAATCGATGAATTTTTGGCTCGTCTTAAAATATTAGAAATCGATACTTTTTTACCGCTGACCCAATGCGACGCAACATTATTTTATGTATATCAAGTTAAAAAATTTGTACGCTGGTGTCTGTTTGGTACCAAATGATTCTATAATCAATGTACTATTAAAATGTATAATCGATGAATTTTTGGCTCGTCTTAAAATATTAGAAATTGATACTTTTTTGACGCGGACCCTGTGCGACGCATACTTATTTTATGTTTATCGTATTAAAAAATTTGTACGCTGGTGTCTGCATGGTACCAAAAGATTCTGTAATAAAAGTATTATTAAAATGTATAATCGATGAATTTTTGGCTCGTCTTAAAATATTAGAAATTAATACTTTTTTTACGCGGACCCTGTGCGACGCATATTTATTTTATGTTTATCGTATTAAAAAATTTGTACGCTGGTGTCTGCATTGTACCAAAAGATTCTGTAATCAATGTACTATTAAAATGTATAATCGATGTATTTTTGGCTCGTCTTAAAATATTAGAAATCGATACTTTTTTGACGCGGACCCTGTGCGACGCAACATTATTTTATCTATATCAAGTTAAAAAATTTGTACGCTGGTCTCTGCATTGTACCAAAAGATTCTGTAATCAATGTACTATGAAAATGTATAATCGATGTATTTTTGGCTCGTCTTAAAATATTAGAAATTAATACATTTATGCCGCTGACCCTATGCGACGCATCCTTAATTTATGTATAGCAAATGAAAAAGTTTGTACTCTGTTGTCTGCTTGGTACCAAAAGATTCTGTAATAAATGTATTATTAAAATGTATAATCGATGAATTTTTGGCTCGTCTTTGAATATTAGAAATCGATACTTTTTTACCGCTGACCCTGTGCGACGCATCCTTTTTTTATGTTTATCGTATTAAAAAATTTGTACGCTGGTGTCTGCATTGTACCAAAAGATTCTGTAATCAATGTACTATTAAAATGTATAATCGATGTATTTTTGGCTCGTCTTAAAATATTAGAAATCGATACTTTTTTGACGCGGAACCTGTGCGACGCATCCTTATTTTATGTTTATCGTATTAAAAAATTTGTACGCTGGTGTCTGCATGGTACCAAAAGATTCTGTAATAAAAGTATTATTAAAATGTATAATCGATGAATTTTTGGCTCGTTTTAAAATATTAGAAATTGATACTTTTTTGACGCGGACCCTGTGCGACGCATCCTTATTTTATGTTTATCGTATTAAAAAATTTGTACGCTGGTGTCTGCATGGTACCAAAAGATTCTGTAATCAATGTATTACTAAAATGTATAATCGATGAATTTTTGGCTCGTCTTAAAATATTAGAAATTGATACTTTTTTGACGCGGACCCTGTGCGACGCATCCTAATTTTATGTTTATCGTATTAAAAAATTTGTACGCTGGTGTCTGCATGGTACCAAAAGATTCTGTAATCAATGTACTATTAAAATGTATAATCGATGAATTTTTGGCTCGTCTTAAAATATTAGAAATCGATACTTTTTTGAAGCGGACCCTGTGCGACGCATCCTTATTTTATGTTTATCGTATTAAAAAATTTGTACGCTGGTGTCTGCATGGTACCAAAAGATTCTGTAATAAATGTATTATTAAAATGTATAATCGATGAATTTTTGGCTCGTCATAAAATATTAGAAATCGATACTTTTTTACCGCTGACTCTATGCGACGCAACATTATTTTATGTATATCAAGTTAAAAAATTAGTACGCTGGTGTCTGTTTGGTACCAAATGATTCTATAATCAATGTACTATTACAATGTATAATCGATGAATTTTTGGCTCGTCTTAAAATATTAGAAATCGATACTTTTTTGACGCGGACCATGTGCGACGCAACCTTAATTTATGTATAGCAAATGAAAAAGTTTGTACGCTGTTGTCTGCTTGGTACCAAAAGATTCTGTAATCAATGTATTATTAAAATGTATAATCGATGAATTTTTGGCTCGTCTTAAAATAGTAGAAATTGTTACTTTTTTGACAAGGAACCTGTGCGACGCAACCTTATTTTATGTTTATCGTATTAAAAAATTTGTACGCTGGTGTCTGCATGGTACCAAAAGATTCTGTAATAAATGTACTATTAAAATGTATAATCGATGAATTTTTGGCTCGTCTTAAAATATTAGAAATTAATACATTTATGCCGCTGACCCTATGCGACGCATCCTTAATTTATGTATAGCAAATGAAAAAGTTTGTACGCTGTTGTCTGCTTGGTACCAAAAGATTCTGTAATCAATGTACTATTAAAATGTATAATCGATGACTTTTTGGCTCGTCTTAAAATATTAGAAATTAATACATTTATGCCGCTGACCCTATGCGACGCATCCTTAATTTATGTATAGCAAATGAAAAAGGTTGTACGCTGTTGTCTGCTTGGTACCAAAAGATTCTGTAATCAATGTATTATTAAAATGTATAATCGATGAATTTTTGGCTCGTCTTAAAATATTCGAAATTGATACTTTTTTGACGCGGACCCTGTGCGACGCATCTTTATTTTATGTTTATCGTATTAAAAAATTTGTACGCTGGTGTCTGCATTGTACCAAAAGATTCTGTAATCAATGTACTATTAAAATGTATAATCGATGAATTTTTGGCTCGTCTTAAAATATTAGAAATCGATACTTTTTTACCGCTGACCCTATGCGACGCAACATTATTTTATGTATATCAAGTTAAAAAATTTGTACGCTGGTCTCTGCATTGTAACAAAAGATTCTGTAATCAATGTACTATTAAAATGTATAATCGATGAATTTTTGGCTCGTCTTAAAATATTAGAAATTAATACATTTATGCCGCTGACCCTATGCGACGCATCCTTAATTTATGTATAGCAAATGAAAAAGGTTGTACGCTGTTGTCTGCTTGGTACCAAAAGATTCTGTAATCAATGTATTATTAAAATGTATAATCGATGAATTTTTGGCTCGTCTTAAAATATTCGAAATTGATACTTTTTTGACGCGGACCCTGTGCGACGCATCTTTATTTTATGTTTATCGTATTAAAAAATTTGTACGCTGGTGTCTGCATTGTACCAAAAGATTCTGTAATCAATGTACTATTAAAATGTATAATCGATGAATTTTTGGCTCGTCTTAAAATATTAGAAATCGATACTTTTTTACCGCTGACCCTATGCGACGCAACATTATTTTATGTATATCAAGTTAAAAAATTTGTACGCTGGTCTCTGCATTGTAACAAAAGATTCTGTAATCAATGTACTATTAAAATGTATAATCGATGAATTTTTGGCTCGTCTTAAAATATTAGAAATTAATACATTTATGCCGCTGACCCTATGCGACGCATCCTTAATTTATGTATAGCAAATGAAAAAGTTTGTACGCTGTTGTCTGCTTGGTACCAAAAGATTCTGTAATCAATGTATTATTAAAATGTATAATCGATGAATTTTTGGCTCGTCTTAAAATATTAGAAATTGATACTTTTTTGACGCGGACCCTGTGCGACGCATCCTAATTTTATGTTTATCGTATTAAAAAATTTGTACGCTGGTGTCTGCATGGTACCAAAAGATTCTGTAATCAATGTATTATTAAAATGTATAATCGATGAATTTTTGGCTCGTCTTAAAATATTCGAAATTGATACTTTTTTGACGCGGACCCTGTGCGACGCATCTTTATTTTATGTTTATCGTATTAAAAAATTTGTACGCTGGTGTCTGCATGGTACCAAAAGATTCTGTAATCAATGTACTATTAAAATGTATAATCGATGAATTTTTGGCTCGTCTTAAAATATTAGAAATTAATACATTTATGCCGCTGACCCTATGCGACGCATCCTTAATTTATGTATAGCAAATGAAAAAGTTTGTACGCTGTTGTCTGCTTGGTACCAAAAGATTCTGTAATCAATGTATTATTAAAATGTATAATCGATGAATTTTTGGCTCGTCTTAAAATATTAGAAATTGATACTTTTTTGACGCGGACCCTGTGCGACGCATCCTAATTTTATGTTTATCGTATTAAAAAATTTGTACGCTGGTGTCTGCATGGTACCAAAAGATTCTGTAATCAATGTATTATTAAAATGTATAATCGATGAATTTTTGGCTCGTCTTAAAATATTCGCAATTGATACTTTTTTGACGCGGACCCTGTGCGACGCATCTTTATTTTATGTTTATCGTATTAAAAAATTTTTGTACGCTGGTGTCTGCAATGTACCAAAAGATTCTGTAATCAATGTACTATTAAAATGTATAATCGATGAATTTTTGGCTCGTCTTAAAATATTAGAAATCGATACTTTTTTACCGCTGACCCAATGCGACGCAACATTATTTTATGTATATCAAGTTAAAAAATTTGTACGCTGGTGTCTGTTTGGTACCAAATGATTCTATAATCAATGTACTATTAAAATGTATAATCGATGAATTTTTGGCTCGTCTTAAAATATTAGAAATTGATACTTTTTTGACGCGGACCCTGTGCGACGCATACTTATTTTATGTTTATCGTATTAAAAAATTTGTACGCTGGTGTCTGCATGGTACCAAAAGATTCTGTAATTAAAGTATTATTAAAATATATAATCGATGAATTTTTGGCTCATCTTAAAATATTAGAAATTAATACTTTTTTTACGCGGACCCTGTGCGACGCATATTTATTTTATGTTTATCGTATTAAAAAATTTGTACGCTGGTGTCTGCATTGTACCAAAAGATTCTGTAATCAATGTACTATTAAAATGTATAATCGATGTATTTTTGGCTCGTCTTAAAATATTAGAAATCGATACTTTTTTGACGCGGACCCTGTGCGACGCAACATTATTTTATCTATATCAAGTTAAAAAATTTGTACGCTGGTCTCTGCATTGTACCAAAAGATTCTGTAATCAATGTACTATGAAAATGTATAATCGATGTATTTTTGGCTCGTCTTAAAATATTAGAAATTAATACATTTATGCCGCTGACCCTATGCGACGCATCCTTAATTTATGTATAGCAAATGAAAAAGTTTGTACTCTGTTGTCTGCTTGGTACCAAAAGATTCTGTAATAAATGTATTATTAAAATGTATAATCGATGAATTTTTGGCTCGTCTTTGAATATTAGAAATCGATACTTTTTTACCGCTGACCCTGTGCGACGCATCCTTATTTTATGTTTATCGTATTAAAAAATTTGTACGCTGGTGTCTGCATGGTACCAAAAGATTCTGTAATCAATGTACTATTAAAATGTATAATCGATGAATTTTTGGCTCGTCTTAAAATATTAGAAATCGATACTTTTTTACCGCTGACCCTATGCCACGCAACATCATTTTATGTATATCAAGTTAAAAAATTTGTACGCTGGTGTCTGTTTGGTACCAAATGATTCTATAATCAATGTACTATTACAATGTATAATCGATGAATTTTTGGCTCGTCTTAAAATATTAGAAATCGATACTTTTTTGACGCGGACCCTGTGCGACGCAACTTTATTTTATGTTTATCGTATTAAAAAATTTGTACGCTGGTGTCTGTTTGGTACCAAATGATTCTATAATCAATGTACTATTAAAATGTATAATCGATGAATTTTTGGCTCGTCTTAAAATATTAGAAATCGATACTTTTTTGACGCGGACCCTGTGCGACGCATCTTTATTTTATGTTTATCGTATTAAAAAATTTGTACGCTGGTGTCTGCATGGTACCAAAAGATTCTGTAATAAAAGTATTATTAAAATGTATAATCGATGAATTTTTGGCTCGTTTTAAAATATTAGAAATTGATACTTTTTTGACGCGGACCCTGTGCGACGCATCCTTATTTTATGTTTATCGTATTAAAAAATTTGTACGCTGGTGTCTGCATGGTACCAAAAGATTCTGTAATCAATGTATTACTAAAATGTATAATCGATGAATTTTTGGCTCGTCTTAAAATATTAGAAATTGATACTTTTTTGACGCGGACCCTGTGCGACGCATCCTAATTTTATGTTTATCGTATTAAAAAATTTGTACGCTGGTGTCTGCATGGTACCAAAAGATTCTGTAATCAATGTACTATTAAAATGTATAATCGATGAATTTTTGGCTCGTCTTAAAATATTAGAAATCGATACTTTTTTGAAGCGGACCCTGTGCGACGCATCCTTATTTTATGTTTATCGTATTAAAAAATTTGTACGCTGGTGTCTGCATGGTACCAAAAGATTCTGTAATAAATGTATTATTAAAATGTATAATCGATGAATTTTTGGCTCGTCATAAAATATTAGAAATCGATACTTTTTTACCGCTGACTCTATGCGACGCAACATTATTTTATGTATATCAAGTTAAAAAATTAGTACGCTGGTGTCTGTTTGGTACCAAATGATTCTATAATCAATGTACTATTACAATGTATAATCGATGAATTTTTGGCTCGTCTTAAAATATTAGAAATCGATACTTTTTTGACGCGGACCATGTGCGACGCAACCTTAATTTATGTATAGCAAATGAAAAAGTTTGTACGCTGTTGTCTGCTTGGTACCAAAAGATTCTGTAATCAATGTATTATTAAAATGTATAATCGATGAATTTTTGGCTCGTCTTAAAATAGTAGAAATTGTTACTTTTTTGACAAGGAACCTGTGCGACGCAACCTTATTTTATGTTTATCGTATTAAAAAATTTGTACGCTGGTGTCTGCATGGTACCAAAAGATTCTGTAATCAATGTACTATTAAAATGTATAATCGATGAATTTTTGGCTCGTCTTAAAATATTAGAAATTAATACATTTATGCCGCTGACCCTATGCGACGCATCCTTAATTTATGTATAGCAAATGAAAAAGTTTGTACGCTGTTGTCTGCTTGGTACCAAAAGATTCTGTAATCAATGTACTATTAAAATGTATAATCGATGACTTTTTGGCTCGTCTTAAAATATTAGAAATTAATACATTTATGCCGCTGACCCTATGCGACGCATCCTTAATTTATGTATAGCAAATGAAAAAGGTTGTACGCTGTTGTCTGCTTGGTACCAAAAGATTCTGTAATCAATGTATTATTAAAATGTATAATCGATGAATTTTTGGCTCGTCTTAAAATATTCGAAATTGATACTTTTTTGACGCGGACCCTGTGCGACGCATCTTTATTTTATGTTTATCGTATTAAAAAATTTGTACGCTGGTGTCTGCATTGTACCAAAAGATTCTGTAATCAATGTACTATTAAAATGTATAATCGATGAATTTTTGGCTCGTCTTAAAATATTAGAAATCGATACTTTTTTACCGCTGACCCTATGCGACGCAACATTATTTTATGTATATCAAGTTAAAAAATTTGTACGCTGGTCTCTGCATTGTAACAAAAGATTCTGTAATCAATGTACTATTAAAATGTATAATCGATGAATTTTTGGCTCGTCTTAAAATATTAGAAATTAATACATTTATGCCGCTGACCCTATGCGACGCATCCTTAATTTATGTATAGCAAATGAAAAAGGTTGTACGCTGTTGTCTGCTTGGTACCAAAAGATTCTGTAATCAATGTATTATTAAAATGTATAATCGATGAATTTTTGGCTCGTCTTAAAATATTCGAAATTGATACTTTTTTGACGCGGACCCTGTGCGACGCATCTTTATTTTATGTTTATCGTATTAAAAAATTTGTACGCTGGTGTCTGCATTGTACCAAAAGATTCTGTAATCAATGTACTATTAAAATGTATAATCGATGAATTTTTGGCTCGTCTTAAAATATTAGAAATCGATACTTTTTTACCGCTGACCCTATGCGACGCAACATTATTTTATGTATATCAAGTTAAAAAATTTGTACGCTGGTCTCTGCATTGTAACAAAAGATTCTGTAATCAATGTACTATTAAAATGTATAATCGATGAATTTTTGGCTCGTCTTAAAATATTAGAAATTAATACATTTATGCCGCTGACCCTATGCGACGCATCCTTAATTTATGTATAGCAAATGAAAAAGTTTGTACGCTGTTGTCTGCTTGGTACCAAAAGATTCTGTAATCAATGTATTATTAAAATGTATAATCGATGAATTTTTGGCTCGTCTTAAAATATTAGAAATTGATACTTTTTTGACGCGGACCCTGTGCGACGCATCCTAATTTTATGTTTATCGTATTAAAAAATTTGTACGCTGGTGTCTGCATGGTACCAAAAGATTCTGTAATCAATGTATTATTAAAATGTATAATCGATGAATTTTTGGCTCGTCTTAAAATATTCGAAATTGATACTTTTTTGACGCGGACCCTGTGCGACGCATCTTTATTTTATGTTTATCGTATTAAAAAATTTGTACGCTGGTGTCTGCATGGTACCAAAAGATTCTGTAATCAATGTACTATTAAAATGTATAATCGATGAATTTTTGGCTCGTCTTAAAATATTAGAAATTAATACATTTATGCCGCTGACCCTATGCGACGCATCCTTAATTTATGTATAGCAAATGAAAAAGTTTGTACGCTGTTGTCTGCTTGGTACCAAAAGATTCTGTAATCAATGTATTATTAAAATGTATAATCGATGAATTTTTGGCTCGTCTTAAAATATTAGAAATTGATACTTTTTTGACGCGGACCCTGTGCGACGCATCCTAATTTTATGTTTATCGTATTAAAAAATTTGTACGCTGGTGTCTGCATGGTACCAAAAGATTCTGTAATCAATGTATTATTAAAATGTATAATCGATGAATTTTTGGCTCGTCTTAAAATATTCGCAATTGATACTTTTTTGACGCGGACCCTGTGCGACGCATCTTTATTTTATGTTTATCGTATTAAAAAATTTTTGTACGCTGGTGTCTGCAATGTACCAAAAGATTCTGTAATCAATGTACTATTAAAATGTATAATCGATGAATTTTTGGCTCGTCTTAAAATATTAGAAATCGATACTTTTTTACCGCTGACCCAATGCGACGCAACATTATTTTATGTATATCAAGTTAAAAAATTTGTACGCTGGTGTCTGTTTGGTACCAAATGATTCTATAATCAATGTACTATTAAAATGTATAATCGATGAATTTTTGGCTCGTCTTAAAATATTAGAAATTGATACTTTTTTGACGCGGACCCTGTGCGACGCATACTTATTTTATGTTTATCGTATTAAAAAATTTGTACGCTGGTGTCTGCATGGTACCAAAAGATTCTGTAATTAAAGTATTATTAAAATATATAATCGATGAATTTTTGGCTCATCTTAAAATATTAGAAATTAATACTTTTTTTACGCGGACCCTGTGCGACGCATATTTATTTTATGTTTATCGTATTAAAAAATTTGTACGCTGGTGTCTGCATTGTACCAAAAGATTCTGTAATCAATGTACTATTAAAATGTATAATCGATGTATTTTTGGCTCGTCTTAAAATATTAGAAATCGATACTTTTTTGACGCGGACCCTGTGCGACGCAACATTATTTTATCTATATCAAGTTAAAAAATTTGTACGCTGGTCTCTGCATTGTACCAAAAGATTCTGTAATCAATGTACTATGAAAATGTATAATCGATGTATTTTTGGCTCGTCTTAAAATATTAGAAATTAATACATTTATGCCGCTGACCCTATGCGACGCATCCTTAATTTATGTATAGCAAATGAAAAAGTTTGTACTCTGTTGTCTGCTTGGTACCAAAAGATTCTGTAATAAATGTATTATTAAAATGTATAATCGATGAATTTTTGGCTCGTCTTTGAATATTAGAAATCGATACTTTTTTACCGCTGACCCTGTGCGACGCATCCTTATTTTATGTTTATCGTATTAAAAAATTTGTACGCTGGTGTCTGCATGGTACCAAAAGATTCTGTAATCAATGTACTATTAAAATGTATAATCGATGAATTTTTGGCTCGTCTTAAAATATTAGAAATCGATACTTTTTTACCGCTGACCCTATGCCACGCAACATCATTTTATGTATATCAAGTTAAAAAATTTGTACGCTGGTGTCTGTTTGGTACCAAATGATTCTATAATCAATGTACTATTACAATGTATAATCGATGAATTTTTGGCTCGTCTTAAAATATTAGAAATCGATACTTTTTTGACGCGGACCCTGTGCGACGCAACTTTATTTTATGTTTATCGTATTAAAAAATTTGTACGCTGGTGTCTGTTTGGTACCAAATGATTCTATAATCAATGTACTATTAAAATGTATAATCGATGAATTTTTGGCTCGTCTTAAAATATTAGAAATCGATACTTTTTTGACGCGGACCCTGTGCGACGCATCTTTATTTTATGTTTATCGTATTAAAAAATTTGTACGCTGGTGTCTGCATTGTACCAAAAGATTCTGTAATCAATGTACTATTTAAATGTATAATCGATGAATTTTTGGCTCGTCTTAAAATATTCGAAATTGATACTTTTTTGACGCGGACCCTGTGCGACGCATCTTTATTTTATGTTTATCGTATTAAAAAATTTGTACTCTGGTGTCTGCATTGTACCAAAAGATTCTGTAATCAATGTACTATTAAAATGTATAATCGATGAATTTTTGGCTCGTCTTAAACTATTAGAAATCGATATTTTTTTACCGCTGACCCTATGCGACGCAACATTATTTTATGTATATCAAGTTAAAAAATTTGTACGCTGGTGTCTGTTTGGTACCAAATGATTCTATAATCAATGTACTATTAAAATGTATAATCGATGTATTTTTGGCTCGTCTTAAAATATTAGAAATTAATACATTTATGCCGCTGACCCTATGCGACGCATCCTTAATTTATGTATAGCAAATGAAAAAGTTTGTACGCTGTTGTCTGCTTGGTACCAAAAGATTCTGTAATCAATGTATTATTAAAATGTATAATCGATGAATTTTTGGCTCGTCTTAAAATATTAGAAATTGATACTTTTTTGACGCGGACCCTGTGCGACGCATCCTAATTTTATGTTTATCGTATTAAAAAATTTGTACGCTGGTGTCTGCATGGTACCAAAAGATTCTGTAATCAATGTATTATTAAAATGTATAATCGATGAATTTTTGGCTCGTCTTAAAATATTCGAAATTCATACTTTTTTGACGCGGACCCTGTGCGACGCATCTTTATTTTATGTTTATCGTATTAAAAAATTTGTACGCTGGTGTCTGCATGGTACCAAAAGATTCTGTAATCAATGTACTATTAAAATGTATAATCGATGAATTTTTGGCTCGTCTTAAAATATTAGAAATTAATATATTTATGCCGCTGACCCTATGCGACGCATCCTTAATTTATGTATAGCAAATGAAAAAGTTTGTACGCTGTTGTCTGCTTGGTACCAAAAGATTCTGTAATCAATGTACTATTAAAATGTATAATCGATGAATTTTTGGCTCGTCTTAAAATATTAGAAATTAATACATTTATGCCGCTGACCCTATGCGACGCATCCTTAATTTATGTATAGCAAATGAAAAAGTTTGTACGCTGTTGTCTGCTTGGTACCAAAAGATTCTGTAATCAATGTATTATTAAAATGTATAATCGATGAATTTTTGGCTCGTCTTAAAATATTCGAAATTGATACTTTTTTGACGCGGACCCTGTGCGACGCATCTTTATTTTATGTTTATCGTATTAAAATATTTGTACGCTGGTGTCTGCATTGTACCAAAAGATTCTGTAATCAATGTACTATTAAAATGTATAATCGATGAATTTTTGGCTCGTCTTAAAATATTAGAAATCGATATTTTTTTACCGCTGACCCTTTGCGACGCAACATTATTTTATGTATATCAAGTTAAAAAATTTGTACGCTGGTGTCTGTTTGGTACCAAATGATTCTATAATCAATGTACTATTAAAATGTATAATCGATGTATTTTTGGCTCGTCTTAAAATATTAGAAATCGATACTTTTTTGACGCGGACCCTGTGCGACGCATCCTTTTTTTATGTTTATCGTATTAAAAAATTTGTACGCTGGTGTCTGCATGGTACCAAAAGATTCTGTAATAAAAGTATTATTAAAATGTATAATCGATGAATTTTTGGCTCGTCTTAAAATATTAGAAATCGATACTTTTTTACCGCTGACCCTATGCGACGCAACATTATTTTATGTATATCAAGTTAAAAAATTTGTACGCTGGTGTCTGTTTGGTACCAAATGATTCTATAATCAATGTATTATTAAAATGTATAATCGATGTATTTTTGGCTCGTCTTAAAATATTGAAAATTAAAATGTTTATACCGCGGACCCCATGCGGCTCACAATTATATTACGTGTATTATACCAAAAAGTTTGTACGCTGGTATGCTGATGGTACCATCATAATGTGCATATAATGTAGTGTTGAAATATATGAAAGATTAATGTTTGGCTCGTTTTAAAATATTGAAAATTAAAATTTTTACGTCGCTGGCCCCATTCGGCGCACAATAATATTACATGTACTAGGGTGGATCAATAAGTACCCGTGTTTGAAGACAAGGTGGTATTGCTGAGGGAAGTTCGCATTATCATCGTGTATTAACTTCTTTCAAACGACGCCATACCAAATTTCAGACTGATTCATAGATTAGTTTTGATTTGACAGCCATTTGTATTAAACGTGTTTGGTGTTTTTCGATACAATGGAAAAAGAGCAATATCGATCCGTATTCGCTTTTTATTTTTGAATGGAAAAACGACGAAGCTAGTAGTTATGGAAACCTGTTAATGAATAAAGTATCCCCTTAGACACTTATAATCATACGCTTGGTTAGCATTGCATCTATATGTAAGGATAATAACAAGCTACAACGAAGCAGATAAGACACCAGTAATAGATGCGATATCTGAACTATCGTGAAACTTCCGCACTTAATTCATTAAAATTAAATATTATGCAAGGCGTTAGCAGTTATCCGATTGTTAGGAAGTACTGTGTATGTCTTTTTGTTAAAGCAAATATATTTCCTCTGACTTTGCCATGATATTCGAGCCGTAATATACAAGCGAACATCTATTTATTACTGAAGTGAATTAACAGTATGAGATCATATCTTTCAACATAATAATGGAATATTATGGTTTTTGTTTGTATTAATTAATAAAATATTAAAAATGTTTTTAAATGAAATATTAATCATTATTTGTTTATATGGAATTGACATAATTTTGAATTGTATTGCAAATTTCTTACTTTAGTTATTAAAGAAGGTTTTCATTTTAATTTTTTACAAAAGTAACTAAATGTGTATGTTTTTGTAAATATTTAAAAAATTGAAGTTTGCTAAATATATGTAAAGATAAATTCAAAATTAGAAATTAAAAAATTTTATATTATTAAACAAAATTAAATGCAAACAAAGAGATCAATTTTTAAAATTTTAAACAGAACCGCGATGTTTGACTTTTTATTTGTATATTTTTAATAATATTTATGAAGATATAAAAAAAAGTTTTACTTACATTTATATATGTATATAGATTATAATTGTGAATTTTTGATCGTTAATTAATTTTAATTTTATACAATATAAATAGCGATGCTGCTAAATAAATATCGATCTATGTATGTATTAAAAATATTATATAATCAATTTTATACTAAACATTTTGAACTTTTAAGATAACTGACTCATTGTAGATTAGAACATATCAGCAAACGTTAATTTTATCGATAGATAGAAATGTATCGTAAGAAGCTCACATTTTACTTGTACGTAAAGATATTTATTTTTACAAGATAAATGCAACTCCAACAACATTACAAAGCACGACATTTGAATATTTGAAATAGAAAATAAATCTAAAAAAATGTTCTATTATTTTTCTATTTGTAACAATAATGATTTTTAATTCTAATAATAATTGTTAATAAATTATATTTTATAATTTTGATTTACTAAATAAAAGAAAAATATAAATAGTATATTTTTTATTAAATAGAATTTGCCATTAATAAATTAAAATATTGCAATTTAAAATTAAATGTATATCTATATTTTTATTTTACAAACTCTTTTATTTCTTCTATTTTATAAATTGTTTCTACTTATAGAATTTATGCGGGGCTATTCAAAAATGTGTTGTCAATTGAATATGATGATATGACAAAATAAATGCGAGGGCCTATATTTATAAACTTATTGTCGTACATTTTTTACCTTCACAGAGAATTTACGACTTCCCTCAAATCATCGGTTGCCTATGCTGTAATTCGTTGTAAAGCGCAATTAATTGTCATAAATTATTAAAAAGTTTCTAATTATATTTAATTATACAGTCGAACCTCGCTAATTCGAAAACCTCTATAAATCGAAACAATGTTCGTTTACCTTGAGAAAACCTCTATATATAAGTCGACAAAAAATATGAAATTAACTCGAAGTTTTTGGAGCGACATTTGACCTCTGTAATTCGAATTTTCGAAAACGAAGCTTCTGTAATTTGAATTTTCATAAACAAAGACTCTGTAATTCGAATTTTCAAAGACAAAGCCTCTGTAATTTGAAACAAACTGTTAATGTTTTGCATATTAAAAATGTTTGTTTGAACTTATCTGACATTATATACATTGTAAAAAATATCCTTAAATTTAATGTACTTTTAAAGTACATTTGCGATTATTTTTATAGATTAATTTTATATTGTAACTAAATAAACGAAATAGCTAAATCTCTATAATTCGAACTTTTTATACACCTCTGTAATTTAAAAAACTCTATAATTCAAAATCTATACAATTCGAAAAATTGTTTTCTTTCCTTCAATTTCAAATTAGCGAAGTTCGACTGTATTTAATTGTATCACATTTAATTTGTGCAACAAAATATTTAGCATTGGTAAAATCTTGACTTTATATTAACTTATTTTCTGTTCAAAAAGTAATCGTATTAATCATTAACAACTTTTATTAATGCAGAAATAAATTATCTCAAAAATATAGTTATTAAAAATTATTATACATTAAAAGACTATTTTTGATAATAAATATCGTTACCTGTAAGTTGTTTTCTCTTAACTGTGCACAGAATTGAATTGAATCAGTATATTCCATTGGAGATGTCATATGAAACACGTTCTTTATTAACTCGCCGACATTATTGTTTTGTTTTTATGCACTTATTAATATTATCCATTGTCGCAAATAGGAAAATAACAGCGTATTAATAAAAATTACGAAGAAGGAGCTTGTTTTTTTCAATATCCGAATGCTGTAAACACATGTTGGTAATGGTCTAGAACATATGGAGGACGAAAATATCCGTTGAAACTTCAGGTTGAATACATGTAATATCATAGCATTAATTTTTGTTGTACAGAATATTTTGGGTAACTAACGAGGCATTAAGCAGTGCATCAAAGAAATATTATATTGCAGGAAATGGCAGTTGAAGACGAAGTGGTGCAATCAATAGCGCATGAATTATTTATATGCTAGCGTTTAATTCCTCATGGTAATTAATAGTATCTAATCTTCCATGATTGTGGGAAATAAAGGTGAAATACGTGCGAGATATGGCACGCATAAATTTTTCGATAATTGCAATAAGTAGCCACATTGTTGTCGATCCACTTCTTGCTTCTCTACTACTCTGTAATGTTTATAATTTTATAATAGCAACATAGGCACATAGATCGCTATTATATTTATTGTTCTGTTTAATTATAAACTTAAAGTACTATTTAAATGTAGAACTGTAAATATTAAACTGTTCCATATATTAATTTATTGTTCATGTATAGTAACTTTGAAAAGTGTTTGAAAGATCGAGGATAAACGATTAATGATTTTTGTAGTAATAATTAAAATAATTGAAGAAAATATAATTATTACGAATTTTCACATTCTTTGGTAAATGATAATTATTATAAATTTTGTAATTTATTATGCATTTTATTTTAACATCTCTTATCTTTTTCTTCTATTTTATAGTTTTCCTTATCTACAAGACTTATGCGGCAATCACTACTCTTAGCGTCATAAAATATGACAAGACCGTGGTTACAAACTGCGAATATACATAATATAAATCTTGTGAAGTAATACATAAAAGTGTGTCCCAAGTAAGTACAAAAAATTGAAGAGAATATTCCTTGGCTTAATTTATGAAGAAAAGATATTCTATAAACACATATGTTCTCTAAGCATCAGTTTCGTTTTCAAAATACAAAATGTCAAAGTTGTGAAAAAATTATGAAAACCTATTATACTTTATATGAAAAACTATTATACCTTTTCTTCATTAAATAAGCCAAGGAATCTCTCCTTCAATTTTTTGTATTTATTTAGAAAGCATCCTGTATATTTTTAATTAAAAAAAAGTTTCTCACATTAGCATAATATTCTAGAGTAAGAGCGGGTAATAAACCACCCATAGATATTAAAAATGGTCGCTGACTTTTTTGAAGCATTATGAAAATGTCATTCTTCATTTTCTGCGTTTTACCAATCCATGACGTACCATATATTGACCAAGAAAGTCGCGTACTCTATAAATAAAACAGATCACAAATTATATTTTATTTTTTTATGTAATAAAATTATACGAGGTGTTCTATTTATTTGTACATTACAAATATCGTAAAAACTAAATATTGTAGAAATAAAATGTGTTAAAGAAAATTTATATGATTTCGAAGAAAAAATAGTTGATAATCTTGACTAAAAGAGAAAAATAATTGATAATTTTAATTAAGGTCATTTTTCAAAATTATTTAAAGATTTATATAATTTTTGAAATAAAACTATTCCATATTATATATATTACATATTGATACCTCGCATGAGTTATAAGGGTAAAATGTCCAAAAGAGAAAATAGTTCACAAGATATTTTAAAATTATGTCAAATTAGAGTATACAAATCATGCTTGCTTATATCATGCAGACTTATAGTTATTATTATTTTTTTTGTATTATACACATACATATATTTATGATTATATATAATTAAATTATAGTAAAACACATTTATATTTTTTTTAACTTACTTTATTTTATTTATGTTTTTAATCAAGTGTTGCATTTTATTATTTCTAACGGAAATAGTTTTAAGCTTAAGAACCCAAAATTGAAGAAATATAAAAAAAATTTGAAAATGTTAAATGTTAATATAGCTGAATATGATTATATAATAACATAACAGATGTGTGTTTATAAGATTTTTATTATAATTGTTTATTATTTAGTTAAAGAGCTTACGACTTCTTTTAAATCATCGGCTGTCCATGCTGTGATAAACAATCGTTGTAAAGCGCCTACTGCCATAGATATAAATTGAGGAATCAGAATACTAGATTGTAACTGCGTTTTCAAAATTAAAAGTTCTTAAATTATAAGTCTTAATACTTATATGCACTTATAGTTATATTATATCATAAAATGCTTACATATAATAAAGGAAAACCACCGCTAATTACAGTAAAGGCCATCGTGAAATTAGTTTTAAAAAGTATATATTTAATAGTTTGCTGTGTTTTTGTAGTAAATCTGTTCATATAAAGAAATGAGCAAATTAAAAAAAATAAAGTCACTATTATTATATTATTATAAAGTTACTAAATTTATGAAAAGTAGTAATAAAAAAGAAAATATGTGTAATGGCACATATGTAAAAGATTATTTTTTATTCACATATTTATTGGATAAAAGATAAAATTGGAGACTAAATTAATTCAAAATTTGCTTTAAAATTTGACTTATATAAAATAAAAATTTTAACACTAATTAAACTTTTTTAAATAACATTATTAGATATAATAAAACGCTTTCGGAATTTCCGAACCTGACAAAAAGTCATTTTTTGTCGACCAGTGTAATCGGTACACTATTCTGTAATGTTTTGAAAAATGTAAATATATTATTTCTATCTTACTTTATTATTTCCTGATGTTTCCTGATAGACGATATGACATGAGCTTCATCAGTAGCGTGCTCTATTTCAAATGCCAACATTTCCAATCTAGATGCTGAATAGAAAAAGAAAACGGCAATCATAATATCCGCATTAATAGACAAAGTAACGTGCATGCATGCAAAAATTTGTATGATGTAGACAATAAACTTTCGTAACAATGGTTCCGTCGAGAACGGATATCATACGCTTGAAGGAAAATCCTGAGGTGTAAATAAAGGAGCACAGAGGACAGCAATCCCTGCCATAGCGAAGGATATTGCAACAGTTGTTAAAAATGTAGCGTAACGATCTGTATACTTTTGCAAGATAACTCTTTCGCGATCCTTCGAAAACTTTATAAATTCTTCGATGTTTACCACTAGATTCTAGAACATATTGGAAACCATTTATATTTATAGTTCAATAGAAAAAGTTAAAAATAATTTATTTTTGAATGTATTGTTAACTTTTGCTGGTAGACCCTGGGTCATTTGGTCTCATTATTCTGTGCATAAAAATATTAATGTAAGATTACCAAAAACAGAATGTTTGATATTTTGTATTTTATGTCAAAATACTGTAAAAAATTTCAAAGATTATAATTCAAAAAGTATTGAATAAATAAATACTTTATTATAGTGTTTTAAAAGCTCTTGAGATAAAACTACATATAAGGATATGCAATAAAAAATGGGGGTTCCCATTTAAAAATTTCAAGGTGATCTTTACGTGATCTTGACAACGTTGTTCAATGTCAAATTGATATTACTATGTAATGCACACACGCACGCACACGCACCACATATATTTCTTAAATTAAATATGCACCCATAAATTAAAATATACACACACAAATGCATATGTGTTGTTATGAAATTATTGCATAGTATAAACCGATTGTAATAAATAAGAATAACAAATCCAAAAATAAAGAATTTGTTGTAAAATAATTTATTTATATATATACATATAATTATAATTAAAATTTACTGAAATATGTATATATATGTATATAAGATTTTTTCAATATTTTTATAATTACAAAACAATACATATATAAATAAAATTCTATTAAAAATAAAATAAAATAAAATTTTAAATTTTAATTTTTATAAATTAACAATCTAAGACATTTAATCAAAGAATCATGCGTAAAATTTTCAACTTTATTGCATTAAATTGCATTATAATCTACATGTATTCATTAGAAATATAATTGCATTTGTAAAATCTTCACTTTATATAAGTTTGTTCTTTAATTCGAAATTAATTATATTAATTACAATTACTAGCAATTTTAATTAGCTCAAAATAAATTATTGAAAAATAGTTATTAAATATTATTAGCATACATATGAAAGAATATTATCGATAAATATTACCTGTAACTGTCTTCTTTTAACTGTGCACAAAAATGAAGTGAGAATAGCTTCCGTAAAACATGTCAAATGTGATACGTTCTTCATTAACTCGCCGACATCATTGTTTCGATTTTTGTATGCACTTATTAACATTCCTATCCACGTCAATGCGAATATGAAGATACAAACGTAGTAATAAAAATTACGAAGAAGAAGCTTATTTTTTTCAATATCCGGATGCGGCGGCCACGTGTTGGTAATAGTCCCCAATACTCGGAGGAGGTAAAATATCTGTTGAAACTTCAGGTGAATAAATGCCATAACGTGTCATTGATTGCTATCTAGAATATTCTCAGTAACTACGAGGCATTAAGCAGCGCATCGCAGAAATATAGGAAAGGAAAGATAGAGTAGTTGGGGGCGAAATGGTGCAATCAATAGCGCATTAATTATTTGTCGGCTAGCGTTTGATCTCTCATGATAATTAGTATCTAACTAGTATATTTTCCTATGATCATGAGAAATAAAGTTGAAATACGTGCGATATATGGCACGCATAAACCCCTCGATAATTAAGATAAATATCTATACTGTTGTTGATCAGCTATTTGCTTTTACTACTCTATAAACTTCATAATTTTATAATTTTATAATACGCATAGATTGCTATTTCATTTATTGCTCCGATTATTAACTTATAGCACTATTTAAATGTAAAACCACAAAATTAGAAAATTGTTCTTAATTTATTTTGATATAGTAGCGACGCTGCAAGTGTTATAAGAAATATTTAATGATTTTGATAATTGAAATAATACGAGGAAATATAAGTAAAATAAGAAACATGTGCATGCATGCACGCAAAGTGCGTAATTAATCTTGGTAGAAGTGACTAAGCGTTTCCATGGCAGTGATCACATTTCACTCTAGAATTTAGCATGAAACGCTAATAAGCATTATCTGTGAGATTGTCATGTTTTGTTCTCAGTTTGCAAATGAAAAAAATTTCGACAGTACCGCATGGCGCAAGTGTGTACCGAAACAGAAGATCTGTCAAATTTAGACCTGCGTTTATTCAACTTTATAGTGAATGCCACGCCTTTTATATTGGCGCAAGAGTGATTCAGATGTGGAGCGTTCCAAATTTTTAGAATAAGGCTTGGGCGTGGCACTCTTATGTGACGCTGACAAATGTTGTGGAACCAGTAAGGCAATTTCTATATTTTAAAAATTTGGATTTATCAATAAATTAAAGAAAAATAAATAAAATAGTATGCTATTAAATATATATATATATATATATATATATATATTAGTTACCACTAATAAAACAAAGTAATTTAAAATCTAAATAAATATATCTAATGTATATCTATACTTTTATTTTAACAACTCTCTTTTCTTTCTTTTATTTTACAGTTTTCTTTATTTGTTGGACTTATTCAGCAATCATTACTCTCATCGCCATAAAATATGACAAGACCTTGGTTACAAACTGTGAACATATGCAAGTATTACGCCACAAATATAAAAGTAATAATATATATTTTTAATAAAAAAAAGTTTCTCACATTGGCATAATATTCTAGAGTAAGGGCGGGTAATAAATTACCCATAGATATCAATAGTGGTTGTTGACTTTTTTGAAGCATTATGAAAATATCACTCTTCATTTTTTGCGTTTTACCAATCCATGACGTACCATATACCGACCAAGAAAGTCGCGTACTCTATAAATAAAAAAACAGATCACAAATTATATTTTATGTAATAAAATTATACAAGGTGTTCTATTTATTTGCACATTACAAATATCGTAAAAACTAAATATTGTAGAAAAATATTTATTTGATTGTGAGGAAAAATAGATAATCTTGATTATAGTTGATAACTTTAATTATTTTTCAAAATTATTTAAAAGTTGTCCTAGTCTTTTAAATGGAACCACCTCAATTTTTTTTTATATAAATCGATATCTAGCAATTTTTTGCATAAAAAGTTATAAGGATAAAATGACTATAACTTAAAATACAATAGTTTACGAGATATTTTATAGTTTATGTATAATCTACTATAAGAAAAGTCGTGTGTACCGTGAAGTGCTCCAAGTCGAATATATCGCACGTATTGATGCCGTTTTTCCGCGTATGTGATTGGCTCTCTGTCGATTTACGTTGTGTGTTAAATTCGTAGCATCGAAAGACTGTCATCGCGAGAGTTAGCAGTTAGCAGATTGACAGTTAGTCCAAAATAAAATTTAATAAACTAATATGTTTTAATTAATATGTTATAATACTATAAATTTGTTTAATATTTTTGACATTCGGGTTGTGCGATATATTCCTAGCATGGAGAGGCTGTCATCCCGAGAATTAGCAGTTAGCAGTTTGACTGTTAGTCCAAAATAAAATTAAATAAAATAATAATATGTTTTAAATAATATGTTATAATACTTTAAACTTGATTAATATATTCGCGGAAAAGAGGCAACAATATTTGCGAGAATCAACTTAATATGTCTTTTTAAAATAGAACTAGAACAACATAAGCGCGCGCTACGCCATTCCTCGATTTTTATATAAAAAAGAATGATGTTTTTAAATAAAGTTTGTTTAAACTTGTCTAATATTTTTTGACAGAAATCAGATGATTATAGCATTACATTACTAATTAAATTTTAAAATCAAAATATGTTATAAAAATTAAAATAATAATTTTATAAATAATATGTTATAATGCTTTATCTGCAATTAATATATTTGACAGAAATCAGCTGATAGCTGTCATAAACATTAATCGAGTTTAAGGAAATATAATATACATTATTTAAACCATATTATTATTTTAAATGTTATAACATATATTCATATTTTAAAAATAATTACCAAATTAACGTTTTAATCAGCTGATTTCTGTAATAATACTAAAAGCTTGTAGGCTGGTATGCTGATAGTACCATCATAATGTGCACACAATGTACAGTTAAAATATATGAAAGATTAATTTTTCGCGCGTTTTAAAATATAGAATATTAAAAATTTTAAATCGCTGATCCCATACGGCGCACAATTATATTACGTATATTAAATCAAAAAATTTGTAGGCTGGTATGCTGAAGGTACCAATATAATGTACAGACAATGTACAGTTGAAATATATATACGATTAATAATTGGCTCGTTTTAAAATATTGAAAATTATAATTTTTAAACCGCTGACCCCTTATGGCGCGGATTTATTTTACGTATAATAGATCAAAAAGTTTGTAGGCTGGTAAGTTGATGATACCAATATAATGTGCAAACAATATACTGTTGAACAATATATACAATTAATTTTTGGCTCGTTTTAAAATATTGAAAATAAAAACTTTTAAGCCGCGATTCCCATACGGCGCACAATTACATTACGTATATTATATCAAAAAGTTTGTAGGCTGGTATTCTGATGGTACCTTGATAATGTGTAGACAATGTACTGTTGAAATATATATAAGATTAATTTTTGGCTCGTTTTAAAATATTGAAAATTAAAACTTTTAAGCCGCTGACCCCATAAGGCGCGAATTTATTTACGTATAATGGTTCAAAAATTTGTACGCTGGTATGCTTATGGTTCCATCATAATGTGCATATAATGTACTGTTAAAATATATAAAAGATTAATTTTTGGCTCGTTCTAAAATATTGAAAATTAAAACATTTAAGTCGCGATTCCCATACGGCGTACAATTATATTACGTATATTACATCAAAAAGTTTGTAGGCAGGTATTCTGATGGTACCTTCATAATGTGTCGACAATGTACTGTTAAAATATATGAAAGAATAATTTTTGGTGCGTTTTAAAATATTGAAAATTAATACTTTTAAACCGCGATTCCCATACGGCGCACAATTATATTACGTATATTACATCAAAAAGTTTGTAGGCTGGTATTCTAATGATACCTTCATAATGTATAGACAATGTACTGTTAAAGTATATGAAAGAATAATTATGGCTCGTTTTAAAATATTGAAAATTAAAACTTTTATGCTGTGATTCCCATACGGCGCACTATTATTTTACGTGTATTATACCAAAAAGTTTGTACGCTGGTATGCTGATGGTACCAACATAATGTACATATAATGTACTGTTGAAATATATATAAGATTAATTTTTGGCTCGTTTTAAAATATTGAAAATTAAAACTTTTAAGCCGCTGACCCCATAAGGCGCGGATTTATTTTACGTATAATGGTTCAAAAATATGTACGCTGGTATGCTGATGGTATCAACATAATATGCATATAATGTACTGTTAAAATATATAAAAGATTAATTTTTGGCTCGTTCTAAAATATTGAAAATTAAAACTTTTAAGTCGCGATTCCCATACGGCGCACAATTTTATTACGTATATTATATCAAAAAGTTTGTAGGCTGGTATTCTGATGGTACCTTCATAATGTGTAGACTATGTACTGTTAAAATATATGAAAGAATAATTTTTGGCGCGTTTTAAAATATTGAAAATTAAAATGTTTATACCGCGGACCCCATGCGGCTCACAATTATATTACGTGTATTATACCAAAAAGTTTGTACGCTGGTATGCTGATGGTACCATCATAATGTGCATATAATGTAGTGTGGAAATATATGAAAGATTAATGTTTGGCTCGTTTGAAAATATTGAAAATTAAAATTTTTACGTCGCTGGCCCCATTCGGCGCACAATAATATTACGTGTATTATACCAAAAAGTTTGTACGCTGGTATGCTGATGGTACCTTCATAATGTGTAGACAATGTACTGTTGAAATATATATAAGATTAATTTTTGGCTCGTTTTAAAATATTGAAAATCAAAACTTTTAAGCCGCTGACCCCATAAGGCGCGGATTTATTTTACGTATAATGGTTCAAAAATATGTACGCTGGTATGCTGATGGTACCAACATAATGTGCATATAATGTACTGTTAAAATATATAAAAGATTAATTTTTGGCTCGTTCTAAAATATTGAAAATTAAAACTTTTAAGTCGCGATTCCCATACGGCGCACAATTTTATTACGTATATTATATCAAAAAGTTTGTAGGCTGGTATTCTGATGGTACCTTCATAATGTGTAGACTATGTACTGTTAAAATATATGAAAGAATAATTTTTGGCGCGTTTTAAAATATTGAAAATTAAAATGTTTATACCGCGGACCCCATGCGGCTCACAATTATATTACGTGTATTATACCAAAAAGTTTGTACGCTGGTATGCTGATGGTACCATCATAATTTGCATATAATGTAGTGTTGAAATATATGAAAGATTAATGTTTGGCTCGTTTTAAAATATTGAAAATTAAAATTTTTACGTCACTGGCCCCATTCGGCGCACAATAATATTACGTGTATTATACCAAAAAGTTTGTACGCTGGTATGCTGATGGTACCTTCATAATGTGTAGACAATGTACTGTTAAAATATATGAAAGAATAATTTTTGGCACGTTTTAAAATATTGAAAATTAACATTTTTACGTCGCTGGCCCCATTCGGCGCACAATAATATTACGTGTATTATATCAAAAAGTTTGTACGCTGGTATGCTGATGGTACCATCAATATGTGCATATAATGTAGTGTTGAAATATATAAAAGATTAATTTTTGGCTCGTTTTGAAATATTAAAAATTAAAATGTTTAAACCGTGGACCCTATACGGCGCTGATTCATTTTACGTATAATGGATCAAAAAGTTTGTACGCTAGTATACTTATGGTACTAAAATAATCTGCAAACAATACACTGTTGAAATATATAAATGATTAATTTTTGGCTCTATTTTAAATATTAAAAATCTATACTTTTTTGCTGGGAACCCATTAGAACTCAGATTCATATTATGTGTATTAAATGAAAAAATTTGTAGGCTCGAATCTATTTTGTACAGAAATAATCTGCATATAATGTGCTATTAAAAAAAACTGTTATATAATTTTTGGCTTTCTTTAAAATATTAAAAATCGATACTTTATTAACGCTAAGTTTATATAACGAAGAATTATACTATGTGTATTTAACGAAAAAATTTGTACGCTCGAATTTGTTTGGTATAAAAGTAATCTGTATGAAATGTACTACTAAAAAGAACAATCGATTAATTTTTGGCTCTTATTAAAATATTAATAATCGATACTTTATAATCGCGGATTCTATATAAAGCAGAATTATATTATGTGTATTAAACGAAAAAATTTGTACGCTCGAATCTGTTTGGTATAAGAGAAATCTGCATAAAATGTACTATTAAAAAAAACATTCAATTAATTATTGGCTTTTCTTAGAATATTCAAAATCGATACTATATAACCGCGGACCTTATATAAAGCAGAATTGTATTATGTGTATTAAACAAAAAAATTTGTACGCTCGAATCTATTTGGTATAAGAGAAATCTGCATAAAATGTACTATTAAAAAAAACATTCGATTAATTTTTGGGTTTTTTTAGAATATTCCAAATCGATACTTTATAACCGCGGACCTTATATAAAGCAGAATTTTATTATGTGTATTAAACGAAAAAATGTGTAAGCTCGAATATATTTGGTATAAAAGTAATCTGCATAAAATGTACTATTAAAAAAAAACAAGTGATGAATTTTTGTCTCTTATTAAAATATTAAAAATCTATACTTTATTGCCGCGGATCTATAAAACTCAGACTTATATTATGTGTATTATATAAAAAAAACTTGTACGCTCGAATCTGTTTGGTATAAAAGTAATCTGCATACAATGTACTATTAACAAAAAACGAGCGATGAATTTTCTTCTTTTTTTAGTATATTTAGAGATGAAACTTTGTAGCCACGAACCCTAGACTAGGGTTAGCAGACTTATATTATGTATATTATATAAAATAATTTGCATGCTCGTATTTATTTAATATAAAGAACCAATATAATTTATCGCTTGTTTTTTTCAATAGTACGTTGTTTGCAGATTATTTTTATACCAAATAGATACAAGCGTGCAAATTCTTTTATTTGATATACATAATAAAAGTTATCGCCATATAGGATCCGCTGCTACAAAGTATCAATTTTTGATATTCGAAGAATAGCCAAAAATTTTATTGCTTGTATATTTCGATAGTACATTGTATTATATATATAAAAGTTTTCTGCAAACAATGAAATATATTATTCGAGTTTTAAGTAGTTAACATATTATTTGTGATATTATTTATAACATTTTTAATTTTTATAACATATTTTTATTTTAAAATTTAATTAGCAAATTAACGCTTTAATTATTTGATTTCTGTCAAAAAATGTTAATCAAATTTAAACAAACTTTATATAAAAATATCATTTTTATAATATCGTTCTTTTTAATATAAAATTGAAGAATGGCGCGCGCGTAGCACGCGCTTGTGTTGTTCTAGTTATGTAAAATTAGAATATATCAATTCCTGATTGCTTATATCATATAGACTTACAGTTATTATTATTTTTTAGTGTATTATATAATATATACATATATTTATAATATTATAATATTAAATAATTATATACATACAATTTTGTTTTATATTTCTTTGGCTTATTTTATTTTATTTTATTTTTTTTTAATCAAATGTTGTTGCATTTTATTATTTCTAATGTAACAGATGTAATTTTAAGCTTAAGTACAAAAATTAAAGAAATATAAAAAATTTTTTTACTACTGAATATGAATGTCATCTAAATATGTCACATAATGATAAAATAGATATGTGCTTATAAGAGTTTTATTATAATTATTTATTATCTTGTTAGAGAACTTACGACTTCCCTCAAATCATCTGCTGTCCATGCTGTGATAAATAGTCGTTGTAAAGCAGCCACTACTATAGATATAAATTGAGGAATCAGAATACTAGATTGTACCTGCGTTTCCAAAATTAAAAACTCATAAATTGTAAATCTTAATATTTGCGCACTTATTTACATTTATATTATGTCAGAAAATGCTTACATATAATATAGGAAAACCACCGCTGATTACTGTAAATCCCATCGTGAAATTAGTTTTAAAAAGTATATGTTGAAGAGTCTGCTGTGCTTTTGAAGTAAATCTGTTCATATAAAGAAATTAGCAAATTTAAAAATAAAGTCATTATTATGTATTATTAAAATTATTAAATTTATGAAAAGTAGTAATAAAAAAGGAAATATGTGTAATGACACATGTGTAAAAGATTTTCGTTTATTCACATATTTTTATGTTTGGATGAAAAATAAAATTGCAGACTAAAATAATTCTAAAAATTTACTTTAAATTAAATACTTAAAATAAAAGTTTTCAACACTAACTAAACATTTTTAAATTTATTCATTTGCTCCCTTTCTACAAGTGTGTTTGAAATTACATTAAAATTAGAATTTTTGCGTTCGCAAAATTTTTTTGTTAGTTCTTGTATAGAATATACAAAACCTATAAGATTTTGCAAATAAACTTATTGAGAATCGATTTTCTTAACTATACTCTTTTTTTATTCTTTCTTTTTTAGTACTGTTTTTATAAATATTGATATAAATATCTCGAAATATTATTCTTTTAATGTATAATTGTCAGTTTTAGAGCATCCAAATAAATAAATTGGGACAATTTTGATAAAAGAATTTTGTCCTATATATTTTTTTAAAATAACATTATTATAGATATAGACAATTTTTCGGTAAATATAACATAATGCAGTTTAATAAACTAATGAAACCATACTGACAAACAAGTGAACAATATTACCTTACATGTGCATACAAATAACACGACGCCTCAAAAATTGTGTTATATTAAAATGTAAATAGAAATAAACATGCTATTACAATACTCTTTAAACTTTGTAAACATTAAATATAACATTGCAACATATTATAATTAAATCAATGTATATATACATATATATATATTTTATATCTATAAATATATATTTATAAATTTTTCTGATATTTGTTATTATTACACGCATAAAATTATATTATAAATACATAAAAAATTCATAGTTTTTTGATTTCAAATAAAATTAAAATATATAATCTTATACAATAAATAGCTGTTTAATAAATTAAAAATGTATGCGTATTAAATTAAGCTTTACTTTTTCTTGCTCCTCGCAATAGACAAAAAAATTATTTATCATAAATATATGGCAGCTACGCATATATTTACGTATGTATGTACTGATTATTTAAACTTCTTCAAGTAAAACGGTAGTATACTATTCTGTATTGTTTTGAAAGGAAATATTATTTCTATCTTACTCTATTATTTCCTGATGTTTCTTGATAGTCGATACGATATGAGCTTCATTAGTAGCGTGCTCTATTTCAAATGCCAACATCTCCAATCTGGATGCTGAATAGAAAAAGAAAACGGCAATCATAATGTCCGTATTAATACAGAAAGCAGTGTGCAGGCATACAAAAATATGTATGACGTAGATAATAAACTTTTGTAACAATGGTTCCGTTGAGAACGGATACCATGCGTTCAAAGGAAAATCTTGATGTGTAAATAAAGGGGCACAAATGACAGTAATTCCTGCTATACTGAAGGATATTGCAACAGTTGTTATAAATGTAGCGTAACGATCTATATACTTTTGCAGGATAATTTTTTCGCGATCGTTCGAGAACTTCATAAATTCCTCCATGTTTACCACCAGATTCTAAGGCACATTAGAAATGATTTGTAATATAGTTCAATAAAAGAAGTTTAAAATAATTATTTTTTAAAGGTATTTGTTAGCTTTCGTTGGCAAATTCCTCGGGTCATTTATATGATCCATATCTTAAAAATGTTTTACAAAACTCATGCTATAGTTGAAATAAATATTTTATATTTATTTTATATATATTATACAAAGATTTCAATATTTGTGTATTTTTATAATACTTTCTTTATATTGTCATTAAAAGTAAAATATTTTAAAAAATTTATAATCCATTATAAAATATTAATTTATAATATGTACAAAAGAAATTATTTTATATTTTATTATAAGTCAAAATATACCTACACATACAGCCCCGCCTCTCTCTCTGACGACGTTTATTACTTGGGAATAAATACTCGATTTTGATCTCAGACTTGTATTATATTACAATTTTGTTGTGGGTAAATTATGTATGTATAACGTATATAAGTATATATACATACATTTAATTAAATTGTTCTTTAATCTCTATAGTTTTTTTATTACTTTAATCATTATTACTTATTATTAAAATTGCGAATATATATGCATATATATATATATACATATATATATATATATATATATAGATGTTAATTTTTAAAGTTTTCACCCTGTTTATTTTGTGAACAATATTTTCGCAAAAATTTGTCGTTCACAAAATAAATAGGATGGAAACTTTTAAAATGTACATTCTGTATTTATCTTATGTAAATTAAAATATAAACCCACAAACACATACTGTGCAATATTATGAAATTATTGCACAGTATAAACCGATTGTATTATAATAAACAAATCTAATAATAAGGAATTTGTTGTAAAACTATTTAATTATAGTTATATATAATTATAATTCAAATTTATTATAATATAACATTTTTTCAACATTTTTATAATTATATTTTTAAAGCGACACATATAGTAATAAAATTATATAAATAAAAATTCTATTAAAAATAAAATAAAATTTAATTTAAATATTACTTTTTATAAATTGCTTCAAAATATTTAATTAATAATTTTTTCTACGTATAATTTTCAATTTTATTGCATTAAACTGCATTACATTCTATTTTATAAAAATATAATTACCATTTGTAAAGCTTTCATTTCATATAAGCTTGTTCTTTTAATTAATCTTATTAATTACTAACAATTTTAATTAGCGCAAAATAAATTATTAAAAATTATTAGCATCGAAAAATAATTATTAAAAATTATTAGCATACATAAAGAAGAATATTATTGATAAATATCATTACCTGTAACTGTTTTCTCTTAACTGTGCACAGAATTGAATTGATAATAGCTTCCATAAAAGCTGTTAAATGAGATACGTCTTTCATTAACTCGCCGACATCATTGTTTTTATTCTTGTAAGTATGTATCAACATTCCTATCCACGTCAATATGTATATGAAGATAGAAACGTAGTAATAAAAATTACGAAGAAGAAGTTTATTTTTTCCAATATCCGGATGCGGCGGCCATGTGTTAGTAATGGTTCCAAACACTCGGAGGAGGTAAAATATCTGTTGAAACTTCAGGTGAATACATGCCATATCGTGGTATCAATTTTTATTGTATAGAATATTCTAGGTAACTACAAGACACACAATAAGCAACGCATCACAGAATTGCAGGAAAAGATAGGGCAGTTGGAGGCGAAATAGTACAATCAATAGCGCATTAATTATTTGTCGGCTAGCGTTTGATCTTTCATGGTAATTACTAGTATCTACTCTCACGATCGTGGAAAATAAAGTTGAAGTACGTGCGATATATGGCACGCATCTCCTCGATAATTATAGTAAGTATCTATACTGTTGTTGAGATCAGCCTTTTGCTTCTACTACTCTATAATTTTTATAATTTTATAGTACGTAGATTGTATAGTACGAGGTTGAGAGAGAAGTACGATAGATTTTATAGTACGTGTAGACTATTTCATTTAGTGCTCCGATTGATTACTAATTTAAAGCACCTTTTGAATGTAGAACTGCAAAATTAGTTGTAGTAAATTGTTCTATATTTTGCTTTATTGTTGATATAGCAGAAATTTTTAGGAAAGTAGTATAAATTGCGTAATTAGCTTTAGTAGAAATATTGACCTGGCACTTGCATGGCACTGATCACACTCTACTTCAGAAGCTAACATGACACGCTAAACATCATGTGCAAAATTGTCATGTTTTGTCCTCAGTTTGCAAATGAGAAAAATCTCGACAGTAGGTATTTGTTATGGCGTAAGTATAAAGCGCATCAGAAGCCCAGTCAAATTCAGACCTGCATCCGTTCAATTTTATAGTGAATGCCACGTCATTTATATTGGCGCAAAAGTGGATTCTGATGTGAATCTTTCTAAATTTTTAGGATAAAACTGTAACGGGATAAACTTGCATGACACTCTGACAAGTGTTGTGGGGCCAGTAAGGCAATTTCTATGTTCCATAAATTTGGATTTACCAATAAATTAAAGAAAAATATAAATAATATCTGATTAAATATCACTTGACACTTATAAAATAGGGTAACACAATTTAAATACTAATTGTAAGTAAATAAATCTCTATTTTTATTGTAACATTTTTTTACTCTTTCTCTTTTATTTTACAATTATCCTTATCTATAGAATTTAGGCCGCAATCACTGCTCTCATCAATATATAAATATTCTCGATTAAAATTTTTTGACAGAAATCAGCTGATAACTATCAAAAATATTAACCGAGTTTAAAGTAGCTAATTTCTATCAAAAAATATTAATAAATCTTTTCATCAATAAAATCGCGCAAGAATGACCGCAATAAGACTCTAAGACTAGCGGTGTCGCTAAGCACACCCCATACGTCCGCCACGCTGCGCGTTTTGCGCGAGACTGATCGTCAATCTCGCAATCGCAACGTCTTAAGAATCAGTCTCGCGCGAGACGCGCAGCGTGGCAGACGTATGGGTTGCGCTTGGCGATACCGCTGCTCGGAGTTGCGATTAGTTTCGCGCGAGACGTGCAGTGTGATGGATAAAGTATTATAACATATTATTTACAACATATTACTGTTTTAATTTTTATAACATTACTATAAAATTTAATTAGCAAATTAACGCTTTATTAATATATTTTGACAAAAATTAGCTGATTAAAGCGTTAATTTGATAATTAATTTAAATAATATAATATGTTATAAGAATTAAAATAATAATGTTATAAATAATATGTTGTAATACTTTAAACTCAAATAATATTTTTTGACAGAAATCAACTGACTAACTATTAAATATCTTATAAAAATATGTTATTAAATATTTTATAAAAATTGAAATAATAATGTTTTAAATAATATGTTATAATACTATAAATTTGATTAATATTTTTGACAGTTATCAGCTGATTTCTGTCAAAAAATATTAATTGCGGAAAAGATATTATAACATATTACTATTTTAATTTTTATAATACATTATTATTTTAAAATTTAATTAGCAAATTAATGCTTTAATTAGCTGATTTCTGCCGGAAATTATTAATAAAGCGTTAATTTGCTAATTAAATTTCATAGTAATAATATGTTATAAAAATTAAAACAATAATATGTTGTAAATAATATGTTATAATACTTTATTTACTCAGTTAACATATGCCTTTTTAGAAAGGGAAATAGAATATATTCTAAATAAAAAATCTTAAAAAAATACTCTATATACATATAAAATCCATCGATTTTGGTCTTATGTTAGAAATTTTTTAGAACATCACAAATTTGACGTTTGTAAAAAATTGTTTTAACGTAATTTATCATGCTACTGTATGTAACATATAATTACAATTTTGTTTTAAATTAATACAATAGTATTATATAAAAGAGTGCTTAAAACCAAATGTTAATAAAGCACAATTGATTTTTTATCTTTTATAAAAAATATCTCATAAATCTTTTCGGAAGTTCGTCCAGAGCAAGAGCAAGACGAGAATAAAAGCGAGTAAAGCATAAATAAAAAAAAATGTAAAAGAAGATATGAACAAATTACAGATATAATAAATATGGATTGGAAAATACTTTAATTACATAAATATGTACATACATATTTATATAATTAAAATTTAAATATATTGTAATATAAAATTATATCAATATTTTTATAATTATATTTAGAATGTATTATATTTAGCTTAATTATATTTAGAATGTAATACAAAATTATATAATGCGATATAAAAAAATTTTCATATAACTTAACACATAAAATTATATTAAAAAGTAAAATTTCATTAAAAATAAAACTATATTAAATTTAAATATTGTTAATTTTTACAAATTGGCGATCCAAAATATTTAGTCAAATAAATAATTATTCATTAGCAATATAATTAATATTTGTAAAGCTTGGACTTTATATAAACTTATTTTCTATTCAGAAATCAATTATATTATTAATTACTAACAATTTTTTAATCAGTAATTAATAAAAAATTATCGCAAAGATTATTAAACAAAGATTATTAAACATTATTAGCATAAATATATTAGGAAAATATATTCAATATATATATATATATATATATATATATATATATATATATTTTATATCATTACCTGTAGTTGTTTTCTCTTCATTGTGTATAGTGTATAAAATTGAAATGAAAATAGCTTCTATAAGAGTTGTTATATGAGACAAGTTCTTCATTATCTCACTGACATCTTTGTTTCAATTTTTGTATATATACATTAACATCGATATCCACACGTAAAAATAGCAATATAGTATTATAATGTACGAAAAAGAAACCTTTTTTTCCCAATATCCGGATGGCGGCCACGTGTTGGTGAAGGTCCCGACCACTCGGAGTAAATAAAGTACCCGTTCGAACTTCAGGTGAATGAATACCACATCCTGGTCGTGGCATTTATTAACGTGAAGTTCGAACAGGTACTTTTGTTATATAGAATTCTGGGTAAATACGAGGCATTAAGATATATATCAAAGAAATATGTATCAAAGGAAAAGAAATGGAAGTTGAAAGCAGAACGGTGCAATCAATAGTGCATTATTTATTTATTCGGCTAGCGTTTGATCCCTCATGGTAATTACTAGTTCTTTTTACTCCCATGATCGTGGAAAATAAAGCTGAAATACGTGCGATATATGGCACGTATTTTAAACCCCTCGATAATTTCAATAAGTTTCTACTATTGTTGTTCCGCTTTTTTGCTTCTACTACTCTGCAATTTTTATAATTTTAAAATAGTATAGCATAGATCGCTATTTTATTTATTGCTTCGTTTGATTGTAAACACGAAGCACTATTTGAATGTAGAACCGTAAAAAATAATAAACTCGCCAATCAAAAACAATAAAAAATTATACGAACTTTATAAATCGTAATTTTATTATGCGCAAAGTAAGAATTTAGATAGATTCAGTAATACGAGTCAACAATTTCTTACTATATTCAGTCTTTTCGTCGCGTAATTACTCTGACATGAGCATAAAATAATAAATACGAGTCAAAAATAATAAAACATAACACACAATTTATATATCATAATTTTATTATTCATAAAGTAAGAATATAGATAGATTAAGTAGTACAAGTCAACAATTTCTCACTACGTTTAGCCTTTTCGACGCGCAATTATTTAATCATTAACATAAAATCATAAATGCGAGTCAAAAACAATAAAAAATAACACGCACTTTATATATCATAATTTTATTATGCGCAAAGTAAGAATGTAGATAGATTAAGTAGTACGAGTCAACAATTTCTCACTACGGTTAGTCTTTTCGTCGCGCAATCACTTAATTATTAACATAAAATCGTTAATGCCAACCAAAAACAATAAAAAATTATACGCACTTTGTATATCATAATTTTATTGTGCGCAAAATAAGAATGTAGATAGATTAAGTAGTACGAGTCAACAATTTCTTACTATATTCAGCCTTTTCGTCGCGCAATTATTTAATCATTAACATAAAATCATAGATGCGAATCAAAAACAATAAAAAATTATATGCACTTTATATATCGTAATTTTATTATGGGCAAAGTAAGAATTTAGATAGATTAAGTAGTCAACAATTTCTTACTATATTCATCTTTTTCGTCGCGCAATCACTCAGCAATTAGTATAAAATCATTAATACAAATAAAAAAGAATAAAAAATTATACGCACTATATATATTGTAATTTTATTATGCGCAAAGTAAAAATTTTGATAGATTAAGTAGTACGAGTAAACAATTTCTTAATACGTTTAGCCTTTTCGTCGCGCAATCACTCAGCTATTAGTATAAAATCATTAATGCTAATCAAAAACAATAAAATATTATATGCACTTTATATATCATAATTTTATTATACGCAAAGTAAGAATCTAGATGGATTAAGTAGTACGAGTCAACAATTTCTCACTACGTTTAGCCTTTTCGTCGCGCAATCATTTCATCATTAACATAAAATCATAAATGCGAGTCAAAAACAATAAAAAATAACACGCACTTTATATATCACTAGACAATACAAGCGCGCGCTGCGCGCGCGCCATTTTATTCAAAGATTTTATTTAATTTTATTTAATTTTATTTTAAACAACTGTCAAAACTGTTAACTTTCGCAATGACAGCCGCTCGATGGTACATGGTACGAACATAACGCACAATAGCATTCGAGACATATATTTTTAATTTAATGTTTTTATATTTCTCGCAAAATAGCGCTTAGATCACTGCTTTATTCAGCAATTGCAGCTCTCATCGTCATAAAATAAGATGAAATCGTTTTTAGAAACTGTAAAAATAGAGTATTTATATTTTATAAAATACATGCATGAGACCAAAAAAATCAAATTTAATCTCTTAAAATAATAATTGTGCATTATTTCTATTATACAAAAAAAAATAATTAAAAATTATGTAATATATATATTTTCTCTGTTTCTTTCTCTCTCTTGTTTTTTTTCTGTAAAAATGCGAAAATTCAGTTGTGTAATAAATAAATATTTTAATATATTCATCTAAACAAATATATTGTTAAAAAAGATATTGTTAGTAATAAAAACTTTGACATGTTAAAAAATATTTAATTATATAATATAATAAATTATCTTACATTAGCATAATATTGTATTGACAGCACTGGCAACATACCGCCCATAGATATCAAAAGTGGTTTTTTGCTTCTTTGTATAAAGATAGATATATTAGTGATTGTTTCATGAGATTTCTCGTACCAGGGTATACTATATGCAGCCCAACCAATTTGTTGACTCTTAAGATATCATGGAGATAAGCAGATTTTTTAAATATATAATTATTACATATATCTTGAAAATTATTTTGCCAATTTTAACTTTTACATAAAATATTTAATATTAACGTACTCTATTATATTTTTCGTAGCATACTTTAAAAGTAATGGAAAATGAGGAGTGTATGTTAATAAAGTAAAGTTTAACTATTGCAATGTACAAACAACAGTGTAGTCAATACATAATTTTTTAATATAATATAAACAAAGACAAGAAATTTTTATTACGAAAATCTTAATAAATAAATCTTTTATTTTTTATTAATAATAATAATAACTTACAACTTGAGCTAAATCATCTGCTGGCCAAGCCGTAACATAAAGTCTCTCACATCCACCCAAAACCATGCAGATAAATTGTGCCGTTCCAGCTAGAGGTTGTTTCTAAATTACATATAATATATAATCATTTAAATTTATTCATTTTTTTTAGTACTTTACAATATAATTCATATTTCGCATGTGTTTATCAGTCATAAAACCGTTTAATAACATTTACAAAAGTTATGAAACAACAACTGCACACAGAATATAAAAATAGAAAAGCAATATAACATTAAATTTTGATCTTACGTTATCATAATACATTTTATTATCTATGCTATAAGAAACAGAGAAAAAAATTATATAATTTTTATATTATATATAATTAGTAGTATATTATTGAAATTCAGGTAATACATATAAATGGAAATACAATAAAAAATAAATTATATTAATATTAACTTAAATTATATTAACTTAAATATACATATAAAGTAAAAAAGAAAAAATTAAAATGAACAATAATAAAAAAAGTATTGTAGTTTTTTTTAAATTAAATTTTGTCTATTGTAATAATTGAATTTTTCGAGAACAGAAGCAAAAGATATAATAAATAAGTAATACTGCAATTACTTACATGAAGCAACGGAAAAGCTCCGCAAATTACAGCGCAGGCCATTGTAATATTTGATTTGCAAATTAAATATTGAACTGTATATTGAACTTCACCTACAAAACTGATATTGACATTAATTTCGACAATAAGTATATATAATTATCGTGCTGTATTGAGAACTTAGAAATAGATTTTTGTTGCATATTATAAAGTATACAATTTTAAATACGTATAATGTGTATTTTAATCTAGAGGATTAATTCTATGAGTATGCAGTTTGTATTTCATAAAAATAAATTGTATCTCATAAAATAATAATATGCTTTATTATGAAATAATAATTAGATAATTTAGGGAAACATTTTTTTATATAATTAATGCCTAATAGAATGCATAATAACATGATAAAATGCAATATGATATGAAAAGTTTGACGATATGGTTATGTATTCGAAAGAATTAATTTCTTACTTTATTATTTCTTGATGTTTTTGGATACACGTTTTCACATCACTTTCGTGTGTTATTTGTTGCAATTCCTGTCCCAGCATTTCCAGCCTCGCAGCGGAATACCAGAAGAACATTGCAATCATAAAATCCACCGTGATACAAAATCCAGTTTGCAAGATGGCGAATACTTGCATAATGTAAAGAATACTTCTAGTATAAGGAGTTTCAGTCGAGAATGGATACCATGCTGCTTCCATTGGAAGGTTTATAGGCAAGAACAAAGGACCACAGGAAAAAGTGATCGCTGCCAGGATATAGGATGCTCCAACAAAGGCATAGAAGCCCGAGTAACGATTTATATATTTCTGTATAATATGCCTCTCATGCAACTCGGAATGTTTAAGAAAATTTCTTACCTGTGCTAAAAGCTTCTGTATGCATGTGAAATATAAAAAACCATTTTAATTATAGTAATTAAAGTAATAATTTCATAATTTAATTTTGTCTCACATTATTTTTAGAAATAATATTTATTAGAAAGATTTCGGATTTTATTTGTAAAAAAATGTAATATTATTTTATATTATATGTATGTACATGTATATATGTATATATGTACATATATGATATATGTATATATATATAATTATTATTGTTTATTTTATATGTGCTCTGTTCTAATATGTATATTATATTTTTTTATTACATTTTTCACAAGAAGAATCAGTAATTTATCTTAACATAGCAAGTCTGTTTGCATAACATGTGGTTTTAATATTGTATGTACAGCCTTATTATTTAGGCTAATAGGATCAAACCTGTAATCGCGATCTTCCTGTTCTACACAGGATTAAATTGAACAGTACTTCCATCAGTGCTGTCAATTCAGACAGTGACTTCATCATTTGAATAATATCGTTTCCGGAATACCATGCACCAAGAATCAACGGTGGTAACGAGCTCAACACATTCAAAATTGCCAAAGTCCAACCGAGATCTCGAAGGAAGATTTCTCGCTTTCCGGCTGTAGATTCTGGCGGCCACGTGCTTGTGAGCGTTCCGCAAATTTCGAGTACGCGAAATACCTGATGAATACGGAGCACCATCATCTCAGATTACTGAGAATGACTCCTTATATTTGCGGATATATTCATATCGATCTATAGTATATATTCATATCATTCGGCTATATATCTTCTCTATTCTGCGCGAAATACAGCTACACATTATTGCCGCAGTAAATGATACTAACATAAATCGATGTTCCATTATTCATTCCGTACGTGCAAGGCGCATGATTAAGAAGAAAGTAATATATGGTTTACAAATGATAGAGGAAGTGAGATATGATACGAAAGGAAGTGAAAAGTGAGAAAATTACAAAGCTTTTAAACGTAGCTGATATTCAGCTTTCGTCAAATCTATATTTTATAGTTCCAGCGTCTCCATGCACTATATTGTTCCGCATTTACTCTACTATTTAACAAACCTTACAATTTGCATAGATTGTTTTGGAAGGAAAATGTCCGACGTATTAATGAAGTATATCAGTGTGAATGTAAAATGTGCACGATATATACGATATATAATGTACAGTAAGAAGATAACAAAAATTATGTAAAATTAACTAAAGAGTTTTTTGTAGTAATATATGTTTTGCTTCTTTGGTAAAATACAAAATTAATTGGCAATTCGAGCCTGGCGCAAATGGTCGAGCGCAAATATAAACAAAACGTAAAGGAGACACTCCTCCGTAGCAAATTATATTAAATAAAGTATAATGACTAAATCAAATTCCGCGGACGTTTCGAACCCATTTTTGGGTCATCTTCAGCGCAAATAACACAATTCGTAAAATCTTAAAATATAAATTAAAGAAGAAACAGTTACTGTGAGTTACATATCGAGATACTATGTTTCATCGTCCTGTCCGAGTAAGGTCGTATGTTCTTAAGTTAAAAGGTCATCAATTTCGGGTCTTTCGCCAAATCGTTCCGAGGTTCGTAAGCCATGAAACGACTCGTCAAAATCTTCGACAAGTCCATTCTATCCATGTGTGTTCGATATTAATATTCTACAAGTAGAGTTGTCCAAGTAGTCGAATAACACTTATTTATTTTTTGTTGTTACGTACCGTAGGACAGGTGATCGTATTGAACGCAGTTAGTTAGATGTCTAATCATTGTATATAAGTCAGTATAATAAACGGACGTAAGACTAACAAAGTGTTAAATTGTTCAGAGTTGTTTCTTCAAATTTCATCCGTTAACTGAGATCAGCTAATCGGATGCCAATTATAAATAACATAAATTCACAAAAAAAGTAAAAGGTTACAAGTTCAAATTTTAGGAAGATTATTAATAATATTTATCATTTTATCATCTAATGTGTCCGTGTCTGTCTGTGAATTCAAGCCATTGCTTTGTCTATTGATAAAAAACATTTCAGATATTAGGCGTTTATTATAAAACGGTTCAGGATGGAGAATTGTAACATTATCCCAGTCGAATTCATGTCCAAAATTTTTTCTATGTTCCGTAATGACTGAATGATTTTGCTTCTTTGATAAAATAATGAATATTAACGTATTTATATTGGTATTGTTTTGCCTTCTAATTAATATATATAAAAATGATTAATATATATATATATATATATATATATATATAATAGTAAAATAATTGATTAGAAAGTCTGATTAAAGTGTCATTTTTATTTCATTTAATTATTATTACACACAATAACATATTATAAATCAACAATAAAAAATAAAATTAAAATTTGTAAAACAGACTCTATTTAATATATAATTTATTATTTAATTATTTAGTAAATATAAAAACATTAAATTATTTTTATAAATTGTATATATATCTTTGTCTTCTCTTTTATATATATAACATACATATAACAGGATGATTCAGAAAGTATAATAAACTTGGATAAGTTTTTCCATTTGAGCAAGGTTATTTTGGTCAATTATAAATAATATTGTAGAAAGAATAACTACTTATATTATTAAATGTGTAACAGTAGTTTCTAGAATAATTTTTGCGAACAAAGCAAATTCTATAATAAATAACCTATACATATATATGTATATATTATATTGTTATATAAATTCCTAAGTTTTTATTAATATTGTTATATTAATTTTATATTGTTATATTATTATTTATATATTATATATATATATATATATATATATACACTATATATAATATGTAATATAATATAATATAATATAATAAATAATATATATATATATATATATTAAACTTATTGCATTAAACAATATTTAGATATATGTATATAGAATTAGATATCGATCATACTTTTCGTTGCCGTAAAATAAGAAAAAGTCTTTGTTAGAAACTGCAAGATAATAAGAATGTTAATAATTTATTTTTACATATATTACATATATAATAATATTTTTACGTGCATATGATAAATTTGTCTTACGTTTCCAAAATATTCTACAGAGAGAACGGGGAGAAAACTTGCCATCGATATTGTAAGAGGCTTTTGACTTCTCAGTGTTATGAACAAAATATCATTCACAGTTTCTGGTGTTATGTAGTCTTCGAACGAAGAGCTGTATGCTATCTTTCTGCTCTAAAATGTTTGCAAAGTAATTTAATTTGATAACTACAAGAATTAATTTTTTAATCAATATTTTTTAACAATATTATTGAGGAAACAACATAACATGATTAATATATTTAAATAATAATCAGATATTTAATAAATCATTTTTACCATCTCGCTCAAATCATTTGCTGACCAGGCGGTGACGTAAAATCTTTCGCACACAGAGAGAAATATAAACATACATTGACCTTTTACAGTCAAAGGTTGATTCTTTAAAATAAAATATAGTTTTTAATATTTTAAAGTGTGTAAAAGAAATAATTTTTTTTATTTTTAAGTGTTAATTTTAAATATATAATTTGAATAACAAATACATTAGTAATAACAATAACAATAACAAATATTAATAAATAAAGAAGAGCCTTAAATATGAGAATTTTGAATTGACAAACTTACAATAATTAGTGGAAAGAGGCTACAAACTGCAGCTGTGCCCATGGTAAGATTAAGTTTTAGAATTAAATATTGCACTGCAGTTTGGGTCAGTTCGACAAATCTAATATTTCGATAATAAATGAAAAGATACAAAAATAATTTAATTTAGAAAGATTATAATATTTTTTTTATTATATCGTATTATGTATGTAAGGCTATCGAAAATTCTTCGGATTTTCTCTATATAATTGTTGCGTTTTTAGAATGATGTGAGCATTGTCATGGCAAAGCAGTCAGTTACGGTTGTGCTACATTTCCGGTCTTTTGTGACAAACGTTCTCTCTCAGCCACTGCAAAACACAGTAAAAACGTAATAGAGTCTGCATTGATTGTCTGATTACTCGAGATAAATTCTTGATACACAATTTCTCTGATGTTGAAAAAACGATCAACATACTTGGCAATCAACAACATGCTGGTTGTCGTACAACTCCGTACTCACCCCTTGTAACTTCTTTTTATTTTCAAAATGAAATTGAAGGGGCTCAAGGAGCGATGTTTCTCTAAATAGTACAAGAGATCGCGAGATCGAATCGTAGAGATTGTTTTATATGCTATAGCAAAAAGTTCTCAGGGAGCGTTTGAAATGTGGCAGAAGCGCTAGGATCGCTGTATAAAGTCACAAGAAACCTTCGAAGAGGATGGAGGCAAATTGTAAATAAAGTAAGCCTAATATGTTTTTAGAGTAAGTCTGGAAAATTTTCGATAGCCTAACGTATATAAAATAGTACATTCTTTTTATTAAGACTTAATAGATAAATCTATCTTTAAGTTACGAGTGTTTTTTTATCTCTGCTAATGTATTCATATACACAAATGTATACAATGATGCATTGAAGTATGTTAACATTACATAACGTTTAAATATATGACGTTAAAATTTACGTTAAATACAGTAAATAGAAATATCTTTTTGTAAATTATTAACATTAAAATATATACTTACTTGATAATACTTTGATGCTCTTTAATACATGTACGTATAAAATTTTTGGTTTTTGTATTTTCCAAATTATGTTGTAATACTTCTAGTCTAGCGGTGGAATAACAAAAAAGCATGGCGATTGAGATATCAGTATTGAAAGACAGGACACATTCCATGCCGCCAAGAATTTGTGAAACATAGATTAAAAATGTTCTAAATGGTGTATCAAAAGAAAAGGGATACCACACGTTAACAGGAAAACGTTCTTTTGTGATTAAGGGGCGAACACAGATGATCAATCCAGAAATGCACAGCAATAAAATATTCGCTGCTAATATTAATGTATAACGATTCACATGTTTCTGTAGAATATTTATGTCATTCTTATCGGCAGTCTGTAGATAATTTTCAATTTCCTTTAAGAGATACTGTAAATGTTTTTAAAAATACACGCATATACTATCTTGCGTAATTTAATAAATAAAACAATTAAAGATATAAATTGTTTCATTTATCATAATAAATATTTTAAAGAAGTTTCTCGTTTTAGAATGATAAAAATAATGTACGAACGTATTTTTAATAATATCAAATAATATGAAAGAACGTATTTAAAATGCACATTGAAATTTGAATTAAGAAATAATATAAAATGCTGTGTGATTATTTATTTGTCATGTTCAAAAGTGCATTGAAATATCCAATTATTATTTTTAATATATATTATAATAAATATCAAAATTTCATAATTATTGCTTTTTTTAGTTTAATTTAATTTCTTTTTGTTTTTTTGTACTGAAAATCATGATAGCGCCCGCTATGATGCCATCGAATCAAAAGCATGTAATTCAGTTTTAAGAACAATAATAATTTCAGAATAATCTTGAGAAAAAACCTCGAGAGAAAACCTTGAGAGAAATGTTTTTTTATATTATCAAATTCGCTTACTTAAATATAATGCAATTTCTTTTTCAGAAATATATTTTTTATATCTCTAAAAACAAAATAGATATATCAAAATGTTTCTAATATAATAAGTATAAGATATTCTGTATATTTAAAGCAATCCAGTATATAGATTTTACTGAGGCAAATAAAAATATACAAGAGGTGATAGTTATTGATGACAGTTTTAAAAAATAAAAAATTAAATGTGATAATTAAATATATTAAACTTAAATATATACTTATAGCAAAAAATAAACACATTAAAATTTTCACATATTAGAACACATTAATTATTATTTACAAGATAAAAATCGTGTTTATGTTTTCAGAAAATTGTAGCATTTTCTAATTCTACTATCGTTGCACTTCATTAGACATATTTATTTTTTCAGATTTGATTTAAAATAATAGGAGTTACCTGAAGTTTATCTTTTTGAATGTAGCATATTATAAGATTTAGTACTCCATCAGTAACGCAAGCAATTACATATATAGTGTTCAGTATCATAATGATGTCATCTTGATTGTGATAAATATAGAGTATCTCGCCGATTAATTGAAATATCAAATTGCTCAAGGTGAGGAACCAAACAATATTTTGAAGAATGTTGTGAAATCTTCCCGATACCGGTTTTAACGATGTACTGGATAACACTCCACATATTTCAAGAATCCAAAGCAGTTCTTGAGGTTTTAAGCGAAAACGAACCATTTTTGCGTGCAGTTATTTCTCGAATACAATCCGAGCTATGTGTTCGACTTTTTACCATCAAACATTCAATATACGCGTTATTTTATTCCGAAAAACAATTGAGAGTATAGAAAATTGAAGTTCATTATAAGTTATAAATAATTAATATATAGATAGGGGTGTAGCTTAGTAGATAGCACATTTTGCTTTGTTTTCTAGAAGATACAAAGAAGCTTATAAGATAATTGTAAGATCAAATTATAGCTTCAAGAAATGATATGATTTATAAATTTTAAAGTACGGTAAAGTTGATAGAAAGTAGTATTTTCTTTAAGCGCTGTGTGAATTGCTATTGATAATTGATTAAGTTTTATTATAATAATGCTGAAGACATAGTATAGGATATACAAAATTTCGTTTATAGATAAAGTACAGACAGACATCATCATACTCCTCAAAAAAATCATTTTTCTTCAGCAAAATTTTCAGAAATATGTATAAAAGGAATATATGCAAAAATAGATTGCAGTTTATAGTATATAATCAATAGCTTATTTAATAGATTGTTTTTTTAAAACAACATTTGTGGTGCACTATTTTTATTGTTTATTCTTGAAATTATTTATGTAAGTAATTATTTACGTAAAGTTTGAGTATGTTTAAGTAAACATTTTTAAATTTTACAAAATAATATTATATAATAATATAATAATATAGAATATAATATAATAATATAATAATATGTATAATAATTTTACAAAAAAATTATATTTATTTTAGTGTATTAATTGTAAGATTACGTTGTCATAAATAATAAATGATCTTTATAATGTTTGTCTAATGATTTATAAAATCAACAATAAACAATGATTAAAATTTGTAAAATAGACACTATTAAATATATAACTCATTATTTAGTAAATATAAAAATATAAAATTATTTTTATAAATATGTATATCTCTCTCCTCTCTTTTATATACAAGATGTTGAAAAAAAGGTTAAAAAATATTTTAAGGGGATTTAATATATGCCCAAAAACAAGTCAAAAAATCTTAATAAACATGGATCCGCAAATAAATCATTTTTGAGATATTTTTATTTTTTATATATTTTTTTGTTTTTATAATTTTTATTTTTTACTTTAAATTTTTATTTTTATTATTATTATTATTTATATTTTTTTATTTTCTATTACTTTATTCATGTGAATTTAGATAAATTAAATTAAGTTATAGGTAAGTTAAGTTATATGAGATATTGCCAATATCTTAAAAATGGCTCATTTACGGACCCATGTTTATTAAGACTTTTTAACTTATTTTGAGGTATACTAAATGCTCTTAAAATATTTTACCTTTTTTTTCAACACCCTGTATATACATATTACAGAATGATTAAAAAGTATATCAAATTTTGATAGGTTTTTTTTTATTTGGTCGAGGTCATTCTGAATAAAAATGTCAACAAACTTAGGTTGTGTTTTCAATACTTACGTAGTTAAAAAAGTTTTAAAATTTTGCTGCTATCATAGTAAAATCACATGTTTCGTAAGAATTAAGTGAGACCTTTGAGAAATCAAAATAAAACACAAGAATATGCAAAGAAAAAGGTCTTTCAATAATTCTCTATATGTTTTATATTCTTGCACAATAAACATTTAATAATGTAAATATTTTACAAAACAAAATGTACATTTAGATTAATAAATTTAATTTTCAAATACTTGCCGTTTTAAAACAAAATATTAGTAGCCTTGGAAATTTTAAATTACACATTGCAGAATAATTACTTATATCTTATATTATTAAACGTGTACAGTAGTTTCTAAAATAATTTTTGCGAACAAAGTAAATTCTATAATAAATAAGAATTATATATATATATATATATATATATATATATATATATATAACTTATTGCATTAAACAATATTTAGATATATATATAGAATTAGATGTCGATCATACTTTTCATTGCCGTAAAATAAGAAAAAGCCTTTGTTATAAACTGCAAGATAATATGGATGTTAATAATTTATTTTTACTTATATTACATATATAATAATATTTTTACGTGCATATGATAATTTTTTTCTTACGTTTCCAAAATATTCTACAGAGAGAACGGGGAGAAAACTTGTCATCGATATTGTAAGAGGCTTTTGACTTCTCAGTATTATGAACAAAATATCATTCACAGTTTCTGGTGTCACATAGTCTTCGGACGAAGAGCTGTATGCTATCTTTCCGCTCTAAAATGTTTGCAAGGTAATTTAATTTGATAACTACAAAAATTATTTTTTATCAATATTTTTTAACAATATTATTGAGAAAACAACATAACATGATTAATATTTAAATAATAATCAGATATTTAATAAATTATTTTTACCATCTCGCTCAAATCATTTGCTGACCAGGCGCTGATGTAAAATCTTTCGCACGCACTGAGAAATGTAAACATAAATTGACCTTTTACAGCCAAAGGTTGATTCTTTGAAATAAAATATAGTTTTAATATTTTAAAGTGTGTAAAAGAAATAATTTTTTTTACTTTTAAATGTTAATTTTAAATATGTAATTTGAATAACAAATACATTAGTAATAACAAATGCATTAATAAATAAAGAAGAGCCTTAAATATAAGAATTTTGAATTGATAAACTTACAATAATTAGTGGAAAGAGGCTACAAACTGCAGCTGTGCCCATGGTAAGATTGAGTTTCAGAATTAAATATTGTACTGTAGTTTGGGTCAGTTCGACAAATCTAATATTTCGACAATTAAGTGAGAAGATACAAAAATAATTTACGTAATATCATAAACTTTATTATATTGTATTAAGTATATAAAGCTACCGAAAATTTTCCGGATTCACTCTATAAAATTATTTTTAGGATGATGTGAGCATTGTCATGGAGAAGCAGCCAGTTACGATTGTGCCACATTTCCGGTCTTTTGCGATGAACGTCCTTTCTTAGCCAATCTCAAAACGCAATAGAGTCTGTATTGACTGTCTGATCGCGCGAGACAAATTCTCAATGCACAATTTCTTTGATGTTGAAAAAAAAAATAATCAACGTATGGCAATCAACAACATGTCGGTTGTCGCAGTTTCCGTAATCTTCAGATTCGGCCCCTTGTAACTTCTTTTTATTCCCAAAAGGAAATTGAAAGGGCTCAAGAGGCGATGTTTCTCGAAATGGTACAAGAGATCTCGAGACCGAATCGCAAAGGGTGTTTTACATGCTACAGCAAAAAGATTTCCAGGGAGCATTTAAAGCATGGCAAAAGCGCCTGAGGGTTGCTGTATAAAGTCACAAAAAACCTTCAAAAGGGATGGAGAGGCAAATTGTAAATAAAGTAAGCCTAATGTTTTATAGAGTAAATCTGGAAAATTTTCGATAGTCTCACGTATATAAAATAGTACATTCTTTGTATTAAGAACTAATAGATAAAGCTATCTTTCTAATAGATAAATCTATTTATCTTTAAGTTAACATAATAGATGTGCTTTTCTAAATACCTCTGTCTGTGTGTATAAACATACACAAATGTACAGCATTGAATAACATTATATAACGTTTAACATATAACGTAATTTACGTTAAATACAGTAAAATAGAAATATCTTTTTATAAATTATTAACATTAAAATAAATACGCTACTCACTTGATGATATCTTGATGCTCTTTAATACATGCACGTATAGAATCTTTGGTTTTTGTACTTTCCAAATTATATTGTAATACTTCTAGTCTAGCGGTGGAATAGCAGAAAAGCATGGCGATTGAGATATCAGTATTGAAACACAGGACACATTCCATGCCGCAAAGAATTTGCAAAACATAGATTAAAAATGTTCTAAATGGTGTATCCAAAAAAAAGGGATACCACACGTCAACAGGAAAACGTTCTTTTGTGATGAAGGGGCGAATACAGATGATCAATCCAGCAGTGGACAGCAATAAAGTATTCGCTATTAATATTAATGTATAATGATTCACATGTTTCTGTAGAATATTTATGCCATTCTTATCGGCAGACTGTAGATAGTTTTCAACTTCCTCTAAGAGATACTGTAAATGTTTTTAAAAATACACGCATATGCTATCTCGCGCAAATTAATAAATAAAACAATTAAAAATATAAATTGTTACTTTTATCACAAATATCTTGAATATTTTTTTGTGTAAAAATATAAAAAAAATGTTGCAGGAAAGTATTTTTAATAATATAAAATAATATGAAAGAACGCATTATATATATATATATATTATGCGTTCTTTCATATTATTTTATATTATTAAAAATACTTTCCTGCAACATTTTTTTTATATATGTATATTTATATATATATATATATATATATATATATATATACATATATTAGAATGCATATTCTAATTTAAATTAAGAAAAAATAAAAAATGCTTTGTGATTATTTATTTGTCATGTTCAAAAGTGCATATCCAATTATTATTTTAAATATATATTATAAAATAAATATCAAAATTTTTTAATTATTGCTTCTTTTAGTTTATTTTATTTTCTTTTATTTTTTTGTACTGAAAATTATGATAACGCCCGCTATGATGCCATCGAATTAAAAGCATGTAATTCAATTTTAAGAACAACAAATGATTTCGGAATAATCTTGAGAGAAAATCTCGAAAGAAATATTTTTTTATATTATTTTTGCTTACTTGAATATAATTTTAATTAATTTGCAATTTCTTTCTCTTTTCCAGAAATAATTTTTTCACATCGCTAAAAACTGCAGATATATCAAAATATTTCTATATAATAGAATAACAATATAATAGAATATCTTGTATATTTAAAGCAATCCTATATATAGATTTTACTGAGGCAAACAATAAAATACAAGATGACAGTTATTAATGACAGTTTAACAAAATAAAATTAAATGTAATAACTAAATACATTAAATTTGAATACACTTACAGTAAAATTAATATATTAAAATTTTCACATATTAAAATTTTCACACATTATTTATTTACAAAATAATTATAAAAAATCTTGTTTATGTAAAAACTCTATTATTTTCAGAAAATTGTAGCATTTTATAACTCTGCCTATCTTTGCATTTTATTAAACATTTTTATTTTTTCAGATTTGATTTAAAATAATGGAAGCTTTCATACCTGAAGTTCATCTCTTTGAATGTAGCATATTATAAGATTTAGTACTCCATCAGTAACGCAAGCAGCCATTAATATAGTTTTCAGTACTATAATGATGTCATTTTGATTGTGATAAATGTAGAGTATCTCGCCGATTAATTGAAATATCATATTGCTGAAGGTGAAGCACCAAACAATACTTTGAATAATTTTATAAAATCTTCCGGATATCGGTTTTGGCGATGTACTGGATAACACTCCTAATACTTCAAGAATCCAAAGCAGTTCTTGAGGTTTTAAGCGAAAACGTACCATTTTTGCGTGCAGTTATTTCTCGAATACAATCCGAGCTATATGTTCGACTTTTTATCATTAAACAATCAATATACGCGCTATTTTATTTCGGAACGCAATTGAGAGTATAGAGAATTGAGGTTCATTATAAATTCATTATAAGTTATAAATAATTAATATATGGATAGAGGTGTAGCTTAGTAGATAGCACATTTTGCTTTGTTTTCTAGAAAATACAAAAATGCTTATAAGATAATTATAAGATTAAATTATAGAGAAGAAAGAAATGATCTTAGTTATAAATTTTAAAACACGGTAAAGTTGATAGAAAGTAGTATTTTCTGTAAGTGCTGTATGAATTGCTATTGATTATTTATTGATTCAGATTTATTATAACAATGCTATTATAATAATGCTGAAGACATAGTATAGAATATACAAAGTTTCGTTTATAGATAAAGTACCATAGAGATATAAGAATATTCTTATATCTCTATGTAAAGTACAGATAGATATCATACTTGTAAAAAAAAATCATTTTTTTTCAGTGAAATTTTCGGAAATATGCACATAAGGAATATATGCAAAAATAGATTGCAGTTTATATAATCAACAGCTTATTTAATAGATTGTTTTCTTAAAACAACATTTGTAACTATTTTTATTGTTTATCCTTGGAATTATTTATGTAAATGTAAGTAATTACTGTAATTATTTATGTAAAGTTTGAGTGTGTTTAAGTATAAACATTTTCTAATTTTACAAAATAATTATACAAAATAACATATTTATTTTAGTATACTAATAGTAAAATTATGTTGTCATGAATCGTAAGTGATCTTTATAATGATTGTCTAAAGATTTAAAAACGAAATCTATATCATTTAATTTCGAAATATTAGCATACTCTTTTTGTAAAATAAAAATACTTTACAAAAAAAACACATAATTTTTCTTTAACAATAATTAAAATTATTTTAATAATTACTTGTGCTATTTGATCAACAATTTGATTATACTATTTTACAATCTAGCATTAAGCAAACCATTAAACAAAGCCGTTTTAAAACAAAGTTGCTATTGCTAATTTTATATTAAATATTTGTTATACTTTTTTTGCGCAGAAAGAGAAAGACTGAACAACAGGCAAAAATTGCCTGCTCTAAAAATTACTTCAAGCAACTTTTGTCTGAAATATTTTTCTATAAAACTTACATTTCAGAATTTAGTTAGAATATTAATTTTTAGTTATTCCATATATACGTATAGAAAATTTAATATTTAATTACTAATTTATACATTACTAATTTATACATACCAGGTGTCCCATTTTAAAGGACCCACTCAAATATCTCATTGTCAGAAACACTGCGTTAAATCGAAAAATGTTTCCTACAAAAGTTGTAGGGTTTCGAGGGGGACATAACATAGTAATATTCATTTGACCTTGAGCGGCGTCTCCAAGGTTAGTGAAGATTAACCTTAAGTGAAGGTGAGAATGAATTTTAAAGAAAATAAAAAAATGCTTCAGATAAAAGTTGTTCAAATTAATTAGTAGAAAAAGATGTTATAATAAAAAATATGGGTTTCCATTTAAAAAATTTATTCTCACCTTCACTTGACCTTGGAGACGCCGCCCAAGGTCATATGAATATTACTATGTTATGTCCCCCTCGAAACCCTACAACTTTTGTAGGAAACATTTTTTGATTTAACACAGTGTTTCTGAGATATTTGAGTGGGTCCTTTAAAATGGGACACCCGGTATATATTACATATATTTATTTGCTCAAGCAATTGTTAAACAGATGTGAAAGATATGTAAATCGCCTTCTCTGATTCTATTCACCAATTATTGCTCTCATTGCTGTGAAATAAGATAACATCGTCATGAGATACTGTAAAAAAGCAAATTATATAATTTTTTATTTTTTTATCTTTTATTTTTATTGATTATGTTTAAAAATTATTATATAATATATAGTATATATTATTATTATAGTATATATTAATATATAGTATATATTATTATTATTATAAAAAGAATATAAAATATAATATATACCTTAGCGAAATATTCAAGGGATAATGTTGGTAGAAAACCTCTTATGCTGATCTCGAGCGGTATTTGACTTCTTTGAATCATAAAATATATATCCTTAGTGTTATATTGTGAGTTTCCAACCCATGGTATATTATATATTTCCATTGCAACTTGTTTACTCTGGAATCGTAACAGTATCAATACTAACTATATAATAATCATTAATTTTGTATTATTTTAATAAAACATTGATTAGTTTTATTGATAAAATAATTAAAATAACTCTCTTATGTTCATATCAAATATTATTTATAATTTATTATTAGTTTACTAAATAGAGAGAAATAGATGTTCAATTTTTATTAATTACGTTTTCCTTTAAATCGTTTGCTGTCCAAGCAGTAACGTATAATCTTTGATATACGCAGATCACCACAAAAATAAATTGGGATGATACCCATAACGATTGTTTCTATATTAAGTAATAAATTCAGTTTAGAATATAAGTTAAATAAATATTGCTTGAATGATTAATAAGAAATAATTAAACGTTAATAAGAATATAACATACACGAATAATTGGAAAAACACCAAAAATAATAGTTGGTGCCATCACAATGTTGGTTTTGTAAAGACTATAGTGCACAGTATAGTTTGTTTTATTTACGAATCTAATTGCAAAAAGTATATTATCATTTTATTATATACCATTTATTACGCTAAAATATGCTAAAATATATATAAAGTGTATATTATTATATTTACAATGTTTAAAGATATGTGAAAAAGATCTACAAATTTTACTACATTTTAAAAATTCTTTTATGATTATTTAAAGAATTCAAAAAAATTGTAATCACTTACTTGATTATTTCCTGATGGTCCTTAATACATAAATTTATCTGCCTTTTATTCTTCGCATTTTGTATTTTTAAACATAACATCTCTAATCTTGCAGATGAATACATAAAAAGCATGGCAAATGTATAGTTCACAATAAAATTAAACCCAGCTTTTATGATAATGTACACGTGTAAGATGTAAAGAATACATATCACAGTCGACGATTCAGTAGGAAATGGATACCATACTTCGATAGAAAACTTTGTCGAAAGAAAAATGGGACCGCAACAGAAGGCAATAATGACTGAGCAGTGGCATATTACAACAAATACGAAAAAGTAGAAATAACGATTTACATATTTCTGCAGAATGGATCTTTCATTGTCGTTAGAAGTCCCTTAATTCATTCAGAAGATTCTAAATTTAATTAATAAATTGGCTTTATTAACAAATTGAAAACATTTTCAACGCTGTAGCATAAATGATAAAGCTGAACAACATAATATTTTGTTTGAAATATTAGTAATGTTTGAATATTAGTATATATAATTAAAGCACTGATAGTTTCATGAGATTTTATTTATTGTATATCTGGACAAATTTTATTTACACATTCAAATATCACTGATGATCAAACATAATATGACATTGAATGTAATGGGCAAGTATACCACTATATACCAAATATACTTCGCTCCACGACAATTTACGAGAATAATAATTAATACAATGCACTGAGATACCTGCATATCGGTGTTTTTCAATTTGAATATGATAAGATTGAGTAGCATCTCCATCGTACCAAAAAATTATATAGAGCCTTCATCATCGTCGTTACATCGTCCCATTTATAAAGAATAGTACACATCAATGATATTTCTACGGCAGTTATGTTGAAGATACTAAAACTCCACTCAATTTGTCGCAGAATAAAAGTAAGTTTTCCCTCATTACGATCGCTCGGCCACGTATTCGTTATAATACTACCTATTTGTATAAAACGAAATATTTGATGAATCGTCGGACGTAATTGTGCCATCATCCGAAGGATTTATTCACCAAAGCGCAAGGATCAGAAGTGTTTAATAGTCTTTCTAGCATAGAATACTGCTGGTGAAATTATAAATAGGATAAATAAAATTATGTAAATTGATCGCTCATTTATTAACAAGACAATTTTTTATCGTGAACATCTTTAATGTCCTACAGTGGTAATTAATAAATTATTCTAACGAATACAATTTCGCCTTATTTATTTAAACGTAAAAATTAGCATTAATTGCAAACGAAGGAGACATTATTTAGGGATCAAATAAATATGATGAAAGAATTTCAGTAAACATGTACATTACAAAATTGCTGTTTCAAAATGTTATTGCTAAAAGATAAAAAATGTGTGTGTTCACATATATCTTGTCATTGAAATATTTAGATAAATTTATTTATAGATTGATTTATGAGAAAATAGATTAATAAAAACTAAAAATATAAAAAAAAACATAATGAAGTATATTATATATACAGTAATCAAAAATATATTAATTTGTTAAATTCAATAGACTGGCTTTTAGAGTCTTTCATTCAACAATTTTTGTAATTATTTTTTAAGATATAGAAAAACTGATTTGTTGCAAACTATAAACAAAGAAGAGAAGCCATTATTTTAAACAAAGAAGCTATCTCGGCATTTTTTATAGGACTCATCAAGTCTCATTAAGTATTATAATTTGTCTATACTTTTAAAGGCTATACAAAATTATTTAGCCACGTTTTTTGACACTTAAAATAGCTATTTGATGCGTGTTCGTACTCATAAATTATGGATGAGGAATATATATTTCATATATAGATTTAATACCTTTCATTAGCTGTGCATAATTTTTTCTATTCTAGCATTGTACTGTGAACATTAATAGGTCAACTTTAATATTCGTACCTAATGACCTTACAACATTGACATATGTGTATGTTGTCAAGATCATGATCCTGAAAATCTTCAAAAGATTTTTTAATATTAATCGTTCTCTTGTTTTTATTAAAGAATTATTAACAAACAAAAATTCATGCAAAGCAGATTTCGAAATTATCAGTCATATCAGTCTAAGAAAGAAGTAGTAAAAAATGAATAAAAGAGAAAAAAAACTCGAGCTGCATTCAGTGCTAAAAAGCTTTTAGCTAAACAATTAATAATAATATTTATTTAATCTAATTACATTTATTATTTGTAAAACTAATTCTGCTTTTAAACATTTTTATTGTCATAAAAATTTACTGTCAATGATCGATAATTAAAGGAACATTGAAAATAATTATGTAAATACTTATATACATATATATAATTATATAATATGTATATAGAATGATAATATATAATTATATTTATAAATATATGAGACGTGTCTCTGATCTGATTTATATATTAATATTTTTATATATAGTTAAGAGATATATAACTATTTACAGAGATATGTAACTGAAGATAAGAGGATATAAAATAAAGCAATTTTACCGGCTGTGTTGGAAAGTGGTTGTGTGACCGCATGCAGTTTCTCATAGTCTTTTAAATAAATGCAGATAGCGATACTTAACAAGGCTTGGTAAGCGGTCTTATGACAAACAATAGCATAGCTTTTAGGAGCCTCTTTGTTATTAGCTTTTTATTACCAGTTAATATACCTGATAATATGCCTGATATTATATAATTTACCATCACTTCAGAAGAAACGAATACATAAAATAATAAATAATTTACGATTGTCCAAGCCTCATAAAAATAGCTTTAATAATTTTATTATTAAAATTTTTATAATATTTTCCTACATATTTTTGCATCAAATGTTTATTATAATATCAACGATAGATAATATTAAACTTGCCGATACCTTATATTTCCGCTGTTGGTTTTTACAATTAAACGATTAAAATGAGTAAAATAAATGTTAGAATAATGCGAATTCGTGTAATAAGTAAAATTCGCAAATAATCAACTTTTGTAACATTTCATTCTCTTAATCCACAACTCACGATTGTCGACAAAAGCTTCGAAAACAGTTTTCTAAGTTTGTAATTTGGCAGTCAGCAGTTTGTATTAATGCAAATGTAAATTTTAACGCATATTCTTTCGACAACAAGATATTCCTAGCTTTCGTAACTACAGCTTTTATGACTTCTGTTAATTAGTGTGTCGTGTCGTCATCAAATATTATTCTGTTGCGATTTTATTTCGGGCTTCGTCGTCGCCGAAAAGCATAATGGATTTGTTTCGAAAAGTTACTCTTCATACGAGTATCCTTGAGATTTCTAAATAAACTCTTTTGTAAAACCCGACTGTGCTTCATGCCTTAAAGAAGCATTTCAAATTTGCAATGCACCGGCGAGAACGCGCGCATTTGCTTGTGCGTTTAGCGCACCGAGCAGTTCTGATCATAACCCGTGAAAGTGTGTGAGACTGTATTAAACTTTATATTATTATGTACACTGAGGGAAGAGCTTTATGCATATTTTCTCGCGTTTACGTTGACTGTTTCGTGTCCACGTTGCGACACAAATTTAAAGTGACATTATTTTGTCATACTCAGTGCGTGGAATTATTTTTTAAAGCAATCTTTGTTTTTATTTTTTTATTATTGGCTAAATAAAATTAAATAAAGATTTCTAATTTTGCTAATATTAAAATTATAATAAATTATAATAAATATACAAGAAAATTTATATGTTATATAATTTAGACATATTAAATATTGTATTTATGTTAACAATTTTTTGTGATTTTAATTATGCTGTTGTTGATTCTAATAAGTTCGAATAAGAATAGAGCAAATGGAATAAATATAAAAGTTTTTTTATTATATATAAATATACTTTGATAATTGAAATTTTTAGATATAGTTTACTTTTGTAAAAGAAGAGAAAGAAAGAGAGAAGGAAGATGAGCATTATATTACAAATATATTTAGAATCAAGAGTGTTCTAATTTATCTGTAAATTAAGGACAAAAAAAATTTCTTTAAATAATTGCACATAATTATTAAAACTGCTTTAAAATTATACATTAAAAATTTTAAACTGTTCAAGAAATAAATAACAAATAAATAAAGAAAAAATATGAAAGTTGAATTACAAGCTTTTATTTTTTTTAAATTAGCCATTTTTTTGTTCAGTAATTATCACTATAAAAATTCATAGTTTATTTTATTTATTAAAATTTTCAAAAATCGTCTAGAAGAAATTTTTTTAAGTAAAAAAATAAGAATACTTTTTAAATATGTCTAAATCGAACCTATTGAGGCGAGCATCCGTCAATTTACATATGTTGCGTATAACAATAAATGGAACATGTGCAGTCCTATTGTATCGCATTTTGCATTTCTTATTGCAACATGTGCATATATCGTACACTTTGTTGCGCCGCATTATTATTCCGCAATCGCGCGTTGACAAACACAACACGGTTATCCAAGTCGATAAAGTACTCTATTTGAGTGAAATTATCGAGACCGTCCGGTCGAACATAACGCGGGCGTAGTTTCATTATCGTTCAACGTCAGCGAATGTTTGAAGTTGAAATGCCAGTCACCCATGTTCGTACGTTTCGCAACTCGGACATTTTATCTTTTCTGATTTCGCGCTTATCGATTCGATATAATAGAATGAATTTTCAAAATATTGAAGATTGTACTTAAATAATTAATAATTTTTTCGCTAAATTAAAATTAAATTAATCTCAGATTTCATTTAAATTGTAAATAAAGTTCTTCTTTACTTTCAGTCAATACACTATTGATTTATCAATATACACAGTGTAATATTAATATATAATATATATATTACAAATATATAGATATAAGATATAACAAAATGAAAGAATACTAATTTAAGATTAAATAGAAAACTTAATTCTTAGTAAAAAAAATTTCAGTGAAAATATGTTTGGAAATATTTTTAACTGAAAACATTATTGCGAAAAGATTTTGTAGGCATTTCCTAGTAGATTTATTTCTTCAAATTTATTTATTTAAGCTTCACAGATTAGGCATATTTTAGAAAGTAATAACAAAAAAAAATAAATTTTAATAAACATAGATATATGTACAAATTCCTTATTTTCACGAACGAGGAATTATTTTAAATTTTAGTATAAATGTACATAGTTTATGTACTTTAGCACAGGAAATTATCAGATAAATAACAGATAGACAGAAAGAATGTAACAGAGATAATCAATCAAGATATTATCTATCAACAATTTTTCTGTATAGAATGATATTTCATTTTTTTAAATTTTATATAATCATGGCAGATTATTGCTACATTAAGCTTTACAAACAGCTTTATCTGGAATAGGAAAATTCTTTTGCTATTTGCTATAAACTTCAAAGTATGTTTATAAATCTTGTTTATATTCTTTTCAAATTACTTTATTTTTAAATACATAAACAATTATATAAAATAGCATTTCGTTAAACAAATGCCAAAATTATAGATCTAAATTATAGTTATATGTATAAACAAAGTTAATAATAAAATTAAATATTTATACAACAGCTTCATACATCGTTTTAGTATATAAAATAAGTGTAAGATGGCAGCATATACATATTCGTATAAAGAAAGTATAGCTAATAAAAGAGTTAAATTGTATAATAATTTAAGTTTACGTTTTTTTAAATCTTACTGTTACTACTTCATTTCTTTAATATCAGATAAGTGAATTAAATTGGATTGAATTCTATACCATCTATATGATCTTTTATATTATTTTATCAATAAAAATAAAAATTTATTTAATGTATAAAACATATGTTGTTCTATATAAAAATGAGTTTAAATAGTTCTAAGAATGTCATGTATAATCTATTTTGACTTTTAATTCACATAATACATTACTAGTCAAATACGAGAGTTTATAGAAAGTAGCTTTAATCATTTCCGGAAAGCGATTTAAACCCGCTTCAAAGTCAAAAATAAAAATTAATTAATAGGAATTAATTAATCGAACAATAGAAAAAAAGGAAATTTTGGAGGAAGACAAAACTCCTCGAAATTGATATTAAATAACATTTTATAAATAAAGAAACACAATTATACGCGCATAAATATTAATCATATAATGATTTTTTGTCATTGATAAAATATTAACATAACTATTATATTAGATATATGTAAATATATGTATACAGGGTGTCCGGTAATAGTCACGCCAACCGTCGTGTGCAGATTCCTGGGATCATTTGGAGACGATTTTTCCTCAGCAAAAATGTCGAGACACCAATAATTTTCGAGTTATAAGCGATTGAAAATAAAGGGTTTTTCGCAAACTAAGCCTTGTGGAAATAAAATAATAATAAATTCACATTCTTCAGTTAATTTTACTTTAATAGGTAAAGTTTACTTTAATAGAATTTTAATTTAAGGCTTAGTTACAAAGATACATGATGGCAAAAATTGAAAACATGCAAAAAATAATAACCTCCCTCGACATTTTCGCTGAGGAAAAATCGTCTCCAAATGATCCCAGGAATCTGCACACGACGGTTGGCGTGACTATTACCGGACACCCTGTATATGCAGCTGTTTTTAAACAAATAACACATGTTGTGTACACATTAAACATATTGAAAATAATTCATTACTTCGTGCGAGTTTACCAAACATTAACGCAAAAAATGTTACAAAACGCATCGGCATATTTCACATTTGATCAAATTGGAATTTAGCAGAGCAGTCTGTTTGCGCCGTTTCGTTAATAACGAGTTATAAAACCGGATCGACGAATTAATTATGAAATTCATACTAGTTCACGCGAACACCGTTGTTAATTTATGCATATTTATTGAATGAATATGCGGATTAACGGAGGCGTACGGTAGCTTTGTGATGAAAAGTTTGGTCATTTTCGATTCATTTTCAATCTTCATATGTAACAGAATGCTTATATCTATTTAATAATGCAATTTAGTTAGTAAAACAGATGATTGCAGTCTGCTATTACAATATTAATGATATTTTAATTGGTTGGCCATGGTTTTAGTTGGCCATTATTCATCAATCTCTTCCTTGGAGCGGTGCCTACTGTAAAAAATTATTTTTATAAATATTTTGCTGATATTTTTTATCTTATAAAATAATATATCTTCAAATAATACTAAGATTATAAATATAGGAATGTAATTTTATTTAAACAGATACTAGAGAATTATACATATAGGTATAAAATATTTAACACAAAACGATTTTATGGAATTTATCAAAATAATACTGTATATATTTTTACAATATGCAAAAAGATACTTACTAATACAATACCGTAGGAACTAGAACAATCAGGACGGTGAACATAGAGCAAACCATGACAGTCGATATGATCATCGAGTCGTCCATTGTACTTTTTATTTGGTTTGGCGTTGTTGTAATTTTCTGTTTAAAAAAATATAATATATAAATATTAAAAAAATAAAAAATAACATAAAACAAGTACATACGCATATGCAAAAATATATTGATTCGGGAAATAGCTACAACATGAGTGATAAATATTGTCTGTTTCAAGTATACAATTAATTGTATATATGAAAATGATCTATAGGTTTTCTGAAAATTTCATTATACTAGAATTTTGGTGGCTTTCTGAAGTTTTAAAATGTTCTATTTTAATTGTTTATAATTTAAAAATATCATTGTGTTGTTTAAAAATATTATATTAAGGAAAAATTGTCTTCAATTTGTCATTAATAATCTGATATTAAAATAAAATTTGTGAGTTTTTAAAAATATTTTATATAATATACATATATTTTATAATAATATATACAAGGTAGAATTTTATCGAAGCTTTTTAAATAAAAATAATTCATATACGTGATTCGGAAATGCGGTTAATTAGTTTGCCACTTCACTCAATTCTGCATCGATTTTGTGCAAATCAGTGCGACTGATTAGAATTCTCAACGGACGTTTCGCAAGAAGGCGTTAATCCTTTAAGCAGTGATAACACAATGAAACTTTATAATCTAGTTTTGGATGCGTGTTCCCTTGAGCGCGACCCTCCTCTTCTATACCTCTTGTTCCCTTTTCACTCTCTTTTGTAGCCCCATCATAAAGCCCACTCTTTGTTCTATTCAACTGAATACGGAAAAACTGATAAAACAAATAAAACTGAGAAATTTTGGTGATAATACTGCGAATATGATAAATAGCCAAAATATATAGAAGCGAATATTTCCCATGATATTATCTAAAGTATAAGAATTTATTGAAACACTATTGCAGAGAGTCTTTTATATAAACTTTGTTTTTCTTTTTCAGTTGAATATTCCGAAGACTCAGCGGGGAATTAATTAAAGAAAAGAAAGTTAAATCTTCTGCCGCCGAGTGTTTAAATGGTCGCTTGTTCTGGCAAATCCTTTAAGTTACAAGGAAGGAGATAGTAGACGGGAAAGGTGAAAAGCAGTTTCGTAAGTATTATAAACGAAATGAAAGATGAGATTGCTGAGCACCTATTATACCGGTGTTATTTAACTCTTATGTAACCATGATACAGTAATCGAGGATCTGTACTAAGAAATTAAATACATTTTTTTGTCACACAGGCTATATGTAAAATGGATAGCTTATTTCGAAATAAATTCTTTATGTTGCTCGTTATAAATCATTCTGCTTTTCTTTTGGAGATTAAGAGTTTGATTTTTTAAATTATATATCTGTAGAGCTAAATAAATAGTTGACTATGTTTTGCTGACTGGGATACACTGATGTTATAATAAATATTAATTTACTTATTTTATAAAAATAAAGATATTATTTGACTTTTGAAAGATATTATCTCGTGGTGATACAATGGAATAAACACAATAGTGTTGTAAATTAGTAAATTTACCCTGAAATACTGCATTTTTTATATTTATAAAGTTTAATTTGATACAGTTTTCTGTTTTTTAATAAATTTTTAGTAAAAATTTGAAGTTTTATCTTTCAAAGATAAAATGCCGCATTTTATCAATGTGTGTTTGAAATGTGAGTTTTCATACATTCAACCTATCACATCGAAACCTATAGATATTATCGTTCGCAGTTCAATAAACATTGATATATATATTTTTAATCATTTTCAATGTTATTGCATGGTATATATCATTTCAATTTTATATATAACAAGGTCATTTTCCTATTTTTAAAATGATTAATTATAATCAGTAATACGTTTATTTTATTTTTATAAAACAGACTTTATAAGTATTTGTAAAATACTTTGTAGTATTTGTAAAATAACTTTGTAACTTGCATCTTTTTTCTACATCCATATATTGATATTTTGTTACAAATATACCCACATACATAATATATGAAAAATATGTTGTTTTTATTATTATTATAATTATTACATAATATATTTCTATCAATATATATATTGTAAAGGTTTAATTTCATTTTTGCATACAAAATTTTAGCTAACAAATGTGAAATGTGTATATGACAGAATATTTATTCTTTACATAAAAATCTGTACATATAATTTTATCGATTGTATAAAAAATTAAAAATTTTTGCAGATCAAATTGATCTTAATTCAAAATTAATGAATCAGAATCTGAAAAGTTGATCCATACATATATAATCGTTTAAAATTGAAATTAATTAATGCTACACATTAAAGAAAACAATCGGAAATTAAATTTTTTTTTAAACTTTATCTATTTCCGTCTGTCTAATCTATACGCCTATTTAGTATAACTAATTGCCGACGCTTGAAATTCGCATCTAGTTGACTGAGGCAGAAGATCGAGGTTGTTCATGTCAGACAGGAAATCGAGCGACTTGTCTTTCGATCCTCATTAAAACTTTTGCCGACAGCATCGTCCTTCCGAGGAACTGCTTATTGTTTAACTTGGCTCGTTATCATTATTTGACCCGAAAATGCAATATCGGCCACGTGAAGGGGTTAATCGCGCGACGACCGCGCGCATCGACTTTGCATCACGCCTGTCGCTAAACTTTACGACCTAACGCGAGAGAGAATACTTATGCAGTCGATGAAAATGTACAAACTTCCCTCTTAAGCACACGCTCAATACCGAAAACTTAGACGAAATAACTACAAGCTCCCAATTTCGATCCTCCCTTGGAATCGCTAATCTCTCTTAACACCATCTGGTTATATGATTAATTAGTTTTAAATGGATTCAATTTACATCAGCGTAGGATAAATTTTAAAATATTGCAAATTAAAGTTTTTACATATACATATATATATATATATATATATATATATATATATATATAATACGATTTTTCCTATTGTTATCAAGAATTTATTCAAATATAACATAAATTGAAGATATAAAGTTAAATGAAAAAACTGATTTAATTTTAATATGCTATAATACACTAATAATAATGCATGAATTGAATTCTCTTAATTATGTTATTAATAATTTTTTACCTACACGTGATGTTTTTATTACACATAAAAGACTTTTTATGCAAGCTTAAATAGGATTAAATAACATTTTATATTTTCCGACATAAAATGGTCAAACATATTATCTTTCGTTGCATATTACAAGGAACATTATAATAATTTATAATATAAAATATGTGTGCATGACTATTCATAAAATTCACGGGATTTAATGGAAAAGGAGTTTTCCCGTATAGCGATAACCGAGTTTTATAGCTTGAATGTTAGAACTCGACGAGCACATACCTTTTCGCTTACTTGCGCATAGCAGTGGCAGTAAAGGATGCTGAAGAGCAGTATCAGCAGCAGACCTCGCGAAAACATTCTCGTTGTCAACGCTACGAATGACGGAGTATGGCGCATTTTTACCTGCGTAGTAGTATTATCTGCTTGAGCTGACTCATGGCAAAGATAACGTGTGCGATTGACGAATTGTTCGTCGGCCTTTATCGCTTGTATTACAACCCTGTAAGCTTATCTTATCCGCCACATTGAACGTGTAGTAACTACATACGTGTGCTCTAAGCACAGATATGACCAATTGTGGATATATACATATATGTATATTTTCGGAGATCTGTAACTCTAATACATCTCATTTTTTTCCAAAAACTTTTCTTTACAAAGTATAATAAAGTATTTATTTACTTATTATTAAATATATAAAAAGTAAATAATAATTTTAATATATTATAATAAAGCTAATAATTAACTTATTAATAATTACTATGTTGATAAAGTTTATGATAATTATTATTAACAAATTATTACACTATTATTGGTTTAAATAAATAATAAATTAGTAATATAATTTTTTTAGAAGACTTGTGTTAATTGTCTTTGTATTTTTTCTCTATTAATTTAAAAGATATGTACGTATGTGTGTATATTAAAAATATGTGTTTAAAATATATATATAATTTTATAATCAACTAAAAAAATTAGACAAAGAAAAAATTAGACAAAATATAATTAAGATAAATTAAAGCTTAAACTTCAATGGTTTATCGATAAATCTACTATTAGGCGCGAGTGCATAAATACGGTTGATACGCAATTTTATATGCGCGTAAAATTAATGCAAATTTTGTTAATCAAAGAATTTTACGTTATAATCTCAATCTTTGCAAATGTAATTTATATATTATAAATAATTCAAAATGTGTAAAAATATTGTGAAGAAATCAATTTATAAAGAGATCAATGAATAATAGTACGTTTTTAATTGAAAGATTTACGCGGACTTGATTGATGTTATATAAAATATCATTTAACGCTTAATCATGTAAGAATCAACCATCAAAGCAAATATTGATAGTGAGCTAGTAGTAAGAGATGCGAGACAACCGATATATTTGATAATCGATATTTGACGATAAACCAATGCATCGTTTACACCGCTTATCAAACGTACTGTCGATTAAACGCGTGTTTGATTCACGATCGTCATCACCATGCTCTCTCGTTTCTCGAAATAGACGTATTACTTTATTAAATGTGTTATAAAATAAATAACAATTAGCTGTAATGTATTTCATTGTAATATTAAATTTGTTTATCACGATTGTGTTAATAATAAAAATTTAAAATGAAAATAAAGCTAAATATTTGTATAGACAATATTTTATGTAATTGTTCATATTTATGCTTAATATATCTTTTGGACTTTTCTAAAGACGATTTGATATCAAAGATAAAACTAAATTATCGAAGAGGTAAGAAAGATAAATTTTATCAAAATCCTTAAACTGTGATATTCCGAATTTCTGGAATGTTGCAGGTGTGAATGGAACTTGCGGATTCAGTGGAAGAAAAATTACGTACAAGGCTCTTGCATCAAGCAATAATAAAGGATGATTCGCTAAAGGAGAAAAAAGATTTTCTCGCAATCCGCTTTGATCCCATAAAAAATGAATAGTTTTTCGTAAGATCACTCGATGTGCAGAAGAATAGAGATCTGAAAGTAACTATACAATAAATTGTATATATATAAAATATATAATTAAATTTAAGAAATTTAATTTAAAATCATATATTGATCCCTTTATAATAATAATTTATTTTTGTTATAAAAATACATATTCTTTTGAAGAAACAATAATTTGTTGTTTTAAACTAAATTTAAATTTTATTAATTAAAAGTTTTATGTTTATTCTTATATCTTCTTTTTGTTATTTTATACAAAGTATTATTTAATTTTATTATATATAATGTGATCTACTTATACTTGTATCTAATTGTAAGATATATATTTAATTAATCTTTCCTTTGCAAAAATGTAGACATGTCATATATTGTGTATATATAAATATAATGTATATTTTAATAAATAAAATATATGTATATGTATATATGTATATATATATATATAAAAATTCTTATTAATATTTATATATTATTAATATTTTAATAAATTAAATGTATCACGTGAATTGTGTGTGCGTCTTCTACAATTTTTTATTTCCTTTACTTTTATCTTGAAATATCAAAGATTTTTAATTATTTTATCTATTTTATTTATCTATTGTAGATTTTATTTCTGTGTAATAAGAGAGAATTCTTTTTAATTCAATTTATCAAACCAGCTTTAATTGATACTCGTTCAAGCCACGAGATTATCCGTTGAATATCGATTATATCGATGTTGCGCAAGCCCCTTTAGCTTTTGTAATCAATGCGGCGTTATACTGCAAGTGCCGCATCCTCGATGCACCATTAAGAGCCGATGGTACTGACGTGGTTTAACGCTAACCCAGTTCAACTAAATTTTCTTTCTCGGTCTATATTATAGAATAGCACTATAATCTAGAAAGAGGAGAGAGGAGAGAGGAGGAGGAACGCAACGAGTCGCTAACTTAGAGTTAGCTAACCCAGACTGTCGGCGTAACCGCGCCTAACAGTGTCTTTTAAGGTATTATGCATAGTTGATCGTATTAAGGGATGTTATATGGGCGCTGCGTTCACTCATGGTTCGTGAAGGGGTTTTAACGCAAAATGACTCTGTATCCTGTTTCTCTGTTTAGAGAAAGCACAGCGCCGCGAGAAGATAATGATTAATGATTTAAAATTTAATTCTTGCATGCTATTTTAATAATTTATTTCTCTTTCACAATCATATTGTAGTATTAAGTACGTAAATAACAAATTGCAGTATAGACGATATATAGATTTTGTGTAAGATTTAATTATAAATGCAGAATACTATAGAGGAAGTGTAAGAATCTAAAATTGTGCTATTTTGAATTCACAGAAAAACGTACTTGTAGATTTGCTATAGTAAAAAGTGTTACTTTAAGGATTTTTAGTTAATTTGTTATTACTCGCTGGGGAGGGGGGGAGGGGACAAAGTACATAATCTATGTTCTTATAATATTCTGTTTTATCTTGCTTCGTGCTTTATATTTAGTCCTAAAATAGTATTCCTGTGCGAGATTTACGAGAATCACTCTTTCTGCATGTTAATGTATAATTTTTTTATTCTTTTCCTGTATTTTCCAGCTAGTACATCAAAATTTTAGCAACATTTTAACACGTGCTTTATGTCTCTTCTCTTATTCTTAAAAATATTATGTAAAGTTGATTACCGAAAGTATTGAAATTTATGATTTTTAAAATCATTTTTTTCATATCAATTGGTTATCTCGATATGCGCTGTATATTTTTTCGTATCGATAAGAATTCATTATTGAGCGAAGATCCTATAACTTGACAACTCGAATATCGATATATCGAAGGACTTAATAGTGCGTAATTTTATTTGTTTGCTTTTAAAGATTGAAAAAAGTTGTTATACATTACCTTTCGAGTTTACAGTAATATTGAAAGGCTATCATTGCAGAAATAGCATATTTTGATAATGCTTTTTTAATAACAAGCATACAGCAGCCAAGTCCATTCGTGGATGTTGCTTTTGCCGTTGAGCGAGCAGTAGCCAAATTCCCTTGTGGTATATGTTACTTTCTGTCAACTACTAAAAATTAATTAAAACATTTAGTAAAACAGCTGAATACATATGAATGTTACGCATATAGGCATATAGCGCATGCTGTACGCTACTTTCATAAAATAATGGAGAATCAAGATCGAAGAATTGCATGTAAATAAATAAGTGACCCCGACGAGAAAAAGAAAAAGTAAAGACAATATGAAAGACTATTTCCCTATGGATCCCCGGAAGGCATTTGCACGAGTAAAAATTAAATTAAGACACACAGACATCCTAGGAAATTCTTTCTTTTCCTTTTTCTTCTTTTTCTCGTGATCTCGCCGGAAAATATTGTTATTTCGTGAAACGGATCGGGTCAGACCAGTGAAAAATACTGCAGTAAAATCGTAAAAAGCACATACGCATTTGCTCGCAGCAATAAAACTTCTCGAGTATTCTCGAAGGGAATTTATATATATTATCTTTAACTCTCTTTCAATTCATGAGACCTAGGAAATAATCGATTTCTGCATAGTATTTTTGCGTAGTTAAAATAGTATAAAAACAGAGAGAGCGCACTAATGTCAAATTATAGAAAAGTTCAAAATTTAGAATATCAATATCTATTAATTTCTTATTCATTTTCTACATCGTATTGTAAGCAGATAAAGAGAGATCTATATTTATTCTCTTACATATAATATTATTCTTCAAATTAAATATTTATTTTCTAAGATATATATACATATTATATATATATATATATATATATATACACATATATATATATATATTGCCCTGTTTTTATTTTATTCAAAGTAGTATTTAAATTGTAAAAAAATCAACTTCTGAAAAATTCTTTAAAGTTTTAACTGGATGTTAATTAAAATATTTAAATATCTGCACAATTAAAAGAAGATTGAAACTTAAAGCTGAGATATTTACAATGTGAATAGTTCATATATAAAAAAATCAATTAATGTTCTACTGTTTTGCTCTTTTTATTTTAATGTCAAATAATTACATTTGAGACTTTTATCAAAAAATCGACTAGATACTGAACGACGATTATATACATAAGCATAAATAAAAAATTTTATATTATTTACTATACAGTTAAATAAAAACTATGCAAAGAGTGTAATTTTTAATTTATATTTTGTCATAAAGATTTTGTTTACTTTAATTCCTATAATATTAAGATTTTTTTAAAGAAAAGTTTTAACAATATAATAATTACTTTCTCTCTTTCTCTTTCTCTCTTTTTCTCCTCCAAAGGAGTAATATTTTATTAACACGTTAGATGTAGCATGATATAAAATATATTAAAATATAGTTTTTTTTTATATACATAATTTATTATCTTAAGTTTCTAAAAATAATGTGTAACAAACCAGTCAAAGGCTAGCATTTGTTTTCAACATTAAAAATATTTCAGAAAAAATAATAACTTTTTTTTTAATATGAAAATATATTTTGTTTTATGTCGTTTAATGTCGAATTAATAAAGATCATCTTAGCCAGTTGGGTCGTTTTAATATTTCACCTTTTAAAAAATATTTTATTGAAATATTCAATAGGAGTACCTATTATTTAATAAGCTGATCAGTATGTCTTGAACATGGTAGAAATATTACGAATTTGCTATGTCAGTCACATATTGACTGTATAACCGCGAGTAATCAATGCGGTAAATTTCTCGAATGATTCGGTAATATTTCGAATAATTCGTGTCGGTCGATGCGAATACGAAATCAATAATTGCTTTAATCGCAGTTGCAAATGGAATGCAATACACCGTCGTTGCTTGTAGTTCTGAGAGGAAGGGCATTTTTAAAGGGAAGCAAGCACTATCAGGATCTAACTCAAATGAACGGATTTGCAAGTTTAAATAGCCCCTAGGACAGTTTAAGGCGCTTTAGGAATTAAAATCTGTCCGTAAAGTCTCTTTAAAATTCTAAATCCGTGTTTTCAAAGCTGTTCAGATCTCACTTAACATAACGTATTTTATATTGTTCAAGCCATTTTGTTTTCGTATTATGCATTACAATGTTTGCACAAATTTGCACGATATTTATTCCGATGTGTTAAATTATGTTCGTAATTGTAACATATATCCTTTTAACTGCCTTATAAACATGAAAGATAAACAGTTTAATTCGACTGTTATAAATATTTTGTTTGTTATTTATACAACTAAAGAATTTATATAATATAAAATTGTCCACAACTGCACGCGTATAACTGAATCATAATTGTATTTTTATACCTTAATAAATATGTTTTGTATATTAATAAAATTGACTTTAAATTGCTTTAAACTGATGTTAAAAGATCAAATAATAAAAATAATAGCTAATTTTTCATCGCATTTGGATCGATATCTCATTATTTTGTCTTTTTCTTAGTGTTAGTCTTTTATCCATCTAGATCATCTTATTCTTTAAAGATGAGACACATAAGAGATAAGACGAATTTCAGCTGTGCTTTTTAAGTAAGACGAGGACAAATCGTAAAGTCGACTTCTGTAACGTTATAGATCTTAACGCCAAAAAAGAAGCAAAATGTCAAGTTTTATGATATATAGTTTTCTGTTTAAAAGAAGACTAGTATACTTACAGTGAGGAACATTTTCTCTATCGCCATTCCCCTAATATTAATTTTTCAAAATACGTCACCTTATACCAATATACTCAAAAATTTCGAGATATATTTCTTCAGTTGATCTTTTTCACGATTTTTAAAAGATTGTTTTATTTGTATTTTCCATGTAATTACGTAATTAAAATAATTGTCCAATAAAATGAACTTTTGAATGTCTTTTAATATTTTATGTTTATTTAATATTGAATTATTATTATTTTTTTAATTCAGTAAAGCAATGTTTCCATAAACTTCGTCACCTTTCCATCACTTATTCTATATAAAAAAACTATCTCTCAACTATTACGGATTAGATATAAAGATTACTTTTGCTTATTAGTATCAAAGTCTGAAATTACGCGGTATTTAGTTTCTAATTTTTTTTCACATTGGAGATATTAGGATATTTCATGCTCACGAAAATAGATTTATTATTGTCGCGCAGAAGAGCCGAGAGAGAGCAATCAATTTTTGTCGATGCGACGCAACCAGAACTCATAGAAACTCGTTAATTCCTGGCGCATTACACTTCATCGATATTTCGTTTCCGTTCAGCGAGATTCTTCTCGCCGGAACCTTCGCGATTTCTCTTTCTTATCTCTGTGAGAAAATGAGCGATGTCCATTCGAGAGCTGTGCGGTTGAAAGCAACCAGTTTTCCTTTGGCCTGCAAATCGAACGGCGATCGTAGCTCGGCGGTCCTCTCAGACGCAGGATATTAAAGACAGATTAAGATCTTGGACTTCCGGTTCCGCCATCCATCGAATAATCGTCGCTGTCGTACAGCCAGATCTTTTAATGCATCGGAACATCTGCTTTCAACGGAAGCTGTCATATTGTAAGATAGATGTAACACGTTGAAGCATCTATGTTCAATTTCGTGAAGCTTATTAACATTGACACAGTTATGCTGAGATATGTATAAAGTGTCTATTTTGCGACGGACAGCTGCTATTATTTTCTAAACTGATAACTTATACATTTTTTTTGTTAATTTTGAAAATTTTCTTCAAAATCTGTTGGTGTGAGATATGATTATTAATTATATTTAATCTACTGATTAGATACTAAATCTAATATCAAATAAAAATGCTTATTTTGACATATATTAAAATCTTGTAACGGAATATTTAAAGTTATATAATTATAAAATAATGAATAAAAATTAAAATTTTTTATTATTTATATTAATTTTGATGCTCAATATCTTTTTTAATTTAATAAGAGACTTTAACATAGTTAATACAGATTATTTAAGAAAAAAACAATTCTGGAAAAATTCTGCTTTTCTGAAACCATTTTCTTATATCCCCCCATTTTATTATCTAATTTTAATTAAAAAAAATAATTTTTGTTAATTATAAGTGAAACTTGCAATTTTATTTGTTTCGTGAGAAAAGACAGAAAGTAAAAGAGCGCTGTCGTCGGATTTACGGTAAATTGTAATAAAATACATCAGCTTGACACATTCAACATGCGATAATACTACAAACAAAAGCGACGAACGATAAAATGCAAATTTCGTGACCGCGCAGAACGAAAACGCTGCCGTCGCCAAACATAAATAATTTAAATCGCCATTTTTATACGTCGGTGCATTTTAGTGCGCACGCGCTTTGCATATAGTGCCAAATTAAATCTTTCTTACTGCGATATAAATATTTTCGACAGTTAATAAGCCCGCAAAATCTCCGCGGGCAGTAGCGCGATTACGTTTACATAGCTAACTGATCATTTTATATTGTGTTTCTTAATCTTTCTACGATTTAAGAAGCATACCATTTAAAATAGTGCGTAGCAGTCTTTTTACTAATCAGTTTATAAACTTTAATTTAATGTGTATAGTTTTCATTCATTCCAGCAAACATTAAAACACGCCGAAAACTTTTAATTGCTTTTTGAGAAGGAAAAGGTTCCGGCTATGCCAGCTGTTGTAAACATAAGATAAAGTATTCTGTAATTAGGAGTTTTACGAGACTAGCAAATCGCCGGCGTTTATTGAACTAAGATAAAGAATGTATAATAAGTTGCTCGATTCTGGCTAATTTGCAATAAACATTTTATTATTCTTTGGGAAAAGTGTCCCGCGATAGTTAACAATTTATTCTGATGACGATAAGCAAGTATAATTATTTAGCATAAACTAACAATGAAGAAGTAATTACTCATAAAATTGCGAATATATGCAAGAACAACTTTAAAAGAAAAGAATTTAAAAAGAGAGAAGTAGCAGCTCACGTTTTATCAAAAATTCAAACTTTTTAGGTTTTAAATATTCTAATATTTCTGTTATATGTATAATATATTAATGTTATTTCTTAACATTATTTCTAGTTAAAGATTTCAGTGCAAAGATTTTATGTAAAGACTTAACATAATTTTAATATGTGCCAAATTTAAATTCAATTGAATACAATGCATCTTTGTGATTAAATAACAATTTGATTAAATATACATATAGATTAGTACATAAATATAAATAAATATACATACATATATATGTATATATACACACATGAATACAAGATAATAAACTATTTTATTTTGATAATTAAATATGTTTTGATTTTGATAATTTGTCTGTTGTACTTATTTGCAAATTTTTACGATTTTCTTCTGAAAAATTCTTTCTGAAATATTCCTTCTGAAATAAACAATGGAGAAAATAGGGAGGTCAAATCAAAAAAAGTTGGTAAGGACTCTGTCCCTTTTACGGCGACATTAGAGGAAAAATCAACAGCTATGTTAGCACGCCTGGCCTTCTTCACGGCGATTTGTTTCACTTTGCGGGCTGGCTTCCACTTTCGTTCTACTTCCGAGTCTCTTTCGGTCTTCGTTTAATCTTCTCGAGTCAAGTCGGATCCCACCATTAGTTCGCATAGTCTATGTACTTTTCATTCGGATCCACATTTTGCTGTTGACCCGATACGGAGTTCGAGCCGAAAGGATAAATGATCGACCAAGTTTTTTATGATAGACGACGAAACTATTTTGTGTAATGTCCAAAATTGTATTTATTGCTTTCCTTAATGTTTGGCAAAAACTATGAGGAAAAAAAATCGACATATTATTATTATTAAACTCTTCAACTCTTAAGACATGTTCCTTCTCAATAATTAAATAAATTATGATTTCTATTTTCTATTTCTATTTTCTTTCGTATTTTATAAATAGATTTTATTTTATATACAATACAATATATTATATAAATGGATTTTAATTATATTTTATAAGTAGATTTCTTCGGCAAAAAAGAAGGAACTTAAACTAAGGGCTTGACAAGTTTTTCTATAAAATATTATAAATAGACATCGCATATATATGTATATATATATATATATATATTGCTTAATTCAAATTCTGTAGGAAACTTATTATTTTCATAGTTGGCGTAAATTCATTGTTGTTTCGTGATTAAGAAGTTCAATGAAACTTCAAATTGAAAATTAAATCTTAGGTATAATCGTTTTCGGAAAAGTGCAACCCCATAGATACAAATCAGACTTATAAATGTCTGAAGAAGTTTCGTACAATATTTATGCGTGGATATATTTATATGATGTAATTGATCGCGAAGGATTGGAGCGCCTGTGAGCACACACACGCACATATATCAGTCTGTCGCGTAAACAATTCCAGTCAACAATCCTTACGCTCCAAAAGTAATTTTCGAAAGTGGAGTTTCTTCCTGTTCTCGCGCTGTATTTCCTTTGCGTAAACGTCGCTGAAGAATACAATTCATCGACGATGCAATATCGGCGATGAATAAATTTCGTCTTAATGTCAACTTTCGCGCATTTTGACCTACAAATTAATCCATTTGTAAGGTTGAGGTGAATTTCAAAACTTCTTTCCGAGTAATTTAAAAGCACGTTCATTATTTATCATAACATATTGAAATAAACTAATAAGTTATCGAATTTTATATATTATACATATAATGCAAATTACGTTTACACGTTTTATCGCCGGAACATATATATTACTTAATCAATTAAATTAATTTATAAATATTCACAGAGAAAGCAAATGAAAGAGAATGAAAACTAATAATTTTGAAAATGTCAAGCAGCAATGTTATAAATAATACCACATATCGGAAAGTGAAATGGAGTGTTGAATACTATCTTCTCTGTATTTGTGTATAATATGTTAATTTAAAATGATCGGGAATATATAAAATATTGATTTTCATTTAAAGCTATTATAATTAATGTCTCTACATAATGTAGAAACATGTCATTATACGTAACTGTAATGTTTTATTTGTAAATTAATAATATAAAGTGGGTAAAGAGATTTTTGCGGACATTTCTATCAAATGTGTAAATTTTAATTATTTTGGTTGAATTTTTCATTTCGCTGAGATAATGTACAAGCTATACATTGATAATATAAAAAGTATTCGTTGCATTTGTTTATACCCATGTGTTCAGCAATGATGCGCTTTTAGACTATAAGATCAAAATATTGAAAATAACTGTCATTTTGCATCTTATTAATATATTTCATGTTTTCAAAAATTATCTTTGGTAAAAACTACCAAAGAATATATATTATCCGACGTATCTCGGATAAATAATTGACTAAAAAGACAATTTGCGAATATGCGGCTTTATTTTATTTAAAATCTTTTTTAATACTATAATAATTTATTAATAATATAAAATTTTTACTCTAATATTAGTATTAAAAAAATATGAAAATATTAGTTTACATTAAATTTATGATTTAATGTAAACTATTTTAATAAGAAAAATAATTTAATAATAATAAGCGTTAACTATCAACAAATTTGTTTAATGTTCGCTTTCATAAGAAATTTTGTTCTATCTTCTTCAGCAAGAATATCAACACGAAAGAATAGATGAGGGGAAAGTAAACTGAGATAGTTTCTTTCGCAGTGATGTAAAGACAGTTAAGATAACATTTAAAATACCTGTGCAACATTTTCTTGGGGCGGCGCATCGCGAAAACTTTAAATAAAGATTTATCTTCCGTATAGTCGACCAGCCTCGAAGCGAAAAAGGACTTGAAGAACGCAGTAGCGTAGAAGTTCTGGCGCGCGGAAACTTCCCGTTCGCACGGGAATTTCGTTTACTAACGTAATTTGCGGCTACTAGTGAAGAGGCCCGTGACTTTCGGTCGTTTGCGCTTATGTGTAATGCGATCACGATTCGAGAATGCGATGGTATTCGAGAAAGAAGAGGGGAGTATAATTGATACATACCGGGAATGCATCTTAGCGTGACTTTTACGGTAAAGCATGAAGGTAGAGAGCCGACACTTTACGTAAGTCAGTATTTATATACGTCGGGTTTTTCCATTCATTCTCTGACAAAGCATCGAAATTACAAATAAGTTTTTCTCTGACACTTTCTTTGTCCGGACTGGAATATTTCATAAGAATGGCAAATTAACAATGCGTTAGTTTGTAGCATATTAAATAACTGACGCAAGTCATATCTCGTTATTCCGAGTCAAGATAAAAATAGTATATAATAGTATTTATAATACAATAGTTTATAATAGTATTTTCTGATACTAAATAACAAATATTATAACAGTGTTTATAATTTGTTGTCGCTTTCATATACGTAAAAATCATTATAATTTATTATATAATTAAACAGTATAATGATTAATTCTTTTTATACTTTTTTGATTGAATTTCACACTAAGATTGCCGATTTTTCTTGCATTCTCCTTCTTTTATAGTTACGTTCTATGCTAGAAAACAGTTCTTATTAGAAAAGATAAATAAAAACAGCATAATTAAAAAATTTTTTAAATTTTATTATATAAGTGAATTTTATATTTAAAAACGACTTACATAATGGCATTTACTAATCGTCATTTTATGTTTCTCATACATTTAGCAAGAGTATTGACTTACAAAATGACCAAAATGTAAGCGCAAGTGCGTTTTCATAAACGACTATTACAAGAATTGTTCTTAAAATTCACTATTACAAGAATTGTTCTTAAAATTCAATAAAAACTTATAATATTTTTGAAAATTATATTTTTATTTGACGTTTCTCTCTGAAAATGTCATTTATACTTTATACTATAATATCGCACACGAGAGTATAAATATTACATATAATATTTCGGATACCTTACGTTATTTTGGGGAAAGAAAAGGGATTGTGAATATTTTATATTTTGTACTGAAAAAGAGCCGATGATCTTCAAACTTCTTCGATAAAATGTTTCTTTCGTCATATTATCCCTTTTCTTTCCCCTACAACGTGCAGTAACATTGTTATTTTTTATAGCTCCGGATCTTGTAACCTCGCTATAACTCAACTCTGGAAACATCATAAAGCAGGTAAGAGTTACTCTTCGTAACCGTCGCGATGCTCGTCGCGTTGAATAACGCCATTTAACTTTCGCGATTCAGTAATCGGACGGAGACGCATTTATGAATATAAAACGTGCGCGTGTACTTTCTCTCCAAGGGACTGGAAATTACACAGCTTTTCTACAGCGCGAACGAGTTTTCGGATTTAAATACCTATTACATAGAAACTTGCAAACGGCAAAATTTATAAAAAAAATACTGAATAAGTAGCTTTGCTAGTTTTATCGAGTTTTTAAACGTTATACTAATCAAGGTTAATTATGAAAGTAATACTGCTATTGCGATGCAGCTACTGTTATAGTATTAAACATCTAATCTCTGTATTTTTAACGCACCTGTTATTATTGTACCTTCTTTTCTCTTCTAACACACACTTTCATATTCTTGACACTTTGTATTTTTAATTTTTTTTCAACACGTTTACTGATTATACTGTTCTATACACACTGAGACCATGCGGTCTATCCATAGGTCGCGAGTATTCAAGTTTCTAAAGCCGTGTGATTCATCAGTGAATCACGTTGCAAAGCTATTATTTTAATTAATACAAACCGAACACATTTCCAAGTAATGGAATAGTCAACTACTGAATTTCTACATAGAAGTTGACGTGTTAATTTTCATATTGTTGACATATTCTTTCGTTCTCCGTTACTTTCACATTACTCATATTTGCCATTTAATCACGTGCACGTTAAAACAATATTTATACTCTGCGTATGTGCATTGAAATAAGAACGAGAGAAAAAATATTAAAAATAATTAAAAAATAAATATTAAAATATTAAAAATAAAGGAAGATGATGTAAAAACTAAACAAATTATAAATATAAAAATTTAATTGTAATATTGACACAAGTGTTCATTTGTACTATTGATCCAGCGCTTTGGAAGTAGTAGAGAGGTTTAGGTCATTCTGATTGTAGGGTGCGATAAGGAATCTCGATATAAAGAGTCGCGATAAAAAAGTTTTTCCGTTAATCTTATTGCTGCGCAGTCACACTTTGCATTATTTTGTTAATTAAATAATTCTGAATAATCAAGTATCTCCCTGAAGATTTCATATAGTAATCTTTTTTTTTTTTAAACTATTCTGTGTTTAATAATAATAATAATCGACGCAATTGCAAGTGATAGATGAAAATAGCTCATCGTACGTTTGTCAGGAAATTATTGTACGTCCATTGACATACGCAATGGAGATATATAAGCCGGATACAGACTATTGTATCGAAATGCAATTAAGCTTGTCTCACTAGCTCGGAATTCAATTTATGATGTTTAACACAGGATACCGTCAATTAACGAGATATATGCGTCAAGCTTAGCAAGTTTACTATTTTCTATGATATTGTACATACATGTTATGGAAAGTGCGTTATCAGGTGTTTATCATATGACTCTTCCCAGTCGTGTTTAGTGATTTATCGTTCGAGCGGTCATGTGCGTCGAATGTAAATTACATGTGGAGACATCGAAAATGGAATATCGACATGTACGAACCTTTATTGTATTTTGAAAAGATGCGATCCACAAGCTTTATATATGCGAGATAAAATTATGCAAGACACAATATATACGTAATGTATTTTCCCAAACACAGCACATATATTCGTGTATATACGCTATATCTTTAAAGATGTTTTGATATATCTTTGCATATTGTATAAGCAATTTTCGAGAATATTTCTTAATATTCTGCGGATATAATTTTATGCGAAAAAGAAGAGGATGGTTAATAAATATAAGATAATAACATTTGTGAGATGTGCTTTATTTCTTAAATAAAAGACATTATATTTTAATTAATTAATAGAGTTCTGAAATTTAGAAACAGCAGCTCAAAAGCAGATTGTTTCTTTAAAAAAACATTGTATTTTTTGTAACTTTTGGCTATTTTCGCATTTTTATTGCAGCTATGAATTTCCAAGAATAGAAAGTAATTTGGAGCAAACAATATGTAGTCTGTATAAGCCATGTTATAAATTCAATTTCGAGTATTATGTCTATTTGCCGAATGCCTATGCGATATGCTTTCATTGTGGTATGTTGTAATCATTTATGAGTAATGCTCGAGTTATATGAGCGTTGAAACAAGTGAGCCGAAAATGGCTGCATCTCTCAAAGTTTCTACCTGTTCCATTAAATTAATAATGTTTTCAATTTTTTAAATATATGTTTAATGATGATACTTGTTAAAAAAATAATTATTTGTCTATTATGTTAATTTGCATGTATATTTGTATTCTTTATTACTGACAAATTATTTATTTCAGAAAAGGCAATATGTGTACCGAAAGGATGAGATATAGTAATAGAATTTTTGATTTTCTATAAACTTGAGATTTTTATTACTTATATAATTAAAGACTTTTATAATTTAATATAGTTAATTCTATCAAAAAAGTATTATATATCGTAAGTATTACATATCGTTTTAATCAAACATTCTGTAACAGTAATGTAGAGCTCAGGTTATAATCAGAGAGAATTTAATATAGAATATTACAAATACAGGAAATAAATTATGCATTTTTGCAAAATTGTTTCTTTTGAAAACTTTAAACAATCTTATCTGGAAATTGAATAATAATAATAAAAACTCAATATTGTCGGTTACAATTGGCTAAATTTCTTTGAAAGAAATAATTATTTCTTCCAAAGAAGAATTCAGTCCGATAATTGTGCGACTGATCAGCTTTCGCAACAGCTTCAAAGCGATATTGAATGGCAATTTATGACAATGACTCTATCGTAAAAATAGTCGTAAATCTTCGTTAAAAAGATGGAAACAAAAAATTAAGATTCTTAATTATTCTTTTAATAAGTGTAATATATAAATGTGAGATGTTTATATTAACGATTATTAAATCAATGAATATAAAACAATTAAGTACATAATTAAGTTTACTCAGAATAAAATAAAGTTTGGCAGATAGTATTCAACCACGCGGGCTAATGATGATCGTGATCATGATGATCGCTTCGATGGCTATTGTGCACTTGAGCGTGAAATCCGTCCTCACCCGCCTGATACTTCACTGTTCTGATATTGCCATCTGGTTCTTTCACAGTATATTCCCCGAACACTTCTGTGCCTGCAAAACGTCGACGTACGAGTTATTTGTCTCGCGCTTCACGCGAAGTTGGTAGATTTGAGACACGCGTTATCGTTCTTTTTTATGGAGACGAATTGAGATTTATGCGAGTACAATACGGAATATAGAACATTTCTTATACACGCTTTTCAAAAATCCATAATTACATCTTGCTGATATGTTTTTCACACGATTATATAAAGAAACTTAAAATATTTTCACTTGTAAGAAAATAAAGAGATCTTACAGAGAAAAAAAGAGGGAAAAAGTGAAACGATGATCTGGATAAATTTATTATTAAAAAGTGCAAAAAGTATTAATAATATATTTCAAAATTATTTCTTTAAATATTTTATTTTTTATTTTATTAAAAAAGTTAATAATAATAATGATTTTGTGCTTGTATACAGTATATTCTATTTGTTGACTATATGCATTTGAAATCAATTTTGACAAATGCAGAAAGTTAGAAAAGTGCTATACAAATAATTAAGAATGTAGTTATATTATATAAATAATTTTGTTTATAATTAATAACAATATTTATATTTTTCTTCTTTTTCTGATTCTTTTTCTTTTATTTTGTGTTTTATTTGTTTTATTTTATGTAAATATTATATTTTTAATACAATCAATATATGTATAAATGTATAGAAATGTATATCTGTTTCATAAAGTATTAAAGAAATATAATTATTTAAACAAAGTTTATTTATAAAGTGTAATAATTGATAAATCACAATTTAATGTATTTATGTTCGTTTAACCACCATCGAATTGCGGATTTCTATTCCATCAAAATATTAATTTTTTATAATCTATTATGTGATACTTGCAGCAAATTTCAATACACATTTATTAAACTTGAATTAAAATTTTGGTTTGATAAAATGTAATTGATTTTAGTTATTTTAATGAACTTAATATTTCTGCGAGAGAGAGAGTGGGAATAGTGCATTCTCTCGCGATTGCTCAGAGACCCTACTATCAATAGCTGCTATCTAAGCTTTATATGGTTATAAACTTTTCAGCCGGTGCGCGTCTGCCTTTGAAGACAGGAATACTAAAGCGTGGTTTTTTAGCAGCACTTTTATCGTTCCTAACTTTTCTCTCGACGCGTTGATACGAAATCTCTCGCTCCATTTAAAACTTGACGACGCTCGATGATCTCGTTTTGTATAAAAAAGAGCCGCGCTTTGTAGAAATATTATTACAAAATTATATCAGTGGAAAACTGAATCACTCAAAATGATATTTGCTTTGGCATTATGAAAATTTTTGTTTTATCTTGACAAAATTTATTCATAAAGTAATATATTCATATTGCGATTATTATAATGAGGCATACGGATTAAGATAAGATAAAGGAGAGGAAATTAAAATTGACTTTTAAATATTTATCAATAAATGCGGTTTAAATAAATTTTAAAAATTAGAAAATAATTTGCCTAAGTAACTTTTAGATTTTAATTTAAATACATATTAAATACGTATTTGCAAGAAGAATTTATATAATACTTTTTTTATTTGAAACACAAAATTGAAATAAAAAATATAATAAAATCATATTTCAAGAACAATTTCATAACTTTTATATTTTAAAATCGGAATATTGAAATTTTTAGTTAAAATAAAACCACGTCCAAGTATTTTTATTCTTTTAAAAAATCGTTTCTAAAATTGCGTACATTACTAATAAAATATTGTTAACATCGCTCGACGAGTGATAAAGCGTACGTCAGTCAAGTTAAAAGAATTACCGTGTCGCGGCTTTCCATTGAGTATTCTAAGAGCAACATTATAAAATTGCTCAAGCAAAGGTCACGTTGCCACTTTTATTCGCACAATCAGTCTGCCCTACGTTCACCTCGGTACATTTGTCAGCTTTTTCTCCCTCGGAGCATGGCATCGCGATTCCGCGTACGTAAGTAGGTTATTCTTATTCTTCCCGTTCGCGATACATACGAGAAGACGAGAAGGATCCTCCTAAAGCACAGGAGATTAATCTCCATTCAAATTGCGTATCTTACCGTCCCTATGCTCCTTTTGACCGTGATAATCGCCTGTATGGTGGTCCTCTACCCCATACGAAAAGGCATAATGGGGATGAGCGACATAATCCTCATGGTGATGTCCGTGATCGTCGTTCCAGCTGACTTCGTGCTCGTCGCCCATCACTGGTCCGTGAAAATGTTGGAAAGAGTGTGCGTATCCGTCCGGTTTTGCATTAATCAAAAGCAAGGTCGAAAGCACCAATACAGATAGAACGAGCTTGAAGAAATACGTTAATTAAATTAATAAAATTCTCTTTAACTAACCAAATATTAGCGTTGAAATATAGAATAAACAAAGTGTTAGAGTATAAGAATACATTAAAATAACAAAAAAGTTAAAAGAAAAAATTAAGCAATTTAAATAAAATTTAAAAAAATGGAAAACTATAGTAAGATTTAGTTATGAAAATGTAATAGAATGTGGTGTTGGCTGACACAGAAGATAGAATACAAAAATTATTGAAATGACAAAAAAATAAAACAGTGAAATAATAAATCTACAACTTTAACAATAAGAAAAAAAAAATTAGATAAATTATTAGGCTACAATAAAAAAGAAATAGACTTTAGATAAAAAGGAGATTAAAAAATTTTTAAATTGTCTTATTTAAATAAACACCATGAAAACAATTAAAATTTAATGAAAATAGTTTTCAAATTTAGGAAAACCTATTCTTAGAACATTTACATTTATTTTCGACTTTATATTTTATTTTTCTATAAATTTTTAAAATTTTATTTAAGAGCATCTTCTTTTTTAAAAAATCAAACACTCTTAAGAGAACTTTATTTTTACATATTACAATTCGTATGCATAATTATATTTTTTTTAGATTTTATTTTCTCTCGAAATTGTTTATTTAGTTGTATCAAATAACTTTGCAATTATATCTTCCATCCAAAATAAAAAAAAAAAAAGTGAAGTGTAAAATTTCTCTGATAGCATTTTAGACATCGCAAAATTAAAAAGATAAAAATTGCATATTTTAACTTAATCGGACGATCAAAATACTAATATAGGCAATTTCAACGCTTCTCTACAAAGTCGTGTTAAAGTTGACGAGTGGTTCAGGATTGATCGGGGTATGACACGCGATATACACTCACTTCGGAAATCATGGCGTTAATTAGCGTTCGTGTCCTCCTTTGCGCAAAGGCTTAATCGATCCGCGTGACCCGCGATCGTCCCAAAAACTGCGCGATTCGCCCGGTGCCATTGTTCCTTTTATAGGTTTGCTTTTCACAAGTTTCCTCTTTGCTTAATTCTTCTTTGGATTCATGCCCGAGGGAGTTCAGTTAAGCGCTCCCGCGGACGTTGCAAAACACAATTATTCAACCGGTCCAGCCGGCACAAAAAGTGTCGCGATGCTCGTTCGAGCGCATTAGCCAATCTCGGACTAATGGAGCCCGCTCGTTGCGGAAGGAGAAGCGAAAAAATGGATCGCCGGACCCGCTCGTTTCTTTCGTTCTCTACGACACGCGCGTATCGATCAGGATGGCCGCGATCCATGGCATCGAACGCCGTCACGCCATGCGACAACGCTCGCGTCACGATGCTGGCTTTTCTTCCGGCGCACCGAAAAACATTACCTCCCACGGTCCATTTCTCTTAATGCGTCCTTCCTTACGCAAGTTTCTCGTTTGATATATCCGGGAGTCAAATTCGACAGAGATGATGTAGGGGCAGAAAAAACCGGGACAAAGAAATCGAGCAGACATCACTTTCATGTCAGACCGATTGAAAGAACCGCTTGTTGTATTTTGACAGCACGAATTATATATCTACGTCAACAATATAAATAAATGTTAATGATGGTGTTTTAACGTACTATAGATAATATTTCAGAACATCGAATAATAATTAATGTTTGACTAAATTATATTTCAAAGTAGAAGTGAAATGTAGTTGCATATAAGCAAATCCATTTAGTATATCTTTAATACGATTATAGTTTGACAAAAAGAATCCTAAGGAAAATAATAATCGTTCTTTTGTAATTTCTTTATGCAATTTTAATATTACAAATGCTTTATCGCGTTACAATCTTGAGAAATTTGAAATTTAATGTAATTAATTATGCTACAGTAATAGTAATTAAATCTTATTCAATATTGAGTAAATTGAATTCCTCTTTATCGGAAAATTCGAACGTTGAAGAAAATTTTCAGCGCAGTACTTTATCGTGCGGATAAAATAGAGATATGCTAAAAAAATTTGCCCAACTCTTGATACTAACTCGAGTGGTTCTCGCGCACATTAACAAAAAAACGGAAGACTTCATTTGCTCTTTCCATGCTATAGGAAAGAGTGGGTAAAATGTTAGAAGGAGATGGGATAGGTGAAAGAGAGGTGGGTCGGAGGAGGGACGACGAGAGGAGCAGATTCTGGCACACGATGTGCTGGAGCGGCGGAAGTGCTCGAAGAGGCGCTCAGGTTTTGAATTATGACACTTTTTGAGTCGAGAAGTCGCATTGTGAATGGCGCATCCGGGTCCGGTGTAATATCCCACCTCGATCTCGGTGCCGAGCCGGCGATAAATCTGCCTTAAATAAGATTTGCCGGCGACACTCCGGCGAAATAAAAGGAACGGAGCGCGGATGACGGCGCGGGATCCCGGCTTGTTACTTCTTCGACTTTAGCTCGACTCGACTGATGCGCTTCGCTCGCCAGTTCATGCCGGAGTTAATGAGTAGCCTGAAGTCTTCGCCTTCGTCCTAATTGCGAGCGCGCTGCAATACAGCAGCAGCAACGGCAGCTTCTTCGTCCTCAATTTCTCGTCTACCATGATGACTCTTACAGCCCGTATAAAGGAAATGACGAAGTGCACTGACGAGTTCCCTTTTTACGAACCTTTACACTCCAAGTTTATTTTCTACCTCTGGAGTACATTATACACATAAATAACTGATATAAATCGTATTAAGAATGCTATCATTATCATAATTGTAATGAAATATATTTCTATCAAATATGTATTAAAAGTGTATTTTTTCACAATCGTTTTCTTTTCAAAATACAGTTAATAATAATTATGTATGTACAATATATTTAAAAAGTTTTGTATATATTTTAATATACTTTTTATATATATTAGTGTTAATATTGCACATTTTTTTATATATGTATATAAATATATATAAAATAATTATTTTTATTATAATACTATATTATTAGCATATTAGTTAAAAGGTTAGTTATTGACGCAACTTTTATAAATTATAATTTTATATATTGCTTGCTATTTATGTACCTGAATAATTTGTACATGATGTGCTAACTAGATTATTAATTATTATTATTATAGTGTATATTGCATTATAATATAAATCCATTATCTGTATATCATATATACATTTATATTGGATATTGCATTATATGTATTTCTTGTACAAATATTTGATACATGCGGTACAAGTGTTTGTTTATTTCTACTACATTATATTTTATAATAACAATTTTTATTAAAGAAAATGCCAAGGGAAATCATTTTCGGTTTTGAAGCAGTTTACTTAACCGAGCAATATGATTTTGTTATCTATTATTTTCTCATTGAGTTTAATTCACTGGAAATCTCTTATTTTCAATAACTAATTATTTTATTCTATATACATATAGCTTTACTGTATATATAGCTATGTTCGTATATTATATATTTTTCTTAAGAAAAAAGTTAATTGAGATGAAACAATCTTTAAAGAATAAGGCTGTTGAAAGAAAAATGAGACGCCTGTTTACATATGTACATATATATATATGTATATATGTGTGTGTATACAATACATATATATGTATGTATATGTATATGACACTGGCGGATCCTGGAAGGGTTAAAACCCCCCCTTGCAAATTAAAAGAAACAGTTTTGCTGAATTTGTTTAAAAAATATAAATAAAGAAAAACAAACATTAAAGAGCTATCGACGTCAGGATCCGCTAGTGTATATATATAAGTATAAGATACACTGTAAATTATACTCATTACGCATTCAAGGAGTTAAGTTTAGATTAAGTCAGACATAGGACGAAATGATGAGATAATTTCGTTGCACGAAAATAATTAGGCGAAATTCTTTATATCTATATAATATATACAATATGTATGTATAAGATACACTGGGAATTATACTCATTACGCATTCAAGGAGTTAAGTTTAGATTAAGTCAGACATAGGACGAAATGATGAGATAATTTCGTTGCACGAAAATAATTAGGCGAAATTCTTTATATCTATATAATATATACAATATGTATGTATAAGATACACTGGGAATTATACTCATTACGCATTCAAGGAGTTAAGTACAGATTAAGTCAGACATAGGACGAAATAATGAGATAATTTCGTTGCACGAAAATAATTAGGCGAAATTCTTTATATCTATATAATATATATATATATATATATATATATATATATACACTGGCGGATCCTGGGGAGGGGGGAGGGGGTTAAACCCCCTTCCTTGCAAATTAAAAGAAACAGTTTTGCTGAATTTGTTTAAAAAATATAAATAAAGAAAAACAAACATTAAAGAGCTATCGACGTCGTTAATCCTGGAATAAAAGCTAATCATAAAACCAAAAATATTAAATAAAATAATTTTGCGAAACCCCCCCCCCCCATTATCGACGTCAGGATCCGCTAGTGTGTATATGTATATATCTGTTATTTTTTCCAATATATTTGTAACAAATGTATTACAATAAATTAAATAAGAGTTTATTTCTGAATAATTAATGCTTGCTAAGTAAAGTAATTTACATCAGATGCATAAAACGAGAAGTTATTATAAAATTATCCAAGTAAATGTTTCAGAACAAAAACGATGGCAATTTTGCGATTGCGAATTATATGTATAATTCTTGAGTTTTATAGTTTCTTGGAATTATAAAGTTGCATTGCAAAGTGACGGCAATAAATCAGGCTCAAGATTAAATTGTAGAAAATATGATTTGTTACTGACATGAAATAGGAAGCACGCGAAAGAAAAAGTCCACTAGTTTATCTTTGAATTTAAATTGATATATGTATGTCTTTTTTCGAATAATACGACAGATGAATAATTATCTTAATTTTTTTCATATTTTTTTTTAATCTACAAATAACAGAATTAGAAAATTACTTAAATTTAAGTTTTAATTATAATATTTCTAAATAATTATGCTTTTCTTATCTCTATTGTCAATATTTGATATTATATTAAAAAATTTGTTTCTGCTATAGTTAATAAAATATTGTAAAGTATTGAATTACACACAGAAAAAATAAATAATCAGATTATAAGAGAAGAATAAATCAATATATATTTGTGTGTTAAAATATTGTACTAAAATAATAATCACATTTATTATCATAGAAAGCTTTGCTACCAATTTATTTCAACAGAAAGTAAAACTAAACTAATATTTCACTTTTAAGCAAAATGTATTAACGGTGTCATTTGGTGCGATTTCATGGTATCGTACAAACAGGAAGGTCTTGTCTATCGATCCCGATAATTGTCATATCATTTGGCGGACAATTATTGGCGTATCTTCGGTGCAGACACGTCAGCCACACACTCACGTGTCTGCAATGCGCAGACATATTTTGTAATTCCATTGCACGAGCAGATCGCGTGGACCATGCAATCCGTGTTTTCTGCATCCTGCGGGATAGGTTCTCACGACAGGAGGCAGTTCACGCGTGGAAGCGGAACAAATTGGCGCGCGCGTGTACGTTAGACGATAAATCACCATATTTTATTTTATTTTACCTCTTTCCCCCTCCGAAAAAATATATTGCTCGTGCTCCCGCATTTTCAGCTGTATATTTTATTTCGGCTTTTTTGTTTTTCCCTAATATTGCAACAAGTTTGTCTGCGTATGTGTCACACTCACAATGGCCACTCTTCTATGCAACTCGTTTAATAAACCGTCCTTTTATCTGCTCACAATATTCAATTTTATAATATCTTTTAATAAACTACGGACTGTTATTGACAGAATTATTAATGACCATCGCCGTGCTTTTGTTGTGTATTTTTGCGCGGAATCTAAAGTACCAGGTGTTTTAATGAATATGTACTCGTTAAAATTTTCAAGAAATAATGATACTCTTAGTGGAATCGATTCAAATGACTTGCGCGCGTAACTATCCGTATTATGAAGTGGATAAAAATTGTGCGCTAACTATTAAAAATATAATTATTATAATACGTATTAAATATATATATATATATAATATTAAAGTATTAACATTTTTATAGAAAATAATATTATACTATTATGTATATATATTTACATGTTTAATAAATTCATATATTTGCTGCGTGTGAGAGACATAACTTTTTATTCTAGAAGATTTTGTTGTCTTATCGAATTTTTGCCAAACTTTTTTAATATTTAATATGGTCATGTCTTTTAATAAATTTTAGTTTTTCAAGCTTACAGTGTGTTATTATCACTGCGATTTTCAATATTTCCATTCAAAATTTTCTTACCTATACGACTGGAAATGAAATCTTTTGCTCGTCAGACAACAGCTTTTCGACTAAGCTGTCTACATCTTCCTCATATCAAATGCACGCATTCTTGAGAAGGCCAAACGACAAAGAAGTTACAGAGGCCGATGAATTCGTGGCAACACGAACCCGTAAGAAACTTCCCCGGGATAAATCCCGGAGATTACACGACACTGAGATTCTTCCTTTTATATCCGCGGTTGCGCACGCGCTAAGGCATCGTAACTATTCCGCACGCCGGTGTAACTGCAGTTGAGTGTCTCCGGGATAAATTCCAAGGAAATTGTTCCGCCCAGAGAAAGACGAATAGTTCTGTTTGTCCACGAATTTCGAGTCGTTCTCTCCACCAGCGACCCTCTCCATACGTCGTCATCTCTGTCGCGCTTTCGAGGACGCTCATCCATTTATAGGTCAGGATCTTGCCTCGATATCAGGAAATGTAACGCGATGCAGCGTCGTGGTTCGACTCGGCTCAGGACACCTCCTTGACCCCTATTTGCAGCTCGGAATCCCAAAACAACTCAAGCATCCTTGTGCGCGCCGCAGAGTTGCCGGCAGATATTCGTCCCCGAAAGTTTTCGCGTAATTGCGCGGAGATAGAAACGCGCCAAGAGCAGGAGGAAAGGAAGAGGGTGAGATGGGAGGCTGAGCGCCGTATCGTACATACAGATGCGGGTGGATGCTTGGAAACACGAGAAGAGACGCGAAAATTCGATAGAAATATCATGGGAAGACGTTACGGATTCGCGCAGAGTGAACTGCTGAATATCTCTCCGCGCGCGAATCAAAGGCTTCGCGTAAATTGCCTGCGTGTTTCATAACTAGATGTTTGCATATTTCGCGACGACTCTATTCGTCTCTATCTGCGTTAACGAATGCTGCAAGTAGGAAATATTATCATCAATTCGTGTTGGAAAAAACTATTTCTTAGAAATGTTAATAAATTTTCAACTTGATATTAAAAAATATAGTCTCTGACAATAATTTGTAATTAATTTCAAAATTGCAATTGATCGGTCAATTATTTATAAAGAAATAGATCGGATCTTGTTAGTTTTAAAACTCTGTAGTCGTCGTACTCAATCAATCGAATCACACCGATAATTATAATTTTATAAGGATATTGATTTGGCAGAAAGCGACCATGTAACTTCAAGTTTGAGGCTCGTACAAAGGAGAAAGAATTAATTCAGTATAGAACTCCCTCCCTTGATCGAAATTCGAAGATTTCCATGTAAAGTTGCTTTAACATTATTTCCAGAAAGTTTACCTTCAAGTATACTTCGAGTGTACTTGGGGGTAGAGTCTCACGATGTCTGTAGTGAGACGCTTCCGCTAATGACCAAGAACATTTTCCGGGACCTTGCTAATTTTCCAAGTGTCCCGATTACGGTAGTGATGACACGGCCGGGGTCACACCGGGCCCGTCGGGTTAATTGGTTTTCACAGCGACGCTAAAGTTAATGTAGGTTTAGGAATACCCGTCGCGAGGATTACCATCCGTTGTGTAAGCAGCACTCTCGGTGCGATTCGATGGCGAAAGGTTAATGCCTGGTGTTGACGATCCAACCGGCGTTGAGTTGCATCGGCGCTCCTCCTCGAAAGCATTATACCTAAACTGTAGCCGTTATCTGATTCACATCGTCCCGTCTTAATTGCGGCTCGTTTGCCGCTTAAACGTTATCTCTGCCTGTTTCTTATATTAATTACTCTCAGAAGAGTAACGCGCATAAGGAGGGACGAGGTGGCAAGTGCATGATTGATCGAGCATACTGCGAGGTGCCACTGCAAGCATTGCTAGAACAAATTTGCATTTTCTTTCGTTATATAGCGGCGGGATTGAATTTATAATTTACTTACGTGCAGCAGAGATAAGGACGTCGTGATTATTTTAATTTACACTTTGCGACTTTATTTATTACTTGTGCCGTTAACACCATAATCTTAAACGCTACAAGCTTGAATATTTAATAAAACGAAATAAGAAATGAGGCGCACACACACAAATTTTTAGTATATTCGAAAAACAGATTGAGAAATTTATTATGCTTCGTGACCTAATTTCTTAAAATACAAATGTACACAATATATGATATAAATATTTGAAAAAATACGGAGATTTAAGAATTTAGCTAGTTTTTAGTTCGTAAAAATTTTTTTTATTTTTACCTTACTCTTCTAGCTTATAGACTGTCAACTTCATCAACTTTAAATAACGAAATTGTGATCACCGATGTTATTATTCCGTTCGTTTTGTAATAATTTTCCTGTGGCACCTTTACTCCCGCCGAAACCTGAATAGTAAATTAAACATTGTAAATCCATCCCGCGCGCTACCGTAATTCACTGAATCTCGAAATCCGGCGGGACGAGGAAGTCCCTGCGACGCTACTGTAATAACTGTCCGGATTTCTCAGGCATTATACAACCGTATCAGAATAATGAATGACGAAGTTCCCGTCGGATCCACCCGCGACGCTACGTCTCTCAAAACAATTATGTATCGTTTTTAAAGTGCAAGTCGAAGAGACTCCGACTGAGATTCCCCAAAACTGCCAAAAGTACACAGAATTTGCAGCCTGCGGCAACTATATTTATCCATCAGCTTCCGACCGTAGCAGCAAAGCTACCCCCGAATATAGTATATGCATATCCAACAAGATTCCAGGAAGTTTCGTGTGTTTGGAGATCGGTTACACTTGGGAGCAATTAGCATTCCTTTTAAACAAGTAACTGCAAGAATGAAACTAATTTCCCTCCGACTTCTACGTATGCAATGCATTCCCGAAGCGGTATTTCATTGTTCGCTGATCTCCCCATTCTTTGGTAAAGTGTGTGAATTTAACGCAGATAGCGTGATTAAAACGACAGAGCGAAGGCATTCGAGCTAATTTGTTGACAAGTGTATTTATTAATCAAAAAAGCGAATATTTTTAATTCAATGTCTATTTCAAAATATTATCACATGTTTCTGCAAAGAAATAAAAGAAGACTTATTTTATACCTTCTTTCAATATTTTGTAAAAAAATGTAATACAAAAATGTATAAATATTTATATTAAACATTTATTCTATATAAAATATCGTGAATTTAGTACGAAATTATAATATAAAATTTGTACGCAATTATATACAAGAATGAAAGTATTCGGATATGTAATCGATAGATGAGTTAATTTTAAACTTTAACCTTTACTGTGAACTACTGAAATATTGAGCCTGTATCGAGAAATTATTAATATAAAATTAATTAGATTATATTATATATAACTTTCAGCATAAAATTTGTAGAATCTTCTTGAAGAAGTATAAATTTCAAATAGAATTTTTCTCTTTCTCTTTTGATATAAATGAACTTTAGAATAAAATAGAATAAAAATATTCTCTTTTCATTTTTTTATCCTCGTTTTATTAGATAGCACGTTTTATTATATATTATAATTGCGATAATTTATTGATTTCTCAGCGAGAAATATAATGTACTGAAATTATCGATCAACATGTCTAATACCATATGTCTTCTGCGTTGACAACGGAATTATGCCGATAGAACGCATTGCTCCCATTTCGAATGAAGAAACATTTATCGAATTCCATGTTGTTCTAATTGTCGCGGATACGTTGCGGGGCAATATTAGTCGCGACTGACGTAGGTATACATGTCAGTGCGATGAAATCGATCGGAGAGTCTGCGTGTCTCAGCCGAGTTACTATCAGGGTTACTCCTGCGGTCCACGTCTCCGTAACGTGTAATTGGTTTATGCTCGCAAAATCGCAAACACCCCGGATCCTCCGCGCACTCCATATATCCTAAATAAACCTACGTTATGCCCTGAAGGAGAATCGTTCAACCGAAAGAGAGAGAGCATCCAAGATGCAATTTCATGACGGTTCTCGGTGTAGACGGAATCGTAATTGCGTCTTGATTAACCGAGCGTATATAATTTAAAGACGTCGTAATAGTGTCGTGCGTATAAAATGGAAATGGAATACACGAGTTTCATGTGACTTCGATTTTAGATTCAATTCCAATAAAAATTTTAAGTAGAGAAAAGATATATATATACGTAGCAATATCGATGTAGGTCTCATAAATCAACATATATATTCTCAACACGCAGTATTTTGTCAAAATTGGTAAGACTTTATATGTATATTTGTTCGTTTAGATAAGTTTACAATAAAATTTATTCAATTTTGTTTCTACATTTGGCTACATATTAAATCAGCTTATATTGAAAGTTTTTGAAGTATTAGAATTTTTTTCTTTAATGACTTTCTTCAACTAATTACATACGTTAAATAATAACAAAGTATCTTTATTAATCATAAGGACTAATTATTAATTATAAGATTATTATTAAATAAGCTATTATTAAAATTAATTATTTATTAATTATAAAAATTATATAGGTATCCTGCTATAAAGTGTTGAAAATAGATTCATATCATAAATTTTAAATTCAAAGTATCTGCCAAACAAAAGAAATAAAAATAAATTTCAGTTCAAGTATAAGTTTCTATTATAAATTATATAATAAAAGAATTACGCGATAAGAGGAAGAAGGCTTGCTTAAATGAATTTATGATCTCAACCACTAGCGGATCCTGATGTCGATAATGGGGGGGGGGGTTGCAAAATTATTTTATTTAATATTTTTGGTTTCATGATTAGCTTTTATTCCAGGATCAACGACGTCGATAGCTCTTTAATGTTTGTTTTTCTTTATTTATATTTTTTTAAACAAATTCAGCAAAACTGTTTCTTTTAATTTGCAAGGAGGGGTTTGAATCCCCCCCCCCCCCCCAGGATTCATCAGTGATCTCAACTAATTTTCTCACAATCAAAACTAGGTAAGTAACTCACTTAGCTGCAATTGCGAAATTCCTTTCTTGGTTGATACGTTTGATATTATCATCTGGTTCCTCAAATCCCAGAACTATTACAGATTGAGATTTTGAACTGAGATCGCCCATCTGTTGATTTAAATAATTTCCATCGCCGTTATTGCTTTCGAAAAATTTAGCATATCGACAAAGTAAATTATTATTTTGAAAACAGTGTCATATACATAATGTAAATTCTATTTTGTTTTATTAAATTGGTCGCTTTTCTAAAATTTTCATAATTTTTTAATATGGTTCGATCAATGTCAATTTTAGTGAAAAGGTTCGATCCTAAACTTTAATACCTTTTTTTCTTAAGTAAGAGATCTCATACACACAATATACATATGAAAAATAAATTAATTAAGAGAAATATAAAGAAATTCAATTATATAAAATTGTATATTTAATTTTCAAATTCAACAATTTTGTTGTTAAATGCGTTGGACGTTTATCGTATACTCAGATTGTTATTTCCAAAGATAAGTGTACCTAGGTTGAACGTCGAACGTCAAGCGAATATCCAGTCATCTAACCGACGTCCTCGGGGTAATTCGAACTATCCAGTAGCCGAGCCTGTTAACCACCTGGTCGTATGCGTCCACCTTCGTCGGCCGGAGATGCTAGGAGCTACAGGACCCAGCGTCGTCGACCTGCAGGGACTCCGCGTCAATTCATATGCAAATGCGAAAGCTCCCGCGGCCTGCTCGGCATTGTTCGCCCACCGGAGTTTCAGTGTCCCCGGGCTTGACTTACTACGTGAATTTCCGGAAAACTCTAACGCGAGGTACTCGTGTAATTGATACTCATCCTCTCGCTGCCGGCGAGCCGGTCAACGGGTCTCACCCCTTTGCTCTTGGCTCAACTCCGACAGGAAAATAAAAAAAGGTAAGAAACAGAAAAAGAAGAAGAACGGAAACTTCAAGTTGCGGTTTTTTGTTAATCTGCTTGTCAATTTGTCTGACAATTTTACCATAAAATATATAATGTTAAATTATTAATTATTTACCTTATTGTATTCCTCATTTTATTTTTAATCTGAATGTTTTATTAAATTAAATACTCTCACTCTCTCTCCCTCTCTTCCTTTCTCTATCGTTTTTTTCTATTTTCTCTCTTTCTCCATTTTCTTCATAAATTTATTGTAATAGCTAATTTATCTAATACTAACTTTTGTACAGAGTGTAGTTTCGTATAATATATTACTAATTTTGCAGCAAGAACACAAAATGGAACAATATTAATAATAGAGACAAATTTTTTTATAGTTTGGATTTATCTTATTTTATATTTTTTATATAAGTAATATTTCAGTGCTTGACTTCAGAAGAAGGAATAGAAGATCCGTTGTTTATGTTTATATTTTTGTAAATTATTTTTATTAAACTTTCTTTTATTTCAAACTTTTATTTTAAAATTAACGAGCTGTAAAAAAAGCATTTTACTTACACTTAAATATTTCAGTTACTCGGTGAAAACAGATAATACTTTTTACATAAAATATCCTGCATATATACAGTAGTGTGTATCAAAATTATTTTCAATTATTATTCGTGACATATCGAATAATTTTATAAGAAATATAAAAATCTAGTAAAAAAAATTAATCCTCTTGAAACGAAATCTTGGACTCTATTTTTCTATCGAAAAATCTTACAGCTTGCATGTTCCCATTATTGTCGCCTCGAAGAAAGATAAAAAAAAAAAAAAAAAAAAAATAAGAAGGAACGACGAACTGATGGAAGGAGTGACGGAGGAAGAACGCGTGCGACCACCTTTGTCGTTTCGGTACGGCTATTGTCGCCTCTTTGCATCGGTTAATGGTTCTCCGGATTCCTTTGAGTGGGTTGGTCGTCGCTTTACGACGATCGGATGCAGCGGAAAGGATGGAAAAAGCGCCCAAGGGGACGGTGGTTTGTCGATCTGGGACGACGATGCCGGCATGTATCGATCAGAGTTGGCGCTTTTCAAGAGAGTGCCGGTATATATGTATATACACAATATTTACTGGCACTTTAAAGTTAAAACGTAAACTTTAATGACGCTTATAAACCCTGATAAAATTACCTTGCAAATTTATCAACGACAGTTCTTAGTAAGCATATTTTCGAGAATTTGCCGTACAATTTAAAAGATACTTTTAATTTTATTTTATGAAGATTTTACACAGCTGCAAGAAAATAGATATTAAATAATTATCATGGACCGATAAAAATCTTAGTATGGAGGACAGTGCACAATAGTTGTTTTTTAGAAATTCCAGAAATTGAATTCTGTGATTAGCAATCTTTTTGCAAATGAAAGATCCTGCTTCAATCCTCGATATTTTTCTCGCTTCATTTTCTCCCTTTCTGAACTCTCTTGGGATTAGTTTGGGATGGGGTAATTAGAACTTTTACATTAAAGATTCACAATTTCTGTCAAATAGTCGACCAAAAAAAAGTTTGCTATGCATACAATTAATTGCAGAATTAATTATCTGGAAGAAAACTATTATGCACTATCATCCTGTGCTTCTCGCCATTCATTGACTTATAATTATCATTTAATAGCTAGCATATTACAACCTTTATCTTTAATTAAAGAGAGATATGTTTAGCATTAAATTTGTATGCATTTCCTTTATTTATATATGATAAAAGTTTCCTTATAAATTTTAATTACGTTTATATTATATATATAGTAATTATCTTACATTTATTTTATATTTTTTAAATTATTTTTCTACAGAGAGAAAAGAATAATGTAATCTTGATAGAATAGAAATTTATAATTCACAGGGAAGCACAATTACCAGTTATCTTTTTTAGGAATAAATAAGACATTATACAAAGATCTCAAAGTTTCTCGGAGAGAACACTGGCTTTACCGGATCAGCTTTTTAAGATCTCTTACTTTTAAAGCTTGAGCCTTTTATTACGTTACATGATAAAGCTCGACATGCTTAAATTTTCAGTATGTATTAGAGAGGCTTTGCGGTATGTTATATGAATATTAATCCGCATTAACATAAAATTATATAATCTTCGCTATAGACCAACAATAAGTCGATAAATTACGCTATCACGTTTCCACGTATAATTTAAAGTAAGTTAATATTAGTAAGTTATATTTTTATCACTGATAATATTATATTTAAAAATAATTAATTAATTAATACGCATTGCCTTTTTAACGCATACTTAATTATTCCTATCATAATATTTAATTTATTATATTAATATTTAATTAAATTGATATTTAACTTTAGTAAAAATTAATTTAGAATCATACTTTTTTTCTCTATCCATTTATTTTGTTGAAATGTGCATAGAAGATCACGGAATAAGCTGAGTTGTTTTCAATCTTAATAATGCGACGACATTTTTTAATTATATAATGCCAAGCTTATCCCTCACTGTCCACATTTCTGCTTGTGTTGTCCTGTCAAGCGCGATATGACATGCGTATATAGACATAGTCAGTATAAATGATAATAAAAACGAGGATTCTGCGCGGAATGAACAAAACCACTCTGCGACTGAAAAATATGTAACGTGACACATTCTGCGCTTTCAGAGCTAACGTGCACTCGCACATCACAGAAAAGCTTTTTACGCAATTTACGGGGCTGTAATTCGGATTACGTCGCGATCATTCTGTCACTAGGGTTAATGCAAATCACATATTTAACATTTTGTTTTCTTCTGTAAATACGATTTTTTGATATCATCGCGTGATAAAAAGAAATAAATTCATATATATGTAACATTAAGCACTTTAATACGATAGTTATGACGAAACAAGCTAATTTTATAGTTATTTGCATATTTGTTATGCGAATTTATGGAGATGTAATGTAAATCAGCATTTGCATTAGCCGGCAACACGAAGAACTTGCATAATGTTTTCAATACTAATACCGTCGAGCCAAGATGCACATTAAAGTACAAGTTTGTAATTTTCACTGATAGATTCGTAAGAGGTTTTTTTTCTTCTTGAACAAACTCGAAGAATATTAACATTAAACAATTTTTACATAAAAGAAACCGCACGCGCAAGCGACATTTTAACTTTATAAAGTAGATAATTATTAAAACACTTTATTATTATTTATTATTATTCATTAAGATAGCTCTATCATTAACTCTGTTTTAAAAAATGATAAAAAGAGAGAGTTAAAGGTAATATAAAAAATGATATACAATAATTTCGTAATATACGCAATATTGATAGCATTTACTGTAGACTAATATATGTTGCCTTTTCATTAACGGAAGATATTTAGTTACATTAATTGTCAGTGTTTAGTTTCAATCGTATTTCATGCGCACATGGGAACATGTGTATATTTTTATTTGACACATCTAAATTACAAGTTGTCGGATCGCAAGAATATAATTATTGATTAACACAATAAATGTATTCTATTTTCCTGCATTAAATGCAATAGGCGTAATTAATAGGCGTCAAATATTTTTAATATATTGCAGATTTAATGATTTTTCGTGATAAGAGCAAATAATTCATTTGTAGATAGCATAAAGATTCCGGTGGAGACTATTTTATTCTTTATGTAGTTTATGTCTAAGGAAAACAATTTAACATCGTCATATCTTTGTCACGACAAAAGTTAAATTTAATCAGTTTGAAATACTAATTTATTAAGTATTATTAAAATTCAGTTCCGATACAAAGTATACAAATACACTACAAATTAGCTTTTTGTGTAATATTAATTAAGATTAATAATAAAGTTTTTATATATACAAAAAAATTAATGCATTTCAGTTAATTTAATTAAAAATTAATGCCGCGATTTATTTCTTACTATAGAAAATTTTAAGAATATAATTGGAAATTATTCTATATGTAAATTAACAATGCATAAATTTATGCAACTTTCAATTTAAAAACAAAACGAAGCATATTTCAAAACTAAATTATTTATCCCATGATTATAGTTCGTTGATTTCAAGATTTAATTTTTTTGAGATATCACACTGAGAGAATTTTCTTTTAGAATTTACCCTGAATATCATGGTAATCGTGGGACAATATGATATGAAAAGAATTTTATGAGAATTTCTCTGATTAATATTTATCATAATAAAAATAATAATATCTATCACAATAAAATATGAAACATGTTTGATTAATTTTACTAAACTGCATAGTAAAATTAATCAAACATATTTTTTATATTTATATTTTATTGTGATAGATATTATTTTTATTGTGATAAATATTAATCAGAGAAATTCTCATAAAATTCTTTCCATACCATATTGTCCCACGATTACCATGATTTTCATGGTAAATTCTAGGGAGAGAAAATTCTCTCTCTCTCTCTGTGCAGAAAAATGTGCGTCTGACATTCTAAAAGTATTATGAAGGAATAGCAAAGGAAAAGTTTCAATGGTGGGACAATTTTGAACGAATTCGACTCGAATCGATTTTGGATGAAAAAAACACGCGACAACGGAAAAGTTTTATGAACGGCGAAGATTATTTCTGCCGGTTCGCCGTGCCGGTAACAGCTTCATCATACGCGAAATAATTGCGTTGCGACGGTGTATAATTAGAGCGTATTCTGCCCTGCGAATATACATATATGCTGCGTGGCTTTTGTCGGAAACGTTTCACCTGCTTCACTCTCGTACAATTCACCGTGAAAACTCGACGTTCGGCTATAAACTCCGTTAATTCTCTAGCAACGTATTATCACGGACACATGAGAGGTGTATCTAAGATTTATAGCCAGTGCGATAAATTAATTCCTCTCACAGAGCTTTTTCTATTGAACGCGGTCGCGATCTCAAAGGTGATGTTTTTGTCGTTATTTTTATTATCGGTTCACCTATAACCTATCAGTTTAGCGAATTAAATTTATCGAGGTAAATTACGATATGCAGATAAATCCAATTACTTTAATCTTCCGTAAAATTGGCCCGTTTCTGCGCGAATGTTTACGGTATTGGAATTTTACTTAGCACATCGAAATCCGTGCTAAATGCACACATTGCTAGTAATCTTCTCTCGTTCTGAAGAAGATCTTTGTGTCCAGTGCGGTAAAGTTTGCAATTTGTGTAAGCAAGTTTACAGACTGCTTGTGCGCAAAGTTGAGTGATATGCGGATAAGAGGAAGTCAAGCGACGCTCAAGTGACGCTTGTGTCCGCTTGCGCAAAATACCAAGCGTTATTTGCGTAACCTATGATCCCTCCGTCGACGGGAAAATATCGTAAGTTTGTTCGCTCTGCCTCAGGGGATACTTAAGGAGGATCGGATACTCGCGTTTTCTTTCCTGCCATCGAGATCCGCGGGGAGATTCCCGCGCGATCAAAGGGACTACGAACTCTGGTAAGAATATCCCCGCGAGCATCTCCTGTTTTCTTTGCCGCGGTTCTCCTATAGAACTATTACTTTATCGGGGATCTTCGTATATTTGTCCCGCGAAGTTTTACAGATCCGAAAATCCAAGCCAAATCCAAGTGTCCAGGCATACAAGATTCATTGTCACGTGTGCGTTTAATGTGCTTGTATATCTGAATACACTGAAATAATTAGTTTTCATCCGTTTATGACAGAGATTAGTTGAAGAACTTGGAATTGATCTTTCTCGAACAAAATTGTAATATTATATTCAATTGTGTAGCTATTTTTGAATATATACATATATATTTTTTATGGGACTTTGAAACAAAAAACAAATAAAGAGAAAATTCTTAACAATTGCTTTCGAATGTGGCAACTTCAATTGCAGCAAAAATATTATTCGAAATCTAATGTCTGACATAATTGAGGACGTAAAATCGCGCAAAAATATCTGATAATTCGTTCAGATCTTCTTAACATTAAAAATCAATTTCAATTTTATTAATAAATATATTATTAACGTATAAATTTTAGAGATTATCGCAAATTTAATTATTATCGGAAAATGTATTAAATTTAAATATTATATTATCTCCAATATATATATATACAGTATGTGGAATTATCTTCTCTTTCTTTTGCTTCGTAAATCACTTTTATCAGTATCAGTCGTTTTCAATACTATTTTTCGCGCGGAAAAGAGGAATTTACCCGAAAAGGGAAAATTAAATAGACCATGGCGGGTTAGCAGCCGTCAAAAATCGTAATTTAAATTCAGTGTTCCTCGACCGCGGAAATTATACCGCAAAAGTGTAAAAATGATGTCGTCTATCGCGAGTGTGAGTAAATCAAGAATATATCAGGATCAATTCTTGAGTTTTACGATTCGCCCATACAAATACCAATCAGTATATAAGATTGAAAAATAACGCGCTGATGTAACACACTTTTCCCCAAACACCTTCCCCCTTCGGAGCGCTCGGTTTTATGCGAGTTATTAAAATAATGGCAAGCACGGTTTTTAATTATCTGCATTCACAAATATCAGGCTACCTCCGTAGCAGTAATTAAATTACGTTCGCCGGCGCAAAAACATGCCGGAGAGATTTCACATTTTCAGTGCAAAATAAAACATTGCCGAGTTCGTTCCATGAACATCGCATATAAGAATTGTGTATCTGGTTTTTTAGCTTATTTGAACGCGGCTGCCATTCGGATATCCCGAGAGCGCGAATTTAACGGAAATGAATGTAATGACGTACTCTTAAAACCCTAGAACGGCATTTTAATTATTAAAGATTCGGAAAATCTAATTTAACTAATTATAGATATAAAAAAATAAAAAATATAGACATTTCAGAAAAAAAACTGTATTGCAATTTTTGATTATTTGCCTATACAGTTGCCTCCAATTTTTATACACTTTGTCTATAATTTTACAAGCAATTTTACAAAATATTAAAACAAGTAATATTTAATACATTTGCAGTTTTGCATATAATTCTTTGTAATTATATTTTTGATTGCTTGGACATTGATATTAGTCTTTGAAATCGAAGATCTTACTGAACGCATGTCGTCACTTTTTTTATTTATTTAATTTGTAAATTTTACTATATTACTCTCTTATTATACACTTGCGCAATACGTAAATGCAAATCTCTTTTTAGATACATGTAATAAGAAATCATGCCATAATGTATGGATGTATAAATTAGTCGTACACGGCGAATTTTCTCGATGAAACGTTTGCGAAAAGCGAATTTATCGCTAGCAGTCAACGAAAAGTTTAATTGCAATGGACTTCGGTAATTTCATTCTCGGGCTATAGCGAGTAAATTCAAGAAAAAAACGCGAGAGATTCTTACTCTTCCGTCGAATGTACCTTACTGGGGTTTTCTCTACTGTTCGGTGGATCACGATAGAAAGAGAGAGAGAGGAGATTGTTACCCACCATTTTTCTTCTGATCTTTTTAACGTGGCCGGGACTTTTCCACAAAAAGGACGGATAAAAGGAGAGAAAGACAGCCCGGCATCATTGCTCATTCGCTCGCGTTCATTCACGACCATTGAAAATCATACGCATGCATCACGCATTCGTAGTGGAAAGGATGGATGCGCGAATGAAAAGTATCGCAAAGGGGTATTGCACGCGGGGTGAATTTGCATAAGGCGAGCTTAAAACGACGGCATAAGGACGGAGGAAGGAAGGAAATGCCGATCGATCTTCCGCAACCGACGTTATTTTCGCGGACAGTTCTGAATATTCATAAAACAATGATTTGTGGTTTATTGCCGACGCCGACGCTGCCATACCGCTTGGTCACGTTTCCCTGTCCGATTCATTTTCTCTTTCGGCTAGTTTTTATCCCCCCCGCGGTATACCCTTTCGCGATATTCGTTAACGATCAATTCGGTTCTCTCGCAAACGCATCGCGTTGAATTATGCGCTGTCGATGTAGAATACATTTGTTTGACTGTTATATTATGTAAACCAATTAAATCGTCGTGCGACAATGTGATTCTGACATATATTATCTAGTTCTTTCACTTATTTATGTAAAATAAAGAAAAAACTTTCTTAAACTTCTCCAAAATTAAAATAGATATTTTGGTCAAAAATATGCGCAAATATTTTTTTATATAATTTTTTTTTAGCATATTATTTATATTTTGCATGTTTTAAACAAGATTTATTTTTCTTTTTCTTTATGAATTAAATAGATATATTATAAAAATCAACAGAAATAAAAATTGTTATTTTAGCTTTTTGCCGCTATGCAATATATAATACGGATTATCTAGATTTATTCAATTTGATCAAGATATTTCTCATAATTTTAATATAAAAAAATATTTTAATTAAAACGTACACATTTTTGCAACTAATAAATAGGATTAATTAATTTGTTTTTTTTTAATGAAATTAAATAGATAAAAATATATTTTTTTTATTCATAGCAAGCTGAGGCATTTTTAGAATCAATTATAACTTATATAATATTAATCATTTAATTAAAACCTCGCTAAAAAGCGGTTTTCTACTTATGTGCAACTTTTTCATATAAATTCACGTATGACATGGCAGGATCGTGCCCAACAATGTGCATTGCGAGCATGAAAGCAGCCCAAAGGTTGTTATTTCCACCGTGTTGCTCTGCATGTCATCTCATGCAGCTTCTTATACCGCACTTGACACGCTTGGTTTTATTTAGCGACCAAGAGAAAAGGTGTCTTGCGCCTGTCTTAGCTATATTCTGTGTGGATCTATTTAAGCTCAAGTGCTCAGCGCAAAAAGACGCAATAAATATTATATGTGACAGCATCAAATATTTACTTCAATTGTTTCGTTTGCATTCGTCAAGTGTTACATACGGATAATTCGTGCCCGACTTTTTGCGAGAACATATATCTACATGCGGAATTTTATATTGGACAAATTTGCATGCGTATGATATATATCTACTTTGAACAAAGCTTTACATAGTTTAATATTCTTTTGGTAATTTATGACTTACGCGTGTAATTGCCTTTTATACTTTCATATATATTACAATGACCTACATAATATAACAGAATTAAATTTAAAACTGTGTTTTGTATTTTTAAACTAATACTAAATTAACAAGCTTAATATAGTTAACGTTAATACTAATAAAATTTTTAATGAAATAAAATATCCTTTGTGAGAAATTATGATAAACGAGATATATTAAGAAAATAAGATTACATATATGTATGTATTAATATTGTTAATATTATTTTGTATGCAATATTTGTTTTTTCAAAAATAGATGCATATCGCAAATGTTTATATTCGTATATAAACTATCGTTATAAAAAATATTGATAAATTAAATAAAATTATTTGATTGGTTATCATTTATCATTTTTTGTCACTTATTTCTATAATCACTTTTTATACGTATATGATATATTCTTAAACGCATAATTAATCAAAGCATTGATTATTGAATTATTATCGACGCATTTTAACTTGTGTAAAGAGATGAGAAATGGTAATGATAAATGATTGTATGCCCATTGCGACCGTAGCGCATTATAAGATCGAACATTTTCCACCTTTCAGTGGGATTTAATTTTCAGCTATCCATAGAACTCGGCGGTAAAACTTTCGTTACTCCGCTCCGTGATTTCTCTGAATAAGTTTCCAACGGTTCATATCCTTTCGCTCGATTGTCGTCGAGGTTCCTTTCGTTTTATTCTCGAAAGGTCTTATCCATAGTCGGCTCGTTTTTCTATTCAAGAGTCAAGATAGTATTTCGCATCGAAGTAGCCAGATCGTTTTTAATTTTTATTTTACAAAATCTCACGTAATTTTTAACATATTATAAAGGAATAATACATGATGCAACAACTCTGGTACTGATTATTCGCTTGTCAGTCAATAAACGGTTTTGCAGTAATTATCTTTCGATTATTTCAGCAAATACAGTTAGGCACACAAAAAAAAATTAATATAAAATATTAACAAACTATTATATGCAATAAATCAATATTATCTAATATTATTTAATAGAATTAAATTATTATTTAATATTTAATATTTTTTACTTAATAGAATTAATTTGTATTTACTTATACATGTGTAATTTTATTATACAATATATAGACACATGCTGAAAATACAAGTATATTATCAGACACAATAATACAGTATTAAAGAGAACTGTTTTGTAATTCCGTGCTGGGATAATAATAACAAACTAACTAGATTAAAATAAGCACCTATTTGATTCAAAATTTAGCATATAAATTATTTATCAACAAACATATTCAGAATCGATTGCAGAGTGTTTCAATAGAAAATAAATGGTTGTGAGAAGAGAGAGAAACCACACATAAATTACAGATACTTATAATCATAAAAGCTATATGTCACATATGTAACGGACTCATGTGTAACAATTATGATTGCATCACCGCAATTTCCGTGATACAAGGGAGATTTTCTGGATAGCATATATAAATGCGTTTAGATTGATATCTGCGATTCAGTGAGCAAGCTGTATTCATGGGCAACGTATAGGTAGATAAGGCTTGGCCGCAAATTTGCTGATTACAAGCGATCGTTACTACCCTTCAGCTCACGATAACTTTGCGTTTACCCGTACGAGCTATGAGATGTAAATGACGAAGAACTAATCCTGCATACCGCTATCATAAACACACCGCAAAGGTAGCCGCAGAGTAATGCCGCTGGTAATTACTCTCTGTATGTACGCGTAGATTACTTCATTATTTACCTAGTGTGTGAATCACACAGACTGCTCATTGCTGGAATTTCGGTGATTAAATTAGAAGCGATAATCATGTTGACAAGTAATCATTACTTAATCTGTTTTTATCTATTAAAAATAGTTATTGAAATTCTTAGCTATTTATTAATTTAATCTTTTCTTACAATCTCTTAATTTAACTTTCTGATTACGTATCAAAATTTTTATATATTAAAACGATTTTATTAAATTTCTTCTATTACATATTAGAATAGTCTCATTAAGCGAAACATGCAATAAGCACTCGTGATTTTCACTTACTATTCAATTTACTGCTTCTTAATAAAATGTAATAGCTAAATAAAAGAACAGCTTTTTATTTTTATTTAAGAATAGGATTTTTCTCTTATAATTTGCATCATCAAAATAAACTTAAGAATTTAACATGCTTCATAATTATAATTAAAAAATAATCGAAATTTTTTGTTCCAGTCCATAATAAAAGCAATTCCATTCTGCCGACTTGAAAATATGCTGAAGCTCAGTTTGATTTTTTGGTTCGGTTTTTCGATATGGCGTTTTCTCCCGGATAGCATCTCGACAATGCTTAAGGAGGCACGATGAGAACGTAAGGAGATCGGCTGAAAGGTCCAAGGGTCTCTGAGAGAAGTACTCGAAATCTTCGGGTCTTTGCCGCTGCCGCTGTAGTGGAAAATACCGAGCTCAAGATACTATCTTATGGAGAATGCAGCGGGACGGATGTATACCGAAATACGGAATGACTGTCGAGACGAGCAAAAGATCAGCTCTTATTTGTTATTCGCTGCCCGGACAAATCCACAATGAACGTATACACGAATTCGCCACCCCACGTTATTCGCGAAGACGAGAAACGTCCGTCCTGGGTTAAGGAAAATGTAGTCACGAGCATGCACGGCGATGTTCTCGAAAACGTGTTGAGGGGCGGTTGCATATACTGTTCCCGAGAGCGATCTGTTTTGTTCCGGTACGGAAGTTGGATCTCTGTCTGTAGATTTCCACGGAGATTAAAGAGCCGCTTATGCATCGTATTTTGTCAAAAATATTAAAAAGTTCATTAATCAGAGCGGGATTATACCGTCGCATTTGCATAACGCACACAGATACTGCTTTCTCTTCAATTGAATTTTTTGCGAATACAAATGAAACTGGATGTCAAAATAAAAGCTATTAAACTTGCCTTGTGTGTGTGTGAGCATTTCCTAACGTGAAATATTTATGTGTCTTGATATGATTCTATCTTGCTCTTAATACAGTTTATTTAGAAACAAATAAAATAAAAACTAGTTATCGATTTTACAACATAAAATTCTTTTAAATAAGAAGTAAAAAAAAAACGTAAGAAAGTTATAAAACAAAATAATATAAATTAATATGATACAATATAATTTTTTGAAAATATAAATTACATAAGATTTCTTATATATATTTCTACATGTTTAAATATTAAATATATAAAAAAATCAATATTATTAATAGATAATTAATATCTGGAAAAATAATTGATTCTACTATACATTTTTTTTGTTTATCACAAATCTTTGATATTATAAAACGTCTATAGATAAAACGGTCATAATTAAAATTTCTCTGCATAATAAAGCTCGATAATAAGCTCGATATAAAGCTTAGCAAAAATTAATTAAAAAAAAGTAAATAGCTTTTTACATCAAAGTTTTTGAGCTCTTGTTGTTATTTCGCATATAAGTTATTATATTTATATTTTATATTTTTTACATTTTTATTTTCCATTACTGTTTACAAATAAATAATATTAAATTTCAAAGATCGCCTATTGCATTACATTTTTATTATTGGCAAAACATGCGTTATCGATACCATCAACAGATATCATCAAAGCTCTGCGAGATTAATATTTGATGAGATATACGTAGATTGACAAGATTTAATTACATAGGTGAACGCGGTGCACGCGGAGTATTTGCGAGATAGATTCATCATTAGCAAACTCACGGGTAAAAACGCCGCATAAAGGAATGAAATGTTTATTGACAAAATAAATCCTAAGATTTATCTCTGAGCAATGTTGACAGAAAAAGTGATTTGTATGCTGGTGTAATGTGTTAATGGATATTTCACACTTTTTTAATATACTGATGCAATATGTGTAAAATGTAAAAAACCTGCTGAATTAAGATTTTATTGAATTATAAATATTTCCTTGTTTCTCTCTCTCTCTCTCTCTCTCTCTCTCTCTCTCTCTCTCTCTCTCTCTCTCTCTCTCTCTCTCTCTCTCTCTCTCTCTCTCTCTCTCTCTCTCTCTCTCTCTCTCTCTCTCTCTCTCTCTCTCTCTCTCTCTCTCTCTCTCTCTCTCTCTCTCTCTCTCTCTCTCTCTCTCTCTCTCTCTCTCTCTCTCTCTCTCTCTATCTGTATAATAGTTATATTTTACATTCGCAAAATGTTTTGCTATTTGTCGAAATCCAAATATAACTGCATTTGAGATGTCAATCTTTAATGAAACGATAGTTGAAACGACAAAGGGAAGGCTGAACATTTGCCGCGATGAAACATGACGAGCAAAACGAGCACTTAGTGAAATTGCACATTTTAATCTATCGTTTTTTCTCGCTTTTGTGGTCTACATGCAAATTGCATTCGTAAAGAAGGCAATAAATCTTTATTACAACTGATCGAAGTGCAATAAAAATAGAGTAAACATACTATGCCGTCTTGTTGTCTGAATAGAGTTAAGCACTAAAGATTCACTATCATAGTATATATTATTAAAGTTTTCACAATGCATAAAGGTAAAGGCAAGTTTTCTGAGATAACTAATTTAAAAATCACATAAGCATGTAAATATTATTTAAGCATAGCTTTTATACAATGTTTGCATGTTTTAGTTTGTATGTATTAGAAATTACAATAACAGTTAATAAGAAAACATCATGCATTTAAAATTCTAATCGACGGTCTTATTTTTCTCGTTGACAGCTAACATATTAATTAAGTTAAAATATTTCAACTTTACAAACTGTAATGAGTTTTTTAGTAAGTTATTGAACAAATGTGCTAATTACTATTGAAAATACGACGTGAAAACTCTATTTAAAAATGCATACAATTTGCAATAATTAAGTCATTAAAAAATGTTCTGAGAAATTGGAAAATGATTATTATTTAATATTATTATACTTGAATATGTTTAAAATTGTATTATAAAATATGAATAAAATAACGTCTTTAATTTCTTTTTCTTTCTCCCTTTTCTTCTCTTCCTCTCTCTTCAAGACTAATCCGAATTTTTAAATATAATTTAATATATGAGATAGAAATTTAAAGAATATTATACAATACGCTTTTTAATCAATGATATAAAGGTAGAAGCGGTGAGCAGAAGTATAAATTGATTGTTTTCTGTTGTTATAATCTCGCTTTTATTGGAAACTTGAAAGATTGGAGAAGAAGACAGAGTACCATTACAGTAGAAAACAGTAGTCAAAGATATTACTAGATCGTTATTATGATATAACAAACATTAGATAGTAGCCCGATTAAATGGCTTGTATTGAAACGCGAATAGAAAAATGGACGAAAAAGTAGAAGAAAAAGAATTCACAAATTTATCAATCGACAAGGAAAAAACTTTTCGTATTACATCATTAAAACAAATTAAGAACATTCTGATGTGCATGTGAATATGTGATCTCTATCACTTTATTATATCTTAATATACATTTTTTAAATGTAAACAATATTAGCTGACAATGATGTTATTAGCATTCGATTTTGATTTCTAAAAATAACAACTGATACTTTGCCTAATATATACAAATTGTATATAATTATACGTATACGTTGAAAAGATTTTTTGTACAATCTTACGAACTTTTATGCTTTATAAAATCATTGTAAGTATACTATTATTATGTATTACTTATTCATTATACGTATACTTACTGAATAGAAAAATGATTATTTCTCTATATATATAGTAATTCAAGTGTTATAATTGATTACCAATTTCCATTGAATCTCTATAAAGCTCTTTCATAAGCTTTATAAAGCCTTTAGGCTTCACTAAATATTTTAACAGTGATTCTTCAATGTAACTTTAATTTTATTATATTAAATTATATTCGCATACAGCTAATTAATCTTCCACTTTGATTATCTGTTATACTTTATACATAAACCGACATACATTGCAGCATAGCCATTGCAATAATAATTACGTAAGCGTATTTATAACCGCCTACATACACATATTTGAAATGTCACATGGGAGATTCCTGGGCGCTGAAACTGGGATCCCAATATTAATTTATTTATTATACTTGTACGAGAACGCTAACTTAAGCCCCTGTCTGTCGACAATCAAACAATGCAACTTTTATAATCTTTCGCGTTTATTGATGTATATTTCATTCTTGCATTTTGCTCTTATTGTTTTATACCTAAATATCAACTAAATTTTATATGCTTCGTATTATTAAATTCAGTTTTTGTTTTGTCAGAAAATATAATCAATATATTGTAAAAATAATATGATTTCTTTATCATATTTTAGAGAGGAGAAATTAGAGAAGATATATATTGTTCAAAAGGTCAAAGGCCCGACATGGTCGTCTATAGCTCTGTAAACTAATACCGATGGGGTGCAATGCAATTAGATGCTGAGTGCAAGACGACACCTATGGCTGATGCTGTGCTGCAATTATTAAAAGGGGAGCGTGAAGTTAGATGTCAGTTTCACCGAAGCCTCGGTGAAACGCGACTATCGTCAGCCTAAATTTCCTTCGGGTCTTTGTAACAACGACGCCCCTTTATGGATAGTAATTATCATCGTCTACCGTTTCCTATATATAGCTTTTTAATTAGATATATTCGTTTTACAAATAATGAACATAATCAGTTAGAATTTTGTAATATGTAATACATAAAAAATATTTTATTCTTTTTTTGGAAAATAAATATATTTTTATAGATATAATTTTTTATATTACACTTATCAAGAAGTGCTTTAATATTTAAATATTATATGTAAAGAGAGAAAGAAAGAGAGAGAGCTCATAAATGTTATACAAACAATTAATAAATATTGTGTTGGAAAATATCTTTGTTTTTTACATTATAAACACGTACACGTGTGTATTATAACTGAAATTAATGTAATAAAATTTAAAATTCTGCCTAACAAAAAAAAATATTATTTTTCGCCTACAAAAACACAAATATTACTTTTATAAACATTATTTCTATACAACTTTTTCTCTTTTTTCTGTAATATTTTTATATCATAAAATAAACATGTATATATATAATATTAATAATAATTTGCCATCAAGTAATAATAAGTAATTGATGTATGAAATATGAAATTAATATTAATATTGACTTATTATTTACATTTCATTTTTTCATATTTTTATCATATTTTTGCCTAGCACTTTTGCGAGAAATCTAATATACGCTTGTACATGTGAGAGTATATTCGGAGTTTAAAAACCTTAATCTACATTAAGATACCAGATGCTTTTCTATCCATCTATTCTGCACAGTGAGAAAGCTAAAAACGATTATAAGTTTGCGTGGAACTGGTTTCAATAGAAGTCGCGCGCCATTGCGAAACGCAGAATAAATACTTTGTCAGGCAGGATGGGGTTAAAAAGGGGCAGCGCTCTCAGCCTTCTGCTACCAACAGATAATAACTTTAAATCCCCAACGAGACCCCTTCCTCGCTTCAAGATGCCCGGCTGCCCTCCGTCGAAGTTCAAACTTCTGGAGAACTTCGTCCACCGAGCTTCAGTCAACTAGCTAGCTAGGTAGGTATATCCAGAACTTGGAAAAGATGCAAGAGTAAAAGGGCAAATCCCGAGTCTCCTTTAGAAATTCGAGAAATCCAATCCTGAATTCCTTATTGTCAATCCTTTCGAATTCTTGTACATCCCAATCATTTGCAAAAAAATTCGCTTTGATTTGTATACAAGGCAAAATATTAATATACAATGTAATGTTATAATAGAAAATGTATACAACAGTACATACATATGTACATACACATACAGAATGTCCCGTAATTGAATATTAATATTTAATATAAAGAGATGCAATATTCTATTTGATAAAAAAATTAAAATAATTTAATAGAAAGAACGCTATATACCTTTTTATATTTTAGCCAGCATATTTTATTGATTACTGCAATATATTTCATCTATATTTTAATATTGAGATAATAGTTCTTGAAAAAATAATTTATTAAAAAAAGAGACAAAATAAAATGATATATTATTTTAAAGTTCTAAACTAAAATACACATTCGAAGATGTATTAGAGAGATATTCTTAATATTGTTTGTGAAATATTTCTTTCTCAATTCATCACTAAAATATGTACATAAATAATCATTCTCGATCAATGGCAGATCCTGGGGGGGGGGGAGTTTTGGGGTTAACCCTCCCCCTGCAAATTAAAAGAAACAGTTTTGCTGAATTTGTTTAAAAAATAAGAATAAAGAAAAACAAAGTCAGGATCCGCTAGTGTATATACATATATAAGTATAAGATACACTGGGAATTATACTCATTACGCATTCAAGGAGTTAAGTTTAGATTAAGTCAGACATAGGACGAAAAGATGAGATAATTTTATTGCACGAAAATAATTAGGTGCAATTCTTTATATCTATATAATATCTATATAATATATATTATAAAGATGCAAAGAATTTCACCTAATTATTTTCGTACAACAAAATTATCTCATCATTTCGTCCTATGTCTGACTTAATCTATACTTAATTCCTTGAATGCGTAATGAGTATAATTTACAGTGTATTTTATACATACATATTGTATATATTATATAGATATAAAGAATTTTGCCTAATTATTTTCGTGCAACGAAATTATCTCATCATTTCGTCCTATGTCTGACTTAATCTAAACTTAACTCCTTGAATGCGTAATGAGTATAATTTACAGTGTATCTTATACATACATATTGTATATATTATATATATATATATAAAAAATTTTGCCTAATTATTTTCGTACAACAAAATTATTTCATCATTTTGTCCTATGTCTGACTTAATCTATACTTAATTCCTTGAATGCATAATGAGTATAATTTACAGTGTATCTTATACATACATATTGTATATATATTATATAGATATAAAGAATTTTGCCTAATTATTTTCGTGCAACGAAATTATCTCATCATTTTGTCGTATGTCTGACTTAATCTAAACTTAACTCCTTGAATGCGTAATGAGTATAATTTCCAGTGTATCTTATACATACATATTGTATATATATTATATAGATATAAAGAATTTCGCCTAATTATTTTCGTGCATGAAATTATCTCATCATTTCATCCTATGTCTGACTTAATCTAAACTTAACTCCTTGAATGCGTAATGAATATTATTTACAGTGTATCTTATACATACATATTGTATATATTATATAGATATAAAGAATTTTGCCTAATTATTTTCGTGCAACGAAATGATCTCATCATTTTGTCGTATGTCTGACTTAATCTAAACTTGACTCCTTGAATGCGTAATGAGTATAATTTCCAGTGTATCTTATACATACATATTGTATATATTATATAGATATAAAGAATTTCGCCTAATTATTTTCGTGCATGAAATTATTTCATCATTTCATCCTATGTCTGACTTAATCTAAACTTAACTCCTTGAATACGTAATGAATATTATTTACAGTGTATCTTATACATACATATTGTATATATTATATAGATATAAAGAATTTTGCCTAATTATTTTCGTGCAACGAAATGATCTCATCATTTTGTCGTATGTCTGACTTAATCTAAACTTAACTCCTTGAATGCGTAATGAGTATAATTTCCAGTGTATCTTATACATACATATTATATATATTATATAGATATAAAGAATTTCGCCTAATTATTTTCGTGCATGAAATTATCTCATCATTTCATCCTATGTCTGACTTAATCTAAACTTAACTCCTTGAATGCATAATTAGTATTATTTATAGTATCTTATACTTTTATATAAATATATATATTTTATATATATATATTATATATATATATACTATATATAAAAGTATAAGATACACTGTAAATTATACTCATTACGCATTCAAGGAATTAAGTTTAGATTAAGTCAGACATATGACGAAATGAAGATAATTTCGTTGCATGAAAATAATTAGGCAAAATTCTTTATATCTATATAATATATATATATATATATATATATATATATATATATATATGAGTATCAGATACACTGGAAATTATACTCATTACGCATTCAAGGAGTTAAGTTTAGATTAAGTCAGACATACGACGAAATGATGAGATAATTTCATTGCACGAAAATAATTAGGCGAAATTCTTTATATCTATATAATATATATACAATATGTATGTATAAGATACACAGGAAATTATACTCATTACGCATTCAAGGAGTTAAGTACAGATTAAGTCAGACATAGGACGAAATAATGAGATAATTTCGTTGCACGAAAATAATTAGGCGAGAAATTCTTTATATCTATATATAATATATATATACACTGGCGGATCCGGGAGGGGGGGGGGGTAACCCCCTTGCAAATTAAAAGAAACAGTTTTGCTGAATTTGTTTAAAAAATATAAATAAAGAAAAACAAACATTGAAGAGCTATCGACGTCGTTGATACTGGATTAAAAGCTAATCATGAAACCAAAAATATTAAATAAAATAATTTTGCGAAACCCTCCCATTATCGACGTCAGGATCCGCTAGTGTTCTCGATATGAAGTCATGTCTTTAATTCCGGCTTACTAACTTCCGAAACTAACTCATGGCATGTGATATACAGTTTGTTAAGAGAGATTTCGCCATCGAAAGATTCTGAAGCGGTAAATCCTCTTAGTCACGTGTCAAATCCTTATCTCTGCGGCTTACCGTCTATATCTTTTGGATACGAGGCATAACTTGAAATGCGGAAAATTATATATATCGATTCTTCTCCGAACATAAGCGCGATATTATACGATATTATGTTAATGATGATTGCTTAGCTTAATTGATAACTAAGCACCACACATTTATTTAATAAAGTGTATCGATGAGTAATGGCAATTTTTTTGCGTTTATATGTACGTACAAAATTGAAGTAGTTGCAATTGCGAACCATTAAAACTTAAGGAATTGTTGGAAGAACGGATATAACTCCGGCAATCGTAGACAATATCGCTTCGAAACTAGATCGACATAACGTATCGTGCCGAAGGAATCGCGTCGTTGCAGTCAGTCAACTTAAACGATAGGATCAAGGATAGAAGTTGCGATCTGATAAATATTCTAGGTTCTTATATCGCTATATATCGTTTAAATTTATTGAAGAAGTTTATATAATTTGTTTTTTTGACATAATTATTATCAATATCAATCTAAAGAAGAAAACATTTTTTTTAAACTTCATATTATATAACGAACGAAATAGCGATGTGATTTCAATGATAATCATCACGTATAATTAAAAAAATATATAAAATTCTATATTATTACATCATATAATGCAACATATGTATTTGACAACTTTTTATGTTCTCTTCACGTCAAAGTTATGTGACAACCGAGTTCTGTAAAAACATTAAATAATGCATGGTATATCTAATTTTAGCAATGCACTGTAAAAGTGCATTTCACGTTAATAATATAATTTCAATTAAATACGAGACAAACAAGCGCGAGGAGACCGGAAAGCTTACTCTCATCGTTACCGCATCGCGACGCATGGTCGTCGTCGACGATTTAAAACGCATTTAATGCGATTATAATGCGTATAATAAGCTGATGAAAAGCGCGAGATGAGAGCCGAGAGATGATATTTATCGTTCGGCCTCTCTGAATTTTCATGCGGGCGGAATTCGCGCGCACATTAAAAGGCGTTTAACGGAATGTGATGCGCGTAGGAAAGCGGGCGCTAACGATCGTCGGACGGATATGAAGCATCAGGCGGCGACGTGCATTTTAACGATTTAAAACGCAACAACAATAACAAGCGTCGAAACGCGTCATTACGAACGCCGAATAATAATCGCGAGCGCGCGAATCGCGATCGAACGCGAGATGAAACGCGTCGCGAATCCTTTTGACGCTGGGTTTGATTTATGGGTGGCCGCTCTTATCGAAAAACGCTGTAACTTCTAGAGAATTCGCGAATCGGAAAGCCGTGTTTTCGCGGCCGCAGAAAATGGTTACTCTTCTCTCTCTCTGCCTTCGATCCGGGGGGAAGGGTGGTTGGGGGTTGGAAGAGGGCTAGAAACGGGGGAGAGTGATGTCGACTTTATTCAAGCGACCGAACTTTTTGCATTTTTGGCGGGGCGCCAATTTCGCGAGAGAAATTAACGCCAGATTTACGAGGTGTTACAAGAATAGGATTTACGTATTTGTTAACCCGCCACCGTCGTTGTCGCTATTACGCCCCTTCGGCGCGATATTTCACCCCGGTTTGCGATCGGTAACATTTTCGCCGCTCTTCCTTCTCGTAGATAGAGCGTATGAAATATTGGTTTTAGAGTCCGCCGCAATTACCGCGGGAGTGTAATTATCTCGAGGTACATTATCCGTGGCATGGGACTTGTGCCCTAAGTACACATTTAAGCAAACGTCGCCAGAGTTGTAATTAGTAGAATTGCCACGGTTATTACTCGCCGTGAAATAGAACGGGCTTAATCGTCGAATCGGGAAAGATACGATTGAACCTAATTTCACGTTCATTATATTCGAAATACTAGCTATGTGTGACGTATTCGTTAATCGCCTCTTACTATTTTGGCATTCATGTAACTGCGATCGTGTTGAAATGATTGCTATTTCTTAAACACTCGATTTCACCGACTAATATCTGTTTGCCGGATCTCTATTTGTCCACGTTGACGCACTATCGGCACTGACAAGGCTAAATTTCATGCTGTACGTTATCGATCGAAGGGCCCTTCATAATATGGAGTAGCCGCAATACCGCAGCAAACGCAAACGCAAACGTCAGATGTATTGTTGGAATATGATTTAACATCGCGACGTCTGATCGGAACTGAAACATGACTTTCTCTCTGTCTCAAAAGTTAAAGATGGATTCAACACTGATTCCTTCTCTCCTTTTGTGAGAAATGAGAGATGATCATTGAATTTTTATCGCAACGCGTTATTTATGTTTTTCTTATTCTTCCAACGTATAACTCGATTCGAAAGATATCGGAATGTTTTATTCAAAGCGTTACTTCACAAGAAGATGAAGTTTCTGTAATACATCATCGTCTACGTAAGACTATAGCAGGAGCAATGTTAGAACGGAATATTCAAAACTCAACCATATGCTTTCAGGATTATTTGGAATTGAAGAGTTCAAGTAAACTCAATTACTTCTCGATAGATTGATTAAAACAACTAGATATTCTAAAATTTTTGATAGAAGAAACGCACTGAAATTAAGAGTTAAAAATTACTTAATTAAAAAATGTTGTGTTTTCTTATTTATTATTATATTTAAAAATCTCTAGTATTTAAGTCAATTTAAATAATCTCTAGTTAATTAGTATATTTAAATAAATATTTTTTAAAATAATATAATAAAATATAATACGTTTCGCTAAAAAATAATCAAAGCAACGATTGCAACAAAATTATCGATGTAAAATTAAGTTGTAAACAGTCTACGAATCATTGCCGTACGGAAACGGCCGCACTCTTCGAGATTTGTACGCTTATTGTTAGACCGACATTCATAGTCAGTAGGAAACGGTCGTCGCGGTACACCGGAAGTACATCCGTGTTTGCACGTCCGCCGACCGCACGGCAGTCCGCCCGTTGATTACACAGTTTTGCGCTTGGTGCATCGCGCCTCCGATGGAAATCTCGCTAATGCATTATGAAAATTATGCCCTGTTGCTACAGGAATAGCTCTCTCTCTCTCTCATACACGGTTAAGCGGCTAATTTCTGTGATAAAGCGATAACTATATAATATCATCGAGGCGGACATCTTTTTTCTTTTTATATAGAGCGCCAGTCCTTTATAATTTTTATTTTTGAAAATAAATATAGGTACTCATACATATATGCGATGATTCCATAACCGATTAAAAAATTTAGACAATACTGCAAATATGTCGTGACCGGGATTTGAGAATTTGTGTCAAATGAAATATGTATGTGATTGTAAATAATCTTTTTCTAAAAAAGATATATAAAGTCGATACTCGCATATATCGAAGTTTATTGTTGTCGCCTTTCCGCAATGCTTGGCTGTCAAGATTCGCGTTGTGCGTTATATTCGTAGCATCGAAAGACTGTCATCGCGAGGGTTAGCAGTTTGACAGTTTATTCAAAATAAAATTAAATAAAATAATAATGTTTTTTAAATAATATGTTATAATACTTTAAGCTCGATTATAATATTTTTGACAGTTATCAGCTGATTTCTGTCAAAAAATATATTAATCGCGGATAAAGTATTATAACATATTATTTAAAAAACATATTATTTTATTTAATTTAATTTTGAACAAACTGTTAAACTGCTAACCCTCGCGATGACAGCCTCTCGATGCTACGAATATAATGCACAATGCGAATCGAAACAGTCAATCAGCATCGCGGAAAAGATGCAACAATACGCGAGAATCGACTTAACATGCCTTTTTTTAGAAAGAAAATGTTATAATATTTTAAATTCGATTAATATTTTTGACAATTATCAGCTGATTTTTGTCAAAAAATATTAATCGCGGATATAAGATATTATAACATATTATATAAAATATATTAATATTTTAATATTTTCATACATATATTATATACATCCCTATTACCACTATAGAAATGTTATAAAATAAATAATTTCTCACTCACCGACACGTGCAATAGCGGAGCAGTACACAGCACATTGATCTGAAAACAAAATATTTAAATTATGTATATACATATGTGTGTGTCGAATATCTCATAAACAATGCAGTTTAGAAAATGTTTTTATTTCGCATACCTCACAGTTGATCCGCTGTCGCCCGAAGCCTCCCCGGGCCTCCTCCTCCTCTCTTCGACTGTCATTGCTCCTTCGTAGCACTCACGACACTCGCGAAAATACGAATAATTACGATTATCCGACACTTTACACGGCACTTCCGACACGATGTGTGAATCGCACTGTGTATCGCAATGCTACCTGTAACAAATAAAATACATACCTTATTAGAATATTAGAATAATCTTATTATTTCGCATTCTAATATACATAATATAAATATAAATATGTAAGCTAGAATATTTAATTAGCAAATTTTCGCTTTATTAAGCTTCATTAAGTTTTGCTTTATTGACAGTTATCAGCTGATTTCTGTCAAAAATATTAATCAAGAATAAGATATTATAATATATTATTTATATTATATTACTATTTTAATTTTTTAACATATTATTTTAAAATTTAATTAGCAAATTAACACTTTAATTGGCTAATTTTTGTGAAAAAATATTAATCAAGTTTAAACAAACTTTATATTATTTTTTTTTATATATTATTTTTTAACATAAAACTGACGAATGGCGCGCGTAGCGTGCGCTTGTGTTGTTCTAGTTTACAAAAATATAAAGATAAATAGTATTCATAATAAGAAATAATTAGAAATAATAAGAAATAGGATAATACATGATTTAACAAAAAAAGAAATAATAATTATTTCTAGTTTTTTTGACACTTGATGTAATTTTGAATTCACAGTCAGAAATTCTCTATTACGTTATTTTGAGAAAACTGAGAAGAAAATAGAAGAAGAAATATTTTAAAGTATTTTATTATGCGCTATTAACAACTGCTAAAATAGATATTGATTTTGCTATTTTAAATTAATCTTGACATCAGATTAGTATTCAACGCCCTAAAAATTTTAGTTTGAATGAATAATTGGAAGAGATAGTCTAGATTAATAGACTAATATTTAATTACAGAAATCTTATTAATCTTAATTTTTACAATTAAAATTTTTTTTGAAGATTGAAAGTTCTAATAATATACATCCTCAATTTTTAACTAGTTAGAATAAAACTTTTTTAATGTTGTGACGTAACAGAGTATTTTAAAGATCGGAATTGTATCCAGCATAAAAAATTACACAAAAATTGATCTCTCTTTCTTTATATATAGTTGAGTAAAGATTATTTCTTATTAAACTGCAATATATTGTAAGATAGTTGAAAAGAAAGAGAGCTTTTAACTTGTTTTTTTTCTGTCATTTCCAATTATAATGTCTAACAATAAGATTTATTATATGATTCTCCTTAAGCGTCTCCCTCGATGCTATAATGGGAGAATAGATTATCTTATTGCTCAAACGATCGGTCTCGATGGCATTCTATTATAAATCGATTTCCCGGACATACTCAAGCGGCCATCATTCACCGTTGGAAATTGATCCTCCATAGCCCCGTTGATCGCGAAGACACTGTGTACCCAATGCGTTGACAGGATGTATTCTGTCCTCATGTCCGATACGGAGCTAGTGCGTCACGTACGTGTGCAGATACGAGCAAATTGGACCTACTTCCGCTCGTCGTATATATTCTACCTATTCAGGAATTCATTACGGTCTATTCTACATTCGCGTAAGATTTGCCGGATATAGAGGCCGTCTCGTAGCGCTGCCGAGTATCAGGCATTTCGACCTCGTTGAAAACGAGCTGAATTTACGCTTCGATGGTGAAGCGCGTATACGGACAGATAACAGAGGGGGAGTTAAAGGTCTGGACCGATTATTGACAGAGAGATCACAGATCTCTGCACTTCTCATTTCGCAGAAATTCTTTTTTCCTTGCTAGTTAAATTGAGATCGTGCGTAAATTGATTCCATTTCTTTTCCATTTTCTTTTTTCCATTTCCGATTTAATATACAGGAGTGAGATAAAATCATCGGCAAATTACGAGAAATAATAAGTCGCATAGATTATTATAAATTTATTCATCATCTATGTTTTCTTGCTTAATTTAAATGCTTATTTTAATTTATATTTAAATAATATATACATATTGATTTTTTCTTTAAATATATATAATTTCTTAAGCATATTTACTTTATATGTGCGGTAAATTTGCGATACGCGCACATACATATGCAATGTATTTTTTGAATATAATTAAAGAAACATAATAATACGTTGTATATATGATAAAAATTAATAGGGACGTATACATAGATATAAAAATATGTATTAATGCTCGAACGAATATGCATGGAAAATCGAATTTCCGCAAATAAAATAAGGCAGAGGGAAAGAAGGCAGAGTGCGATTCTCTCTGGTGAATGATTATTCGAATTCCACATAAATTGCGGATTAAGCCGGCGTCCAAATTCTCGTCTGACGTTTGGCTGATGTCTGCGAGTTATATTTGCGTGGCTGTAGAATCGGGCTTAATGAATTCCTGAATAGAAGGAATGCGCGGCTTGCAGGTACGGTCATAGCGAGGAGGAAGTACGAGATTCGCGCCTGCTATACAGGATGTGCTAACAATCACGTACACCTCAGTTATAGACCCTTTCGCAAATGCGAAATCGTGCTTTTCTTATTGAAAACTTGATTGAAGACCAATGTAGGTCATGACGTTGTAATTTTCAACATTAAACAACTTGGCTATTAAAACTTGAATTAAAGTTTCGTTAAAGTCGATTTGGAATTAAGTAAAGGAGAATATTATTTTCATTTTTTTCAATAATAATCATTCTCAATCTATGATTTCTATATATATTTTATGTAACGTGTCTAATAGGGTAATTTTCTTAAACGTTATATGTAACGCACGCAGAAAAAACTACGGAGAACTAATAATAAACATAACTTATATAGTTTTTATGCGTATTATTGAACAGTAAAACGTTAAATTTTTTTCTATCTTTTTGTTTAATATTGACATGTCGCTTTTGAATCAAAAATATATACCTATTTCATATTAAGAAAACGGTTCTAATACAAACGGTTCTAATACAAACTAATGTATTAAATTGTAGAATATTTAAAATAAAAATTACAATGTAAATAAAAATTAATTCATATAAAATGATAATATAAATGCATTTTAGCATTAGATATACTAAATTCATTAATATAATCTTCAAAACAGGAGTATTATAGTAATTATCACTGCTATCTTCGATTTAAAATAATTTGATTTAATTCGTAGAAATTACTTGCAAAACAAAAAATATTTTTATTGTTATTATTATTTATATATTATTCTGCTGAAAATTCCGATTAGACCTATATATACTTTAATTTAATACACACCACATAATACGATGAGATTTCGTTTTATCGATTGCTAAACATGGTTCTTTGCTTACTGGCCTCAGAGATTTGATTTTTCTCTTTCTGTTCCTTCAACAACTTTTCCCAGCTACGAGGCAACCCTTGTATTACGACGTAGTGTGCAGAAAGTTTGAGAATAGGTATTTAACATATGAATCGTCTTCCGGAAACTCGTTTGGTCTGAAGCTTTTTTTCTCAAGAATAATCATGAGACATACATTCTCCTTTCTTATTACCGTCATTTTACGTACCACGATTTTAACAAAAGGCAATAATTTGTTTTTACTAGTTGCGTGTTATTACTTTTTCTTCTTTTCTATTTAAATTTCATTTTACGCTTTCATGTTTTATTATATAAGCATCATATTTTTACTTATACTTTTATCAATTTCTAGAAATGTTCTTAGATCTAACAGGTAAGAATATAAACACAATTATTTTAAAGAGAAAATCAATACAATTTTATAACCCATGACTTTTATCGGTGATGAACAAATTCATAAAACACGTGACATTATGCGCGTAATGTTCATTATTTATTTTGTCGACGAGCTGCATCAGAATTTCTTCGCGCAAGAGTTGTTCGTATTGACGAAACTATTAAAATCGTAAAACACAGTGCGAAATTTATAAGAGTGAGAAGACTGTTTCAGCAAAAGCAGTTAAATCTGACTTAACGTACTGCTTCTTCGTGTGGAAATTGTTGTACATAAAACTATCGTATACATGCAAACTAGTCGTGTCGCGTCGCTTGACCGACGGTGATTCGACGACACCCTATATAACCGAGCATGAAAAGGCGGTAAATCTTCCACAACCCCATAACCCTGTCAGAATAAATCTGATGATACGAAAGCGATTCTCTGATTTTCCAACTTGGCTTGCAGGCCGTAAAGTCGCGCGCTTGTGCGATATCTATAATCATTGTAAGAATACTCTATGCTATCGCACGCAAGAGAACTTACTTGTTGTTACAAATATACAGGGTGTCCCAGAATGATGGGGATTAAATTCGTGTGCAGATTCCTGAGATCGCATTTGGAGACGATTTTTCCTCAGCAAAAATGTCGAGACACCAATAATTTTCGAGTTATAAGCGATTGAAAATAAAGGGTTTTTCGCAAACTAAGCCTTGTGGAAATAAAATAATAATAAATTCACATTTTTCAGTTAATTTCAGATAGAGTTTACTTTAATAGAATTTTAATTTAAGGCTTAGTTACAAAGATACATGATGCAAAAATTGGAAACATGCAAAAAATAATGACCTCCCTCGACATTTTCGCTGAGGAAAAATCGTCTCCAAATGATCCCAGGAATCTGCACACGAATTTAGTCCCCATCATTCTGGGACACCCTGTATTTCTACTTAAAAATGCCAATGAGAAATGACGAATATTTAAAGTTTGTATATGCAGTTTTATCGCGTGGATTACTTATCGTATTTTAATCAAATACGCAGTTTCTGAAAAGAGTACTTATTTCTTTCTTTTTATAATCGCATTTCTTAAAATGTGTAATAAAATATTAATCTCAGAAAGTATACAAGTATAATTTATTCAATTCAATTAACAAATTACACAATTTAATAATTTTAGAATTAGAATAAGTTTATTTTAATTTTTTTCAAAAATGTCCTGATTTATATAATAGAAATAGATAGAACCGTATTGTTTAAAAATGTATAGTCAAAAATTTAGGAATTTAACTAAAATTTTAAAGAGAAATATATATAGATTTTTTTCATAAACTCAAATAGCAACACACCTAATTATATTAATGTAATACAATGTAATATAATTCAATACAATGTAACAGAATAAAAAAAGGAAATAAAAAATTTGAATATATTCTATAAAAAATTTGATATATTTCCAAAGCATGATTAATTTCAAATCAAATTTGTAGATATTTTGATTTTATTAATTTCTTACATTTGATAATATTTTTAAGAATTATAACTGCTTATGCAAATTTGCCACAAAAATAATTCAATTGTAAAAATATATAAATCGGGATTTGTATAATGAGAAATCCGTTTTTATAATTAATTTGACCAGTTATCTCATATACGTATTGGATTATTTACCTAAATAATTGGAAAATTATTTATGTAATAGCATTATTACAAATAGTTATAAACACATATATATACGTATAAATAATTACAATGTTTGTAATTATTGTGTAATTATTGTAAGTAGATTAAAGACTTTCATTAATATAAGCCCAGTTTTCATATAATATTGTATGTGTTTCATATCAAGAGACGTAACAGCGTCATATTTGAATAAATACGCAATAACAATAACAATATTTTCTCGCAGATTTAGAATAAAATTTATGTTTTTACGTCTTTCTAATATTATACAAATCGAATAATAAACTATATATATTTCGTCGCTTTCATTGAAATATTTTTAAAGTAGATGTGTTTTCAAAGATATATCTGTTTTCACACTGTATATTTTTCAATAAAATTATCGTATTTGGTTGTTTTCATGTATTTAATATATATTTTTTAATATTTTTTATTTTTAAAAGATTATTTCTCAGTTTTTATGTAGAAGCATTTGATTCTTTTCATACAAAAGCGATCCAGTCGCCATTGTGTATATTGCGCAACGAGTGGAAGTATCTCTGAGCGAGCTCGACATTAGAAGCCGTATAACGTCACGACCTTTTTCTTCGATCGTTAAGAAAACCGGTCGTTAAAGTCGATAAAAATTCCGTTTGATTGAGAGCACATTGAGGTCTCTCCTTCCTTCCCTCTTCACATTGGATTTCCTTGCCATCGTCTGATGCCATCCGTCATTAAATTCTTTTTCGATTGACGTCGTCGCGGAGCGCACGGTATACTTAAGTTAGCACCTGCCAAAATGTTTAATCGATCATATTCAATTAAATTACAGCGGGGGATAAAAGTATCGTCTTTTGAAGATGGAATCGTCGTTTTAACTAATCAATATCAATGGTAGCGGCAATATCTCTGTATTAGCGGCACAAATAAAATAATGTCTCCTTTTTATTTAGCAAAAAAATTTCTTCTACGAAATTATTATCAATATCTGTATTAAATCGATATAAAGCAAAACAAAAATCTATTTATAAGATTTAAAATAGTATTTCTTCATAATCAGCGATCAAAAAGATATAATGATATTCTCGTCGTCAAAAATTGTGAAAAAATTAATTGCATGAAAATGTAAAAAATCGAGAAATTAAACGGCAACAATTCCACAGGACACTGAGTTTTTCACGTCGTGTCAAGTTGCTAGTGCATAAAGCATGAGACAATTAATAGCAAACGCGCTCGTCCGGCGAATGCGGACACGTAAGGATCGAGTCACATTATGCGTAATGTAACGTCACGCAAGTAACCGCCGTCGTGTATTTTGCGGTTGATGTGCAGCTCCACGTAACGTCATAATAATAATGTGAATTAATCTTAACGCGGTAATGCGAATTACCTCTCATTTGGTATATCGTCGAGATGTCACGTGTCCGCGCGAAGTGCGTGCGAGTTCGCTTTACTTTTGTATCTAGCTGCCGAATAATTTAATTAGATTTTACGAGTCGGAATCGCGCGGCGCACAAAATAGTACGTCACGCTGTCGCTCCGCTAATCTCGACTAATTAGATACGCGGCAGGCGGTAGGATTGGTCCTTCGGCAACTTTGGCTTGCATAAAACTTCTACACGCTGGCGCGGACTGATTCGATTATTCGTTTGTCGTAGCCTGCGTTCCCGGCCGTTCCCGACGAATGCGAGCAAACTTTATTTTCGAGACATTTGAATACGCTAGTGTAAACTGATTGAGAGAGGTGAGCAAAAATATAGCACATATTTGAAAATAAAAAAAAAGCATTTACAAAAACTACTTTTTTATTGCATTTTACTTTATTGGTAAAATAATAATTTGTTTATATATAATTATTTGAAATATATAATCAATATTACATAAATAAGAAATAAATATTTTAAATGTCTTTATATTTCTCGTTAAAAAATATTATCAATTAAAATAAATATTTCTCTCGTTATATGTGTAGACAGTATAGAATATTAAAATATCATGAGTTTGTTATTTATATTATATTTACATTTCTTTCGCAATTCACATCTCTTGGATCAGTTTTTGTTAATGTTTCGTTAAATATTAGTTATTCTTGTAAATTATAACATTTAACTAATTAAGTAAATATTGATTACTTTTTAAATAAATGTATATTTTTGTTTTACTTATTTAATTATCTTTTCCACAACATTTGAAATAATATTTGTTATGGTTAATATTTGTAATGGTTAAAATTAAAAACTTTTATTATTTTTAAAAAATTGAAAGTTCGGTGATATAATTGGTTAAAAACCTATTATTTTAATTAATATATAAATTTCAATTATCGCGCGTACGTTTCAAATTAATATTTCCTGTGCCACATATTTGTAACTTATTATTTTTACGGAAAAGAAATTTCTAAATTATATTTTAAGTAAACTTATGTATAGAAAATGTATGTATTTAAAAGATTATTTTTAATAGTTTGAATTTTAAATATATATTTATCGCTGTCGATTGGTGATCAGACACAAATGAAAAAGGATTCTCTCGAGTTTCGATATGAAAAACTCTCTCTCTCTCTTTCTTAGAAGTTTATCTAAAGCGTCGTTTGACTTAATTTACAGTCGACGTGATCCTTGTCTTAACGGTCACGTTACTTGTAGACGTTACTTTGTCACGTATTTCAATACTACATGGTTGTTAGAATGAGTAGAAAAAGTATATTTTTTCATTGAGAATGACTTTACATTTAGACAAGAAAAATTGTTGAGAAAAAAACATTTGTCGTTTATATTGACAAATTATATATAAATAAAGTCAATATTTTAATGAAATAAATAAGGCAATTTTATAAATCGTGAAGGCACATTATTTTTACCCTCGCCCAACGTGTTTTTACAATAGAATTAGAGTAAGCAGAAACAATGTACACATTCGAACGTCGCGCAATGGGAGTCGTAACGATTGCCCTATATCGGACTCTCGGCGACGGTCAATGGGTCCGGCACCGACGTTCCATTTCATTAGCGGTTCGTTAATTGTTAATGGATTATAATGCACCGCTAGAATGGGATCGCGTACGCGTGTACGTACCCAGCAATGCGCGACGACTCAGCGCTCGTTAATCGCGTCACATTGCACAACTCAACGGGCACAAAAGCCTCGCCGTGCTTACTGCAGCTATGAATTTGCAATGCAAACGTAAAAATTGCGAACAACGCAAGCATCGTTACGAAGCGTCGCAGCTGCGCTTGTTTGCGCTTATCGTAAACGGCGAGGCGTGGAATAATATGTATACACATCCGAGAATGGAGGGTAGGTGCAACAATAAATGTCCATTGTTTTTCTTTTTCATCTTTTTGTGGTCAAGTTGTTATAGTTTTATACATATATGTACACACACACACACCCCTTGTAATCGGAGTAATCAAGTTCTATCTTTTTATGACCTAGTAATAAATTGATATGAATATATAATTCTAGATATGTTTCTAGAATTGACAATTATAACACTCAACCTCAACTTGTGATTATTATGTTAATAATTATTATAGTGCACTTATACTGGGGTGTGCTAACGAAGTTTAAACTTTACGATGATGTTAAATTTCAAGATGTTAAATTAGCACATAGATATGTACAGACAAATATAGTTTTCTGAACTAACGTAATATTTCCTCAGTTTCTACTCAACTTAAAAAAAAGTTTATATACGTACACACACACATATATAGGTATATTAATGTTTTTTTATTAAAATATATTATAATAATTTAGGACATATAATTAATAATTAATCTTAATTATAATTTTTATATACCTTCCGAAGATATAATTTAAATATATTTTATGTCAAAGTTGTTAATAAATAAATAAATTTTAATTATATTTAATCGAATATTTTCACAAAAATATTAATTTATCTCTGCAAATATTAGCAATATCTTTAAAAAGTAAATTTTGATCATAGATTATTATATAACAGATTATAACTGTGAATTGTAAAGCAATCAAACACTTAACGTAATTTTTATTTATTTAATGTAATGTTATTTATTAGTATAATCTTATCATTTTAATATTCTTCCTTTTCTGCTATTATCTTAAATGTTATAATACGCTTTTCATGTAATATAATTCATTAATTTCACTTAACTGTATTATATATGTATATATAATAAATTGCATATATTGGTTCTTAAAATTGTCTATACATAATAAAATTGATAAAAATGCGATTAAAATCACGAGAAGCGGATACTAGATTTAAGCGCTGAAGTAAATTTTATGATAAAATCCTCTATTTTCAGATTTGATTTTTGTGAAACCATATAGATAATCTCAAATATATCACGTTACAAATAATTGATACGTTTCTGTTAGCGTAATGCGATTATTTTTGAAAGAATTAATATATAATACGCTCTCTTGGAAAATGCTCAGCTCTTTTTCAACTTTAATCGCGTACTGGATTGAACGGTAAATCCGATCGTGGTTTTAACGACAAGCGCGCCCATTGAAATGACAGGCGAGATTTTCACATGCTGTTCTCAGTCGATAGTACATAATGTCCGAACTGACAATAGTTATAATAAGTTTTGATAGGAATATTTTTCTGCGTATTATTTAAAAATTTGTCAATGTTATATCGTCTAAAACACGTGATGTTTGTAACCTCTAAACACAATATTTTATCAAGCACTTATAAAATATATAAATGTATGACAAATTTTATTTTGGTGTCTAAATTTATTTATTAATACTTTTTTCCGGCTATTGCATAAATACTTCTGTCCAGATCAATTAATCAGCTGCAGAAAGGTGCTTTTTCGAAAATTTGCATTGACACAAATCGTCATCAAAAGTCGAGATTTAATGCAATGCATATCTGAGGAGAATGTCTGACCATATCGTGGTTGAATCTACTTGAGCGGTCGCGAACAAAATTCCGAGGAGAGAGACGCGTCGAAATAAAACCGCGGTTACGAAATAAACTCTTCGCAACCTGGCCGACAGATATATTATTGGATTTCAATTATCTTGCGCGTGATAGGCGCACTCAGAGTATGTATGAGAGAACATTCTGAATAATGTACGCGCGGCGCGAGCGACAGAAAGACGGTGGAGACGTTCTCGGTTTTATTACGGCCATTTTTTGCGCTCGATATCAATATTACCATAACTTTACATTCGTAATTGGTTGGCATCGAGCCAGCCTGGCATAGCCACGTTCCCTTCTCTTTCTCCGCTTTCTTTCCTTTCCTTTTCTCCTTTCGGTCTTTCTTCGGACTCATTTTTTCTTCAGAGTTTGCTTTCCTTTTCTATTGTTTTTCTTCTCTTCCTTTTTATCGCTTTCTCTCTCTCTTTCTTTCTTTCTCTTTGTCTATCTATGTATTATCGTCATTCTTTATCACGACACTTTTCCTTCCCCTCTTTGCAGTTACCCCTTCGCAGCCTTACGTACAATCTCACACAATGTTAGCTCGTTTTTCGTCATTGTTCGCAACCCCAGCTATTGTTCCTTGAACAATTGTCGCGTCCGATTTTAAGTGTCCAATGACGATCAGCGACCGCTAAAATACGTGAGACGGATGCTTAAGTGGTTCCGTTCGAGCTTACGTGGATTGTGAAGAACCGAAAGCATCCCGTGGACCGAGATGATCCTTAAAAGGCCCTCACATCTTCAAGAAGAATAATGATCTTTTTCTTGTATGTGAGACAAGGAAGTGCCTCTATGAAGTACTTCCATTCGATTATATGATATACATATTTCCTAACAACTTTAATGGGTGTCCTTATTGATACAAGAATGTTAATAATTGTGGTTATTTTATATATTGAAGCAGCTTTTTGCAAGTTGTCTGTTTTTTTATCTAATGTACAAGATTTGAAAAAATGACATGCCCTATTATTTTAAGATGTAAAGAAGATACATTTGTTGGAAACAGCATTAAACATAATATTAGCATATGCTTTAATTTTTAAATTTTCTTTTACCTGTAATTTGCTGAAATAATCTGTTTCTTATAAATAATAATTATGTTCTATGTTACAGGGTTTTATCGTTTAACACGATGATCACAATAATCAATATGCAATGTATTATTACTATAGAAAATGGAAATTGATGAATCTTTTTAGTCAAGTAATTTGAAATATTTTGAAATATATAAATCACTTATTTGGACGATGCAAATAAATTAAAGAACAGTTTACTATTTATAATAAACTTATCAAACCTTTTCACTGGTTTTGGCAAAACATTTTGATTTTGATTATTCAATATTTCTATTATACAACGTGATATTTAACATTATTAGTAAATTCCATAATACCATCTCCTATTATTGAAAATATAATAGTCGGAAATTCCTGTTTCCGATCGCAAATGCCCTTACGATAAGTCTCCCTGGACCGTCTTAACGTATAAGTACCGCCCGCTTGGAAAGGCTCACTGCGAAACCTTACGAACTTCCGCACCCTAATTACATATTGCATACTCTACACTCTATAGTACCTGCGTCTAACATGCTGAGTATAGTGTCTCTCTTATTGTTTATCGAAACATCTTTTATATATATTATAAGAATGCTCTTCTATAAATTTATGCTTATATATATATATAACATAAATGTGAGAAAATAATTCATATAGTTATAAAACAATCAAAGGTTAAATAATTTATTTTAATATTATTAAATATTATTTTAATATTTAATAACAAATTTTATCTGTAAATAATATATGTAAATAAAATTAAAGAAAGAGAATTGTTTGAATTTTTGATATAGAAATGTAAATATATATTAAAATCTTTTTTTGTTTAATTTCAAGTAATGATTTTAACAAACTTTAAAAAATTAGTTGAAAGGGGATTATATTAATTGTAATTTATATTTTATGACAAAAAATTGAGAATCTATAAGTAATAACCTTCTTCAGAATTATTATTAAATCGATCCTAATAAATTAGTTAAGTAAGAGATGATTTGTTAGACATTGTATATGTTATCATTTATATATTGTCTATTTAAATTGATAACAAACAAAATAGGCAAACTATTTTGTGCTAATTAATACAAATTATCATTATATATAATTATATGTATTGCGCGCTTACTGCAATCCAACATATTTTATATCTTAATATACTAACGTAGATAGCATCCCGAAAAAACTCCAATATATGTACGTAACTCATGAATCTTGCACAGCAAAAATTCACCAAGCGATGAATTGGTTATCGGAGGCACCCACGTTGATATCGCAAGTATTACAAATGTAACGTGTAAATATTTACATGACCATAACCGCGTGCAATTTACTGCGCCGGTCGCAGGCCAAGGAACGCCAACTGTTAAATGTGGAATGCAAAAGACTGCATAAAATTATTACAAACGACCGTAATTAGCTGTTGTTTACACGCTGCTGTTTTGAGAGGAGAAATAGGGAAAGGAGAGGGAGTTGACACGAATTTACTCTGACTCACGAATGGATCACTGCACCATATGTACACCGAGCGCATGCAAACACAAAATCCAAATATAGATTTTGCAAACGGTAATTTCCGCCAGGCGGTTAATTTATTGATCCTCATTTCAAATCGATAAATAGAAGATCTCTATAAAACGGCGATATTAAAGGCTTTATTAATAAGGAGACTATTTTTGAATATTATATACTATTGCAAAGGCAGATCCTAAAATTTCTTTTCAGATTACTTAAATAAAAGTTTAATACATAATTATAAACTTAAAAGTTTATATTGCAAAATTTTGTTTCACATTTCTTTAAATAATATATAATTGAAATGTTTTATAAATTTAATAAATATTGTTTATAGGAATATATTACATCACACAAAGATCAATGACATTATACTTAATAAGGTAATTATCTATAATAATATTGAATTATGCATTTTTTAAATACAAAATATCTTGCGTAAGTTTTAGCTTTATAGTTATATTCAAAGTACATAAAAATAATTTAGTTGCATCTCCAACAGAAAAATTTTTGAGGAATTTAAAGATATAACAAACATAATGATAAGTTATAAATAACGGAACATTAAATTTAATAATATATATATATATATATAATATTTAAGTCTCACAGAAAATATTTTTTATATTTTCTGTGAGACTTAAATATTGCGACACACACATACATAAAAATATAATTGATTTGCGATTGATTTACACATAGTGATCATTTAGGTGTGCACTAATTTTCTGAAATCTGCAAGCTGAAAGCGAGAATCGTTCTGCTTGTTTCACACGCAATAGAGTACACTCGATAAAGTCGTTTCAGACTCAATCCATCTTGGTCCGTTTACAATTTTCTCGCGTGCCTATGCCTTTATATACCACTTCGAGAAAGTAAACCGCGTAAAAGTCGGGCGAGATTATACGATTCCGTAGTCGGACTCTCGGCAATCTCTATCCCTTTCAATCCCAGTCGTCCACGCGACTCAGCTATTTCGCTGGAGGAAGAAGATCGTTCCCTCTCTTCCTAGCCTCTCTTATGGATTCGCATGTTCAATGACACCGAACAGAACAATTTGTCAATGCCGCACGCAACGTTTGTCGCCGTCGTTTACACAATCCTATACATACATGCATGCGTAATACACGTGTGCGTACATGTGACACACATAGGCATATATTTATGCGTTACGAAGAGCCAAGTATTGTGACACCCTTCCTGCGTTTGGAACTGAACATAATAGATCTTACGACAATGACAACTTCGATCAAATGACGACTCATCTGTAAAGGGTTTGATGCTCTTTGTTATGCTATGATGTATAATAGATATCACTTTTCGACGTGTAGATCCGGAAATTAATAACAGATCTTAATATCTCAAAGAGATCGATTAGATGAAGAGAAAATAGAGTAAAATATTATGTGAAATATGATATATTTGTACATGTGAAAAGAGGCAGGATAAAATATATTTTTTTATTTATTATTGTACGAGAAAAAATATACAGAGAGAAAGATAGAATCTTATATTATTTAATAACAATTATAAATATAATTATAATTCTGGGTCTATTTTATTAGTTAAAATATTAATAATTGTTTATTTCTCGCTCTCTTTTTCTCTGTCTCTCTTTTTTTCAAAATTATTTTTTGTCTGAAATTTAATAGTTCTCACTAAATTATATTTTAATTTTCAAAGATCTACATATTTGAACAGTTTACAGATTAAAATTTATCTAAAATTATCTTTGCAATTCTCATAGATGTATAGATTTAGGTTCAGATTAATCAATTCAGATTGATTAAACTATAGCAGAGACGCGGTAAATTGATGTGGCCGATGAACCAAAGCTATTGCCAAATTAAGTGATGTAATCCGATTTATAGTTTTCCACATATTTGACACTCATTGATAACGTTAATCCGTCATGTATTATAAAAGAACGTCATGCTAAATAATTGATAATAATTAATTGATTTATATATGTATAGTTTATACTGATATTGCTATGATGCACGCAAACTTATAACAATTTTTCACTAATCTTAAGAAAAGCAGGTAAAAATATCGTCACTAACTTGTATAAAAAAAGATCTTCATATTAATAAAATACATAGAATTAAAATTTTGCATATGCATATGTTACTAAAAATCATAGTAAAAAATCACGATAAAAAAATCACAGTAAGACCATAAATATAAAATGCAATAATGTGTGTACGTGTATCCATTACAAGAACTTTTCCATTTTTAATCATTAATTTTTTCCAAAAAATAGCATATATAAAATTTTTTACATAAAATGTAAATTCTGCATTTTTATTCATAAATTCTGTATCTGTGATGGTTAAATAACAGCAAAGACATCTCTTGTTAAATAAACATCTTCGGCAAATTTGAAGAAATTTAGGTTTCTCTTTCAAATTTAGAAGTCCATAACGATTAAAAGGTTTTCGCTAGGTTTATACATAGCCGCAAAATGTTTACGAATAACATAAGCCATCAAGCCTGAGGCTAGCTGTACGGGTAGTGGGTTCGTTAGTTTGCGCCAATTCAAATATCTTCTACTGCTGCACTTGCCAAACGTAGTCTGTGCATGGCCTGAGGCTCTCTCTCGCTCTCTCTCTCTTTCTCTCATTCACCAATCATGGTTCGGTGCACCCTTTTTAATCTACCTTTTATTTCTTTTCTTCCGCTTCATATACGTGTGCATTTCACTATTTTTTGTTTAAGTATATTACCGTTTTGTAAAGTACATTATATCTCTAATCGTTCCATTCTTATGATTTCCTGTTTTTTTATTCGAGTTTCATTATTCTTACATGTAATTTTGCAAAAAAAAAACGTTATATTTAGACAAAATTAGCAAATTATTAAGAAAACGCTAAAAGCAACCACTTTCGTCAGACAGAGTTAAATTTACTTTACACAATAAATGTTTATTCTAAAAAGTAAACTTCACGTGAAATGTACATATACATACAGATATATATATGCATAAGTAATACATAATTTTAATTGTTATAAAAAATAATTTTTTGTTCTTATATATGTTACATTTCTTGAGATTTTATGGTAAAAAAAACTGTAAAATATATTACAACAGAATTATATAATAGTTTTCAAGTATTTCAGTAGTAAGTGTCAATGATTTATCAGACAATATCTGTAATCATTATCATTGCGCAGATAACAAAAACAAAGTGTTAATAACAATTTTATAAAAATTTTCGATTGTTTTGAATTTTATTTTGCTTTCGAATATTAATATTGCTTTTTTTATTATTATTATAATATGTAAAACTTTTTTATATTAAAACATAAATTGCAAAAAAATATTAATAAAATAACTAAAATTAGAAACCAGTAAAAATGTATGTAACAAATATTGGAACATAAAATTGTTATTTCATAATAAATAAAAATTATATGACAAAATAAAAATTATATTTGCAAAATTACCTCTTTATAAATCTTATTGATCGTAAATTCAAACGAAAAAAGTAAACATTTTTTGCTTTGTTTACTACTCAGCATCGATATTTAAATCGGGTTGTAATATATCGCTTTATTTTCAAGTTGTATATCAGTTTTATAACAATTTGCAGCGCAAAAAAGAAAATTAAAACCGATTGTGCGTAGCAGCTGAAAGTACATTATTATCGATTTTTATGCTTTAGAAATTTATATATAATATATGACAATACAATTATAAAAAGATATATAAAATTACAAAGATTTATTTTTATTATTACTTGACCTGATTATTACTTACTAACGAAAGTCTTTGATTTTGTAGAAGAAAGGGGAAGAAAAATATGTTATATATGCGCTTGAAGATGTCTCTTTTGAGCTTGAGTGAGCTTCGTTTCTACGAAACACTTATGCAAACGGTGTTATGCAGTGTGGCTACTCATCAGTGCATGGTCGACGTGTTATTAGTGTACGCGAGCGTACGTCTCGAGGGAGAGAGGCAGGCCGCTCGGATAAGCATATAAGCATGGCCGTTAAGGTAATTAATAGCTGGGTTCACCGAAGTTATTGCTCGGCTTTATATGTTGTTGACCGAGCACAGACAATATGTCGTCCCGATGTATGTATTTAATAACACAAAGCTATGAATTGTTAAACTAAATATCATCTTTTCTCTCTTTCCTCTTTTCGTTTCTGTCGATGCATGAACAGAACAATAATTTATTTCTTTTTTCGTGATCATTATTGCGGCTTTACAAACGCAACTCGCTGTTTTGTACCCTTTATGAGAAAGCCGGTGATCGAGCATACGTACAATTTCTCTCGCAAAGGGAAATGCATTTTATTGATTACTGCGTTTGTCATCTCTTGTCGACGTTATTCATCCTGATCAATTTTAAAGGCTCGAAGTGGACAAGCAATACGTGAATAATTATTCAGTTTTTCCTAGTAAAATTAAAGCATATAGAAATATTGTTCTTGACAAAATATTAATATAATGCAAAACAATATTTTATTTATTTATATTAATAATATAAGATATTTTCTTTGAAAATGTGCGCTTCTCTAATATTTATTATTGTAAATATTAATTTCGCTAGATCTCAAGATCCGTTCATCACTCACTATATACGTGTATATATTATATGATATAAAAAATATCAGTAATTAGAACATATATATATATATATATATATATATATATGTATATATATATATATATACAATATTATTAAAATAATATTTATTTATTAAATAATATATATTATATTACATCTAAAAAAAGATATTATATCTGTATTTATAAAAAAATCCTTGAGAATAAGTCTAAAAGTGTAAGTTTTTTAATTGTCCGATATACAATTTTTCTGCAATATTAAAGATATTTAAAATTTGTAGAAAAGTCATTGACAATCATTTTAATTTAATATTTATACTTTCTACTTATTACTTCTAAAGTAGCGTCATTAAGTATTAAGTGGAAATGTGTGTGTATATGTATATATTATCAAAGTATGTATATTTCATATACATATAAAAGGTATTAATATTTTTAAAATATCAAAACATAAATCATCTCTACATAAGATTGCATCTTCCATGCAAATACATTCTTACGTGTAGTTTTGTATGTAATTTCCACATATTTGCTGATGCTATAACACAATCTCATTAACATTTCTAATCTGTAAAATTTTATAAAATTTCACGATGTTTACTAAAATTAAATGTGGTCGCATTAATTAATTTAATTTTGTGATTTCGCGTTCCTTGTTTCATTTAAATTTTATTTTAATTTTATCAAAATTGTTTTCGTTTTTTATGTAATGTACGTATTTAATATGCTCAAATAAATCAACGTGTAAATATCAGGAAAATATTTGAAATGAATACTTTAGTGTGGTCCAAAAAATTTAATCATATAAATATTTAAAAGCTATTTTTATTCTTAAAATAAATAAATAAATATATAAATGCTATTCATTGATATAAAGTTTGTGGTTCTAGTTGCAAATAAAGAAATTTATTCTGTAATACAAATCTCACGTAATTGAATGACACTTAACGTGAATTTACAACAACGTGTTATAAATTTTATCTTATCTTTATACCTAACAAAAATTATAAATATTTTACTGTGGAAATTGTTTATATAATGAGCAAAATCTTATATAAAATCTATTTTAGCTTATATTTCTAATTATATATGTTATAGCTTATTTTTACTACTTATAACAATAAAAGGTGTTTTACAAAAAAAAATCAATGCAACAACTAATCATATATGCAAATTTTATATTGTTTTTATTAAATTCAATATATTCTAATAATAATTATTCTTAATAAATCATTTATCATTTCTTTTAAAAAGACTATTATGTATCATTTACAAGAATGATCGTTAAAAGATATTTCTATGTAATATAAATAATGAATTAGATAACTTGTTCCTCGTTCCTTGTTTCTCAAACAAAAAAAAGAAAAAAAAATTAATCGACCGAGGTTGGCAAGGAAAGAATGGACCGATTAAAAGGGTTAAGGACATACTTCGAGGCGCGGAGTGCGCGCTTTGTTCGTCGATCAGTAGTAAAGAAGACCATACTGTCAGACAATGTACCCTATTCCGGGGACGGCTTTCTTCTCACGACGATAACGCCGATCATTTCGGGACCTTCCAAGAGAACGGCGGGATACACCGCTCATTTTCTACCGACGGATCGTTACGTCCTTCTCCTTGTTTTCTCCTTATTGCCGGGCGCTAACTTTCAATGGCAGTTTCCCCGAGTTGAAACGATCGTGCAGCGTCTGTTGCTGAGACCGTAAGAGACACAGCGGACTTTGTTGGTGGAGTTTGTGCACGCGAGCGATGAAAGAACATAGGGGAAAAGGAGGGGAGAGAGGGTGTTTAAAACGGGGAGTACGAGAGGAGCGGGATAAGAAGATTATCCGTCAGGGGCAGAGTGATAAACAGGGGATGAGAGCGCGGATGGAGCAGCAAACTCATTGGAATTGTGCGGAGACATAGGAGACGAAAAACGTCCTTAAACCGCGGGGGCCTGTCGTCGTTACGATGTGGAGGATATCAGAACGTTATTTATCACGAACATTTCTGCGCGTGTTTTCCGTTTTTCAAGGTGTTTCGTAAAGTAGGTTAGACGTCAGCTAAATTTTGTCTCCTGATATTTATAACCAGAGAAAGCGAAACTATTTTCGATGCTCCATATATTATAGCCGTTCTTCTGCTTTGTTTGTTTTTGACGAATGGCTCGGGTTTTCCGATTTGTATATGTTTGTATTTGCTGGTTTGTGTATGTTACAGCATCATTAATTACAAATAGCACCGATATAAAACTCATCTTTGTCATTAATATTATACGTTACATGTCATCGTTATATAATATCTTTATCGAGGACAATATATTGTTTATTAAATAACAATGGATAAAATTTTCATGCTGTTTTTATTCTATTGAAATTTTATATCTAAGAATATAAAAATTTATCCATATGCATCATTATTCATCATAATTATATTATTATGCTTAATATATTTCTATATTTCTATATTTAATCTTGATAATAATTTTAAAAATAACGCTCAAAGTTCTATTTGCGTTATTTGCGACGCTTCAGATATTATGATTCTGTTTGCCAGCATTATGTTTTCCTTAACGTATGAAGAAAAGTACGTCAGAAACGTTCGTACGCGAAGCGATCCTCCGTCCGTTCTCGCGACACGTTACAGATGACAGATATGGCGTCGACGATCCTCCAAGATCTCCCCCTGTCCTCGAAAAAACATCCCCTCGAGACAACCCCGAACATCATCACGGTTCTCCGGTGGAAAGGCGAAAGACTGCGCGGTTGCTGCCAGCCATCTAGCTACCGATTCCCTTTTTTCGCGTCTCTTCTAGTCGTTACCGGCGAGCGTTTACTTCCGTATAATATCAGAAACTGAGGCATTTCTTCTAACTTCCCTCTCAGTTTTCTTTCCCTCCCTCTTTCCCCTTTCTCTCTTTCTCTTTCTCCAATTTTTCCCTCTTCTCTAAATCCACCGCGCGGCCCGCGCTTTTCTCGCGTCGCCTCGAACGCGGGCGACACAATTTATCAGCATGACCCGTATCCGTGGGCACGGCTGTGAACGCGGATTTATCGCAATTATACTCTAGACAAAGAGAGAGAAGAGGGAGAGAAAGGGGAACGTGCTCACTCGCTACACGGCGTCATTTATTCCTCACGATTTCGCCGTAAAATCCGTGCTACGCCCATCGTCTAACGACTACTGGCTCTATATAGCGAAACTGTCAAAGACACTTTTTCAGAGTCCGCTTTGAAATCGAACGCCGCCCGCTCGTAGCCCGAGAATCGAGAGACCCCCTGTGTGAATTTTCGCCTTATACCTCTCGCTCGTTCCTTTCAATCACCTGATATCGGCTCCGCCCGCTTTTCTCGGGCGCATACTGAATACCGGAGCAAGCATCAATCTTGCATCTACATTGATACCTTGTATGTTCGTTACATCTCGATATTGTTCGGCAAAATATAGGATTTTGTATCCGGCTTTAGCTTCCCGTGTAACTTCACTATGCTCCATGAGTTGTAATGTAGGCGAGAACTTGTGTAAACTCTTGATGGTCGAAACAGACTGGTCTTAACGTAGCTACTGATCGTTCTGGCAAAGTTTTGCTTCGAAATAATTTTGTTTATAAGAATCTCACTTTATGTTAATAATTTATATGCTTTCTCAGTTGTATTATAAATTATTATCAATTAAACTTTTTAATGCTAAAGCTTATTTTTTCTTCATATTAATCTATACTACAGTTTATTTTATTTTTATTAATATGTATGTTTCTTGAAGTTAAACAATTTGTATATTTTCTTAGGCTTGCTTTATTTTATAATGTAAATCTTTCTTATCCTATTATTTTATTCATTATATTACCATTTTCAACAGCATTTGCGCTGCTCTCTCATCTATTTCACATTTGCTATTTGTCCACGCATAGAATAAAAATGCCATTGTGCGCATAATCGAGAAATAACATTTTTATTCTGCTATTAGAACAGAGATTTACTTAAAAGCATTATAAAATAGAAAATTTGATCTCTCAAAATATTTACTAAAAATTTTAATATTAGAAATTCGATTCGTTATTGGCCAATTGTTTTTATATGCAAATTCTTTCATAGCGATTTAACAAACTGCGCAGCTATTTGAGATCTTTTGATACTTTTCTATACTGTTGAATCAAATGCACGCGTGTAAAAAGTTTCTGGCGCATTGATGAGCTAGAGCGAGGATATGCATTCGGAAATGATCAAAACTTTTTTCCCTATAGAAATAAAGGAACTTCTAACTTTATTTAAACTGAACTTTAGTCGGGATTGGTCTAACAAAATTAACTACATTCTACCTTCGTTACGTTACTTGTTTTCACATTATTTCGGTGCTAAACAGAATAAAAAACCTTATTTTTAACAAATATCTGAAATATATATCTGGAATATTAACAATAAAAAGTAAGTATGAAAATATTAGTTTAAAAAAAATTAATATCTTTTTTCAAAAATTTTTTTTATAAAAAAAATTGCTGTATCACTATTTTTTATTATATGTTACCTATATCATTAAATAGACAATACATTTCTCAAATTCGTTTGAAGATAACTTCTAAAAAGAAACAAGCGCATTATTGTCGAGTAAAGTAAAAAAATTTGTTAGATTCATGTACCATTTCAAACTTCTACGCTCTTTTTACAGCAGTAACTTTACAGGCACATAGCAGTGACTACAAAATGTGATCGTAACGTAATGCTTTTCCTTTTGAATGAATCTTTTTCGACGTTTTGATGTCAAAGCATTTTGCCGAGCCAGCTCGGAGAGTGCTGACTTTGAAATGTAAATCTTTTATACATACTTGTTTAGCAGAGAGATTATATCTTTTCATCAAAATTTTTCATTTTGAACGTTTCATCATTCGTAATTATATATTCGTAATATATTCGTAATATTCAGATGCTAACTGCTAACTAAGATTAATATTCATTGCTATTATCGTAGAGAACTCAATTATTGAAAATGCGAGAAATTTCGCTTATTAATTAAGTTGCGTCCATAAAAAGATAATCAAAACGGAGGAATGTTTAAGTTCGCTTCTCGCACGACCAAATTCCATACATCCTTCCGTGAAATTATATTATTATTTCCCTTAAACTTTATACGTTAATAAATTCATTAGGACATTCGTAAATCGTACGAAACTTAGCGAGGCGTTTATGAACGTCTTGAAGTCGCGCTGCGAATTTATGTCCCTTGAAAAGTTTGGTCGTTTCGCCCAGGGGTATATATGGAGTTAAGCGTCATATTCCGCGAGTGTGACTGTTTTAGGGTCGAAGACTGGGCATGCGATATTACGTAAAAGCTTACAGAATCGCATTTTTCGATCGGCTGTTCGTAGGCTACTCGTCGACGAAAATCGGATTTTCGGATTTGCCGGATGTGCACGCTCAAAAGAATTCAACCGTGTTCGTGATCACGCGTGCTAGCAGCAGACGGACGATAGTGGACGTGCAATTTCAATATTTACTTTATTTCTCACACACGCAGGCCAGCGACAATATATTGCGACGTAAATGGACCAGCAAAGGTCCGAAAAAGCGAGTTTTCAACCAGTTTTAAGCATTTTAACGCTGCGTTAGGTCATCTTCAGTTAGGAATAGAAACGACGTTCACGATGATAAATGTATGTAAGTGAAAAAGTTGGATTCAACACAACAGAATGATTGCAATATTTTTAAGAACACTTAATAGATATATAAAACTGACAATATTCGACATTTCTAGACTAAAATTAATAACGTTCTAGTAGTTAGATTATTAATTTTTTTACGCCTTCTTACTTATGACACGATATTTATTCGTGAGAATAGTTAATTACGGGTAATAGTTAAGATCGGGCGTTCACTAATTACTAAAATATAGACGAGCGCTTAGCACTTTACACAGTTAGTACTTAATATAGTTAATCGCACGCACACGACGTGTACTCTATTCTGTATCAGAAGAATGCGAAAATTTACATGCGAGACACATAGCAACGCGGCCTTGTTAGTTATGTCAATGGTATGTCAATGCCGCGCTTAATGGAGATGCGTTCCACTACAAGACAAGAAGGGGAAAGGATAGAGATAGAGACCGACGCGCAGAGAGACGAGAAGATTGTGATTACTATTATTCGATTAATGTTTATACGCTAAGAAAAGGCATATTATCTCTATGTTATCCATTAATATAGTTCTATCTTGGCAGTCTCGATAACGCTACCTAATTCTCTTGTAAAACTAGTTTCGCTTATATGAACGAAGTTAATCCACTCGACATACGCTCGGAAAATCGTTCGGTCAAATTGGCATAATGCTTTAAACATGCAAAAATTGCAAAAATTACTAATTAATCATACGGATTTATAAAATCGGTAACTGAAATAATCGTAGAAAATGATCGCATTTGTGTCATTTTCTAATAGTACCTACATACTTGTCACAATCGTATTTCGAGAGATAACATGACAATGCACGAAGCGCGCAATAGTCTCTGTTCACTCGGTGAATGACAACAAGATCATCGAATTTTGTAACATATAGTGCGTTGTTTACGTGCGGTGATCTTGTTGTCATTCGTGCAACAAGATCCAAGCGAGTATTGTGTGAATTTAGTAGCGCAATATGCCAGTGCTGAGCGGATTGTAGCTTTGTATAACCATGATTTTGATGTTTTTCGGTCGTAATATAAAATAAAGTGCGCGATTAATATGTCTGGGATGCTACGTAAAGTGTCGGACGATCGTAACTAACCGTATTTTCGCGAGTGAGTGTCGTGTTAGTGCTATGAAAGAACAGTAAAGAACAAACACACACACACATACACATAAAGAAAAGAAGAAGCCTGGGGAAATATCGAACGATGGCGGAACATGAAGTAAAGCAATTTATAATTATGTTAATTTATTAATTACTATTCTTAGAATTAATTGCTTATTGATCTTTGCAATAGAAATTCTTTTGACATCAGTGTGTAATATGATATTGAAATATTGTATGTTTTTTTTATTTTTTAATATTTAATAAAAAATTTGTGATTAATAATATATATGATATGTAACATGTATATTATATATAACATTTTTAAGGTTTGTACTTTTTTAATTTACTTGTGTATAAGAATTATAAATTCTTATGTATTATATTTTTCACACAAATTTATATAACTAAAACAAACATTTTTTTTAAAATATTTGTTTAAATAAACAAATTAAAATTTAATTGCGCGCAATAATTATTTTTTGAAATACTAATTATTTTGAATATTTTGCTTTATTTAATTTGTACATATTATATTATATGTATTTTATAAATCAACATGTATTCTATAGCTTTATCGAGCATCATACCAATCAGCATTTAAATTGTTTTTTATTTTAATTTCGAGATAATCTCGAAGATTTGCGAATAAATTACATCGCAGATATTAGTATAAATAAAAATATAAAATTGCAATAATGCAACATTTTAATTATTTGCATTATTCATTCGTTGCATAAAAGATATATATTAAATACCGCAAATTTAGGAAAACAAAATGCTATAATAACAAAGTTCTCAAAAAATTCTTTTCTAACAAATATACGTAAAGTTGATACTCGCATATATCAAAGTTTATTGTTGTCGTTTTTCCGCGATGCTCATTAGCTGTCAAGATTCGCGTTGTGCATTATATTCGTAGCATCGAAAGGCTGTCATCGCGAGGATTAGCAGGTTGACAGTTTGTCCAAAATAAAATAAAATAAAATAAAATAATAAAATAAAATAATAAAATAAAATAATATTAGTTTTAAATAATATGTTATAATATATTTTATCCGCGATTAATATTTGTTGACAGAAATCAGCTGATAACTATCAAAAATATTAATCGAGTTTAAAGTATTATAACATATTATTTAAAACATATTATTTTATTTAATTTTATTTTGAACAAACTATTAAACTACTAATCCTCGCAATGACAGCCTCTCGATGCTACGAATATAACGCACAATGCAAATCGAAACAGTTAATCAGTATCGCGGAAAAGATGCAACAATACTTGCGAGAATCGATTTACAATTAACATGCCTTTTTTAGAAAGGGATGTTATAATATTTTTAATTCGATTAATATTTTTGACAATTATCAGCTGATTTTTGTCAAAAAATATTAATCGCGGATAAGATATTATAATATATTATTTAAAACATATTACTATTTTAATATTTTCAACATATTTCAACATATTTCAACATATTATATACATCTTCATTACCGCTATAGAAATGTTATACATTAAATAATTTTTCACTCACCGATACGTGTAATAGCGGAGTTGTACACAGCACATTGATCTGAAAACAAAATATTCAAATTATACATATACATATGTGTGTGTCGAATATCTGATAAACAATACAGTTTTAAAAAAATGTTTTTATTTTGCATACCTCGTAGTTGTTCCGCTGTCGCCCGATGCCTCACCGGGCCTCCTCCTCCTCTCTTGGTCCTACGTAGCACTCACGACACTCGCGAAAACATGAATAAATACGATTATTCGACACTTTATGCGGCACTCCCGACACGCAAAACTTTACACGGCACTCCCGACACGCGAAACTTAACACGACACTACCGACTCGACGCGTGAATCGCACTGTGTATTGCATGCTACCTGTAACAAATAAAATACATACATATATTAGAATAATCTTATTATAACATACACAATATAAATATAAATATGTAAGCTAGAATATTTTTGCTTTATTAATATTTTTTAACAGAAATCAGCTGATTAAAGCGTTAATTTGCTAATAAATTTTTTTAATAATAATATGTTATCAAAATTAAAATAATAATATGTTTTATATAAATAATACTTTAAACTCGATTAATATTTTTGATAGTTATCAGCTGATTTCTGTTAAAAAATATTAATCGAGAATAAGATATTATAACATATTATTTACAACATATTACTATTTTAATTTTTTAACATATTGTTATTTTAAAATTTAATTATCAAATTAACGCTTTAATCAGCTAATTTCTGTGAAAAAATATTAATTAAATTTAAACAAAATTTATATTATTTTTGAAATATTATTTTTTTTAACATAAAACCGAAGAATGGCGCGCGCTTGTGTTGTTCTAGTTTAGTAATAAAAGTTATTTAAAAATTTTTTTATATTTTAAGCAGTAATTTTTTAGATAAGAATTTAGAACTGCCAATTATTGCTAAACAATCGTCTACCGCGAGATAGAATTAAATAATTTTGGCACCGCTAGAAGTCAAATCCGAAGGTATACAGTATAATTTCGGCTAATTTGGTTCTAATATTAAAACGTTGTCTAAATTAATTGCTTTTATATCCCTTTCAACATATCACTTTCGAATAAAATACTAACAAAGTAAATTTTTTCGATTATTTTTTAATTTTTTGGGAGAATAATATATTCGGAATTATTATTTCACGATTCGCGATAGAATTTAATTTAATTTTCATTTTTGATTATTTTGTTATTAAAGGATTATTATATAATTATTTAATTATAGAGTATGTGTGTGCTTTTGTGTATATGTTATATGATTATACTTTGTATATTGTCATTCTAATATTCTTTATTGCATATTTATAAAAATTAAGATTTTATTGAAATTTATATATAGTATTTTTGAGCATTTAATTAATATTCTGGTAAAATTATTTATTTAAAATTTGCTATAAACGGAAAATTTAGGAAAATTGAGATGCTGGCACAATATTAGCATATCTATCTTTCATATCAATTTCCTACTAATTGGGTGAAGCTATAAATTCGAAATTAGAGCAATAAATTAGCAATAAATTAGCACTTAATTATGTTAAAAATCAGAATTAGATTTTTCGTGGTGGGGACGTAAGGAGATCGTGGTGTATGCGCATTTGCACGACGACCATCAGCGGGATAAGATGAACTCGACCCGATTCATAATTTAGCGATATTCTGTGAAAATAGCGTATCTACGTTCGGAGATATTATGCCATTATGCGATGTCTTTCTGCGCTTCTGTGTCCGTTCTATAACCAGGGTCTGAAAAGCGAATAGGAAACTGCACTCTCGAGTTCATTTCCGCTCCATCTCTTCAGCGTAAACGCGACGGCCGTGCTGTCGCATCAAAAAACATCATAAAGTCGGCGCATGCACTCGTTTCAACTAACCAACCAACCCTTTCCATCCACCAACTTTACCGGATCGACCTTTCCAGCACCTATGGGCGAATTGACTGATTTGCTATCTCACTTTTTTCTTCTCTTCTCTCTCTCTCTCTCTCTCCGACACTCACTCATCGCTCCCTTTCATATTCTTTTGATACAATCTCATTCATAACCCTTTGACACGTGCATCTTTTCGGATGCACTCAAATCTGAGGTCAACCAGCGACGAATCCACTAGTCGAATTCTGATTTATTTTTATAGATATATCGACCATTGTCTAAAGCACTGTAATCATTGTCAGTCATAAACGCAAAGGGTGCAAAAAATATATAATAACGGATAATGATGTCGCGAGAGTTCTTTCGTGCGCGATGGGAATAGAGAACTGCCGGAAAATTCAATCGATACCTTCGTCTCGTGTTCACTGTTATAGTATCTTTCCTGCGCGTTATAACATTTTCCGTTATCGTATTTTCTGTTGCGATAAGGGCAAAGAAAATAATTCTTAACAATTTTTGTCCGAAAAGAGATTTGTATGTGAGTTTTTTATTCTTTATTTCTTTATATTGGATATATGTTAGATAATCAAAAATATTATTATCAAATATTGATTTTATTTTGTTTTCTTATTTTCGCTTCTAGATTCGCACACATTTTTTACATCGGAATTAATGCAATTAAACAAAAAAATTATATTAAATAAAATTTAATTTATAATACAATAAACTCGTGTAAACGTTTGTCGCGTACAAATTTAATTTGCGCTTAATAAGTTTTGCATTTCACGAGTTACCTCCATCATCTTATCGTATTCACGTAGTAATTTTACTGTGCTTTCAAATGTTCATACTCCCATGACCCTATTTCATGTGATTTGCTCACTGATTGAAGACTAAATCTTTGACAAAGTCCATCAATGCCTCAAATGTTATATGTTGCATTCGCTACAAATTATTAATAGTTCATTTCCGAGAGTATTAAGTTCGAATTAGCTATGCTCCACTTTGGCTTCTATCGTTTGTCGATGTTGAATTTTAGATACATTAGAGCATATAAATGTTGGATTTTGAAATCTCATAGATTTTTGAAAATGTTCAATTGCATTCACTATGATATTGACACATGAGCTTAATATGTGTCGCGTCCTAAAATTTACAAAACGCTACTCATAAATAATTTTTTCGTCGATACATTGAGTAAAAATTTAACAAAAAATGTTACTCACTATTATAAAAAAAAAATATATATATTTGGAAAAAAAGAAATTTTATTCACATAAGATATAAAAAATTATTATTTATTAAATTAGATTATTGATTTTTTATATTTACTTTTAGCTTTAATATGCATTGAATTATAAATATTAAATTTTCTATTAAAGGGCGTTTTAATATATTGTGAAAATAAGCTATTCAAACATAACATATTCAAATAACTCCAGCTCCACAAATTTTTAATGTATATGCAAAATAATGATCAAATGCATTGCGTATATAATGAGTGTCATGCCATCTATAATGTGTAATTTGGAAGAATTAAACTCTGATGTCAAATGCATTTTAAAAAGCGTATTGTTACACAAAACAATGCAAATATATTCTCAATAATAAATATTTCATTAATTTATTATTGTTAATAATAAATTAAATAAAATCAAATATACTTTTTTAAAATCATTTTCGTTCTATTATTATTTTATACAAGTTGAGGGAAAGAGATTAGAAATAGGTAGTTAATATTAACAGCCACCTTAAAGATACCATTGTACATTCACATTTTGAAATGCAGTAATAACTTTGTAAGGCAGTACGTAATCGTGTGACTCTTGCCGCGGCACGGATAAAATGCAAATGCGATGCAAATGCGGTGGAGTATGCTAATACGCGCAAACGTTTAAAAATAGCAAGAGTACCTCATTAAAAGCGCGATTACATTCGAAAGCTCGGTCTAGGATTTTATAAACGTCCAGCCCACGGTGGTTTCGGCACCAACCACCCGTTAAATCGTTAATAATTTAATATTCTCGTAACGACCCTTGTTCCGAATATAATTGTTTTACTGTAACTGAATATAATATCAATATCTGAATCATGTTCGTTGATGTAAATGACGGAAGTTTCGATTCGCGTTGTAAATTGATAATTTGTAATATTTGTAATTTCAGCCATTAATATATATTCAAATGTAAAGAGAGAGTAATATGTAATTAGTTAAATATGCTTATTGACTGTAATAGCTGATATAAACATAGATATACAATATATTTATACATATATCGTTATACAGCGATTCAGGGATTCTTAGATTAAAATCAATGTGATATCGAATTTCTAAAAGAAAAAATAAAGACACGTAGATATTTAACATTTTCTTGCAAAAATAATGATAATTTAATTATAATTAATTGTAATTAATACAAAGCATATATGTTTCATGCAATTATAAGAAATTATAAAATCGATCGATTTTATGCAAGAAGCCGTCCTAGTTGCATTCTAAGTCATTATGTTATATTTATGTGCTATGCTCGATTTTAGAAAGCTCTCCTAATATCCTTGTTCACAAACAATAGATTGATGATTTATCAATTACCAGCAGCTTATTACAAATGGAAGTGATTTAATAATTGTCGGCGGATATCGATAGAAATAAAAGGTCGAACGGATGTTATACGTCTCGAGAAAGCTCGGTGAAATTGGCCGTCTGCCAAAGAAATGAGACTACTGAGAAAAATCGTTCATAAATCTTCGTTAACGAATATTAAATCGACATTTTATTAATTTTGAACACACCTTTTAAAATAAAAGCAATCTAACAATCATTGTTGATAGATACGTTAATTGATAAAAAGAAAAAAGAACACGTTCAAGAAAATAGAGGATGCTATTTCTTTTTGAAAAATTTCTTTTTAAATCATTTTTATTTTGACGGAAAGACATATTAGTCACTCAGATGAAAATATTATTTTATAATTTTCTTGTTCTCTATAATCACGTATTTCTCTATAGTTAATTCAGATATTATATGCATTAACAATCGGGTTTTGTCACGTTGTTATTTTACTGTTATATACTTATGAAATTACACGAACATGACTTAACTGCAAAACATTTCCAAATTATTGCAGTCGTCTAGGACCTTCAAAAATTCGGCGCACATAACTCGGATTTCCTCTCGAAGTTGCGACATTTTGAGCACGTAGTGTCACAGTCACGTGGATCTGTGATTTTTAGCGAGCTTTTCTATATCTACATATGTTATATACCATGCATATATCTGCACATGTATAAACATTTACGAGTTTTCTGACAACATACGGTTTTCCTCTTATTCACATATGATTCATAATATATTTTTTAGTAATATTTTAGTAAAAGTTTTTTTTATGATAAAGTAATTAATTTTCTTTAGAACGGGGTCCTAAATACAAGTATTTTGCAAAAGCTCGATTAATCTGTAGAAATATATTTCTTAACGAATATATTTCGAGAGACAAATCCTTTTTGTTGTAGAAATTTAAGTTGAAAAATAATTATGATCACTTAACGACAGGATTAATATCGTAAGTTAAAAAAAAATATAACAAGAATTAAATTAGATAATTGAGAATACATTTAGAATTGCAGAATATCTCAATCTTCAGAGAAAATACATAACACACACTTTTGAAGTTGACAAGGTCCCCAATCTATTATAGAAATGATGTATTCCCGATAATCGAATTAACCGAGCTATCGTCGCGCGCTCGATATATGCATATCCCAAACTTATTGCCAGGTTAATACCGGAAATCTCTAGACATGGTTTATGCATGCCGGTAATAAATTCCGAATCTGGCGATTTGATGCCCAGCTAAGTTTCGCCGTTTATTAAACGTATACTCGGCCGCGCGAGGTCCGTAAACACAGAAACGTAGTCGTTTACATATACGTAGGCAATTCAGGCCGGTGGATGTTAGACATCTCCCGAGGTCTCCATTAGCATACATCCGTAACACCGATGCTCACCCCTGACTTCGCACATCTCCACCGCGCGTTGCGTCTCGTCCCCGCATCCCTTCAGGGAGTTAAATTAACCCTCCTTCCTTCTCGTCGGTGTCTGACACACCTGCATGTGTCCTTATTCCACTCAGACGGCGATATATATATATATATATATATATATATATATATATTTGTATATATGTATATACGGTGCCAACTCGATTTAGAAATCCCGAAGTGGCGACAGGTTCAACACGCGCGCGCGCATCTATCGTGTCAATTAAGTTCAGAATGATCAGAGATCTATTTATCCTTCGTTCACGCGCGTCGACACGTACATCGCGAACCTATGCACCTTGCACCTTGTCGGAGAATACCTAATTCAGTTGTCGTGGTCAGCGCCGCTTTAATACAGATTCATTGCCGCGCACGAGATTACGAGCGAAGCATGTTTGAAGAGATTCTGAAACCTGAGAAAGACACGAGACGCATTTGGCTATTATGGGTTGTGTAGTAGAATATGTTAAGATACAAGACAACAATTCCCACAAGGGTTTTTCGTTTAAAAATAAATTGAAAAATGAATAACAAAATCTTTTTTTTCGAGGCTTTTGAAAAAATAAATATAACATTAAACGCATTAAAGAGTTATTATTTTTGCTTTTTTGAGTTTGAATAATGAGTGTCGTACATATGTGATTTGTATTAAGCGGTTTCTAAATGTAAATAGAAACTATATTTAATTAGCACTTATTTAAAAAAAAAAAGTAATTTAATAATATGGTATATATGTATAATTAATAATATTGTATATAATGTTGTATATATAACTTTCTCTCAATAATCTTAATTTTGAAATATTTTTTTTAAATAAAATGGAATATGTTGTATTTTCTTTTATTGATATTCTCTGACAATTGTTATCAAGACAAGTTGATCCTTGAAGATAATTTAATTTTAAAAAAGAGAGAAGATATTATTTTTCAATCTTCAATGTCAATCTTTCTAAAGGTTCAGTCTGAAGCAAAGAATGTTTTCGATCTATTCTTATATAAACAATTATCGACTTTTAGTTTGTATTACGAATTATGTTTGCCGTGTATATATTAAATATAATGTAAGGTATATGTTAAGATACAATAATTTTTATATTAGTATTTTTAAAACAAAACAAATCTCATAAAAAATTATCAGTAAAATTATCTCTAAAATACAAATGTTATTTTTAATTGAAAAAATATTTATACTTAAAAACATAGCTTATATACAGATTTAATCTTTTTATATATATTTATGTAGAGTGTAGTATCCCCCCGTAATCAGAAAAAGAAATTAAAAAATATCTCTGAATAGAAACAGAGTTTGCGGTGTGAAAGATCTTCCGCGATCCTTTGAGTCAACGTTTAAGTTTCAGCAGGTTTTACATAAATCCGCAGCCGTTTGTTTCGCACAAGCATTCCGTTACATCGGAATCATGGTGCTTGATTTAATTAAGCTGTATCCATTAACGAATTCCGATACTTTGAGCAACTTTGTTAATCGTTTCCGGCCACCGCCGGGCGGGTCAGAGCGACTAGCAGTAGCTCAAGAATTTGGATCGCGTATTTTCTTTGCGCTCGGACAGTTATTACAGTCCAGTAATGCAATAATGTCGTCCTCTCAGTGCTGACGTCGCCGCTGTTCAGGCGCGGTCTCCAATTTTTTTTTTTTTATTGTTTGAGACGCCACCGACAAAAGGAACCTTTGCGTAGCCGCACAGTTGGTCAATATAAGCACCTAATGCACGGGTCCGGAAAGGGGAATGGGAGAGAATCGCCGTCGGTAGCAACCGGGACGACGAGTGGATAGCTAGTACCGAGATGAGAGCATCCTCAACCGCGCACCCTTTTCATCCTTTACATATACGACGGCAGCCGGTAATGGAATTGCAAATCCGACGACATTACATGCTTCTTGGCAACTTGTGATTTCGCGCCCGGTTCTCCGCCAACACACGCCCCGTTACGCTCCTCATCCCTCTCCCCCTTCCTGGTCATGTCGTCATGTCGTCGTCCTTGTCGCTTCACCTTCGAGTGCAAGAGTATCCGCTCGACCTCGCCTTTCTATCACTCTAATTTCTCTCCAGTCTTTCTTTCTCTTTTTTTTCTTTTTCATTCTCGTACTCCTTTCTCTTACGTTTTTCTAACTTGTTTTTATTTTAACCTTGTTTTACATATTTTTTTGATCTTCTATTTCTTCTTCAATGTTCACGATATTTTCTTTTCTAATTCTCATTTCTCTTGTGCATTTCATTTTCTATTTGTTTTTTCTCGCAATCTTTTCTTGATCACTTCTGTGACTTCTCCGCGATATTTCCCAGTCACCTCGCATTTTCTCTTTATTTCCTCCTCGCTCACAATTAGATAACTTTCTTTTGTTTACTGTCTTCCTTATTTTCCCGCAGTTCACTCTCTTCTCTTTAATTTCATCCCGTCGTTCTATGTTTGTCTTTGCTCTATTATTCGACGAGACTTGAGGACTTTAATTAACTGTTCTTGAGTCCGAAGATTCGGACTAACAATAAGTTTGACTCAAGAACCGGACGAAAAGGATAAGATATTCCGCCGGACCTATCAAGCTCGTCGTCCACTTGCATAAATGATCCTTTGTCATGGTCCCTTGGCACGCGGGGAATTTCAGGAATTGCAAGCAGGTCGCGCACGTATGCGCGTATTCCGTTCATGCTAAGTGTTGAATTTCCTTTGAGCGGCACGAAACTAAGAATTCTTTAACAATTGAACAGATTCCTGTAGAATTACGTCGTCCCTTTCTCTGTCCCAGTTCCGATACCCTAATATTACGTCGAAGGAAACTTAACTATTCGATGCAAGTCATCTTCACATATCCTCTCCCGAGTTCCTCACTTGAACATTATACGAAAATTACACATCGTGAACCTTATCATAAACTAAATTTGCTAAATTATATTTTACATTAATCATAATAGACGACACGTTGAATTTTAAACAGTCGCAATTTTCTCCCATTCGACCTTAATCTCGCGAAAATTCTGATATTATTACGCACGGAATATAATGTAATCTTTATGACAAAATTACTTCCTTCCTCCGTTTTTCTCGATTAGTGTCGGCTCGGAAATGTCCGGCGCAGATTTCCGACATATTTATAAGTAGGAAGATTGGCACAATTTTATCGTTTCAATCTACGCCTGCAATTTTAAATCCGCGTTAAGTTAAATTATCGTCGTTCTATGTTTCTAGATATTTGACCAAGTTGGACAGCACGTATATAATGCTAAACAGCGCGTTCGTGCTCACTTCGCAGATAGCAAAGGGTTAAGCCAAGCATAACTGCACTGACCGCTCGCATAAGTTTATCACGGAAATCGTCTTCCATATTATACACTTCATATTTATATAAGCTAACGAACCGTGTTATTGCTCCGTATTCAGATTCATAGGAGAAACTAGACGAGCAGTTTCTCAACTCGGGTAGGACCAGCACATTCAAAATGGCTGCTTTGCGTTCACCCTCATACGATTAATTGTATCTTGATGATAAGAGCGTGTACGCGCAAGACGTTCTATATATGTTCATCCGGGATCCTCTTCATGTAATTACTGAAGATACGCTAATCAGATTGTTTACAATAAAGAGGAAATAGTTAAAGTCAGTATATATAGAAAAAAGGAAGAGAATGTGTAATTAATTCCAATATGATTTTTAATTACAACATTTTTCTCAGTCGAAATATTTTAATAAGTGAGTTTGAAATTAAAATTTTGTCAAAATAAGAAAGAAACTGATGAAAGAAATAGGAGAAATAATTTCGATATTTGTTCTAATAATTCTTTCTTTGTAAAATAGCATATAATTATTTTTACGCACCAAGAAGTTGAAGAAGTATAGTTGGCAATTTTCAGAGAAAAATCTAAATTTTTTTTTCGCGTAATTTTTATACTCGAATTGATATGTTAGGGGAATGTTCGCGTGTATACCCCTCCTGTCTCGAATTATATAATGTCCGTGCAAAGTGTCACGGCTAATAATACTGGGGGTGCAACAAATGCGCCGAGAACCAAGAGGATTACAAGGGTTACGATAAATCTGGTCACACGGTAACGCCGTAAGATTTACAATCTGTTTCGGACTCTGCACCGGATGATTTAGATTTCAGCCAAATTCGTGCAACAAGCATTATTCAATGACATCGTCACAACTTAGCTTTCGCCGCCTGTTGCGCGGTAACACTCGCTGTTTTTCATACTACTGGTAGAAGTTGCGTCAATGTCAAGCGTTCTGAAATTTATAGTGCCTCGCGTGTTGGCTGCGCGTAACATTTCAATGACATCGATGCAGTATTGGAAGAAAATCGCATCTCTGGACGTATCTTTTTGCACATTTAACTTTCAAATAACTTAAATTCTTATTATATTATTTTACCCGATACGATTCCCTTCTAGGCGCGTGTATCAGGTAATCCAAAAAAACTCATGCAATTTTTATAATGGAAAATACACCACCACACAAACTTTCTTAGTTATCTGATAACACACGAATCCTTAACTTTTCTTTTCGATAGTCACGGATATCTGCTTTTTATTATTTATTTTATTTAATTATATATATAATATATATGTATACTTTTTACCTTTCTCTCTTTTTTCTCTCTTTTCTTTTTCTCTGTTTTTATTTTATCTCTAAATCTCTAAAATAAATAAAAGTATATATATATATATATACTTTTATTTATTTATATATATACATATATATATATATATATTTACAGTGAAGTCTCTCTCTCTCTCAAAATAATTTCTAGAGCGTTTCTCTATATATTAAAAGTTTGTGCTTATCGTAAATAATCGCGCGACTAAAGTCGAGAACTCAGGAAACTGTGCGTGCTTTTCAGGTGAAAACCTCTATGGAATTCAACTCTTGTCCCTATAACAATTGGAAACGTTTATTGCTTCGTTTCGTATGGACGATACTCCGGGGGCTCGTTAGTAGCGTGCCACGGCATTTCTATATTAAAGTGGCTTGTTAGTCTGTTAAGCCCAGTGTGACTTGGTGGCTCGATCCGATCTGGCCGTTTCCCCATATCTCATCCTAGCGAGGTAATTCATTCCCGCGAAAACATTCGAAGGATTATTATCGCCGTCGCATGAAGTGGGGAGAATGCAAATAATGAAACTACTTTGCTCGATCAATATTGGAAATTTTACGAACGTTCACGCTTTAAAGTAGAGTTGTCACTTGTTTGAGATATCTTTTCTTCTTTTATAGGCAAATATGGGAATATAATGATGTACATTTGTTCCTATTTCTATATTAAAACGTTCCATGAAATATTTATCAACCATTACGGCAAAATTAAATTTAAATAACATCTTTATCTCAACAATTCAGTCAAATTGCATTTGACATTTGTTTTTAATATTGCGCATAAAAAATTTAAATCTAATTTTTCGCAGATAGAAAATAAGACAAAAATAATTTATTGCTTGCTATATTTTTACACTAATTTTCCATATATAAAATGATCATTTCTGTCATTAAAAATTTATTGTCTACTAAATTTTAAGGCCTTCTCATAATCGAAAAAATTTATTAATTAAATTGGCAAAGTTATGCATTTAGAATGTATGCAATATATGTATTTACAAGTTTATTTTTACACGGAGGAAATTTTGTAGGATGAAATACTCGCCTTCTCATTACTTTTAAACAAATGTTTGTGTGCTTAACTCTCGAGTGCAATTTATGCGCGATATTAAAGTCGTAAATACCGCAGTATGCGTTCTCGCATAATGATCAGGCAACGATATCGCTTACGCATCTGCAGCAGACGCTCTCTCAATTCTTTATGAATGGTTCTCTCATTAATGCTAACAAAGACAAGGGCGCCCCGTGTTACGAATGGGAGGGTAAGTCGCCCTCTGCGGTCTCCGCGGTCTCTCGCCTTCCGCTCGGCGTATAACGAGAGAAAAATGAGGCCTCCCGTAGCGTGAAAGGGGAGAAGTGTGGTGGGCGGAAATAAAGCCGGGGAAAAATAGTAGCCGTTATGGTATCTAAAGCTAAATGTTAACGCGAATAAATTCCTTCCTTGTTTTCTGTCAAGTTTGAGGTCGGTCGTCGAAGATTTATGTCAGCGCCGGTAACGCGATCTTGTAAACAATATAAAGGGGGATTACCGTAGTAATAAAGTCCGGTGCACGCGTCGGGAATTTGAATTCTCAACTTAATACGCGAGCAGGGGGGAGTAACGATGCTCGCACATATAATGAAGAGTTAGCATAATGTTTGTAATATGCAAATGTGGTTACGTCAAATTCAAATTGTTAGTGGCGCGCGCAATATGCGTGGTCATATCATATAGTGTTTGAATAGTACGGTTAACAAATAATAATAATAATGAGATGTGTATATAGAAACTCATATAATGTGTCACATATATATCATATACATATTGGTTATTAGATATTCAATAATATTAATCATACCTTACATTATATAGAATTAGCAGCAAGTTTTAATAGATGCAAAATTAAAATATAGATTCAAGATATATATTAAAATTAATAACGATTAATACACATTAATAAATACTGCATTGAAGTAATATAATATTTCGTTCATAACTCTTTTAAAATAATTTAAAACAATAAAAATTATATTATATATTTTATATATATATATATAAAACGTGAAAAAATTATCATTAGAAATGATATATCAAATATAATATTAATGGAATATATTTATATAAAATGGTAATAACTTCTCTTTTCCTTCGAAATGTCCTTCAACTACCTAACAGTTTGCCACTTTGCAATGTTCCTAAGACACACGAAATATTTCTGTTAAAATAAGATAAAGCAGAAATTTCGATACAATAGAAACTTTTGGATAAGTATATATAAAAAAAGATATCTATAGAAGTGATGCTTATAAAAAATAAATTTTATTTGTAAAATAATAATTTTTGCGAAAATATTTTTTTGTCTTTGTAGTAGAACAACACAAGTGCGTGCTACGCGCCATTGTCCGATTTTATATTGAAAATAATATAATTTAAAAAAATAATATAAAGAGTGTCTATTTTGTCTATCTTTGTCAACAACTGTCAAACTGTTAACTCTCGCGATGACAGCTGCTGGTACGAATATAACGCACAACATGAATCGAGACAACTAATCAGTATCGTGTAAAAGCGACATCAATGAATTCGATTTGATTTGACAGAATCTTTTTAAAGAGTTTTAATCATTTAAAGAGATAATTGAAATTTACATGATTCTATAATCGTCCAATAGTACAACGTTATTTATGTGTCTTTTTTAATACTTTTTAATTATCAAATAAAAAATCATTTTAATAATATTTTTTATTTTTTAAATACAATTTTTTATTTTTTTAAGTTTTAATCAGTAGTGGCAATAATTATATTTTTCATTTTTTTTATAGTCGCCATAGATGTTATAACGTTATGTTATATAACGTATTTTTTCAATATTCTTTATTATTGAACAGAGGACTATTTTATTAATATTTTCCTATATTTTCAAACACGCTCTTTCATTTTTTAAAGAATTTAAATCGTTAGAGGCGAAAATTAATTTCTTCATAATTTCAGGGTCGAATGTATCGTTATACATTATGTCTCACGTGTTTTTTCAATATTTTTTATTATCAAACGGACTATTTTATTAATACTTTCATGTATTTTTAAATATGTTCTTTAGCTTTTAAAGAGTTTTAATTATTAGCGGTATTATTAATTTTTTCATAATTTTATGGTCGTCCTTTGGTATAACGTTACGTTATATGTCACGTGTTTCTTCAATTTCTCGTCATAATTTTGATTCATCGAATTATTATTATGTCGCGACATAATATTAATAATAATTTTTTCTTTGTAAATCAGAACAAATGCTCTAAAAATATAATATATTATAAATATAATATAATATATAATATATTAATAAAAATATATTGGATTTGTAATTTAATAATTTATTAATTTATTGTGACTATTGAAGAATTGATACGAGTTGTGCAATACAATAGTATCAGACTAACTTTTTGTTTCTATATAATATGTAATATAAAGCTTGCATATATTTTTTTTGTTTTGCTCACCGATTAATACAATCATATATCAATTGTAAATCTTTATAATAACAATATTCTAGTTAAATATCTGATTGTTAGAAATGTATGCGATAAATACACGGATTGCTTTTTTTTGGTACATTGCACCTATATTTAGGTCTTGTTTTATTTTAAAAACTTGATTTGTAATCACAACCAATATCGATACACTCACTCGTGCATTCCATATATATTTTTCCATTATGTAGCAATTAAATAAAATACAATGATTGGTCGCTTCCATTTGCAACCGGGCGTATCGAGCGCATGTCACAATTTATTTTTTTTCAGATTAACAAGATAGATAGGTTTTTGATGCCTCGCAATTTGCGAGATTCGATACCATTCTCTTAATGCTTATCCGCATTTATCGATTGTTTGTCACCACGTCAAATTTTAAATATTAACTGATGAGTCCAATAATTTTGTTGAAATGGAACGCGTTGTTTTCGTTACAGACTTTGCGAAAGATTAGTTGCCGATTGATAGAAGTGAAATATGGAAAACGAACGATACGGACGAACGGAAAAAGTCGGCAATGCTCTTTAATTTGTATATAACGTTGAAAAATAAATAGACAAGAGAAAGCTGCAAATCGCAATTACATCATATAATTTTTCTCGTTTTAGTAACGTGTCCGTCTCCCGAGGGACGTGTCGCAAGCAATAAATTTTTTTACATTTTTGATATACGTGGCAGTTACGCGAAATACCGGAAATATCTCGCCTATGATTCACGGCGGCGATTCATAACCGCGAGCGCGTTTGGTCAACCGGTTGGCGCTTATTATCACGACACGTCATTTAGGAAACGGAATTATTGTTTATTACCCGGCCTCTCTCTCCGCTGGACGCGGTGTAAATTCGCGACACTTGGCCGAGCCGCTTTGTATGCGCCGTCTACACGAGCACTTGCTGCATGCGCGCGCTATTTCGATATCATTGTCAGAAACGTCAATTACACGTTATCGCGTTGTTAACATTGACGTTATATCCGGACCGCGCGTTTTCGTCTTTACGGGACGCCTCGTGAAAATAATCCGTAACGCGATGGAATCGTTTCAATACGGGACTTGTAATTCGCGAGCTTAAGGAAGTGGAAAGCGCTACTTTTTCACGGTGTCTAAAAGTTAGAATAAAAGTAAAAACTAACTTGCTTGAAGCGCGACAGTTTTCGCATTTTAAATAGCTCGATCATGCGGAAAAATAAATCTATCGAAAAATTCGGCTGATAAACTTTTAAGAGAGGTAGAAAACTCAATAAAATAGATCTCTTGTTCTCTTTCTCTCTTCTCTCTTTGTTTTGTAACTATAATTTTATATGATTATTGTATTCGCATTTTACATATTAAATATGCTATTGAATGAACTACGAGCAAAGCAAAATTTTGAATTTGTATTTTACAAAAATAAATAATTATTATTAATTTAATATGAAAATCTGATTCGTAGTTCTCTCGGTTTTTTTCTCTCTTTCTAACTTTAATCTATGAAAACTTTACTTAATTTTGAAAAGTTGGTCAAACTAGTAAATGATGGAGAACAATAGAAAGGAATTTTTAGTAACTAACTTTAAAATTGAAAGAAATGCAAATATGTGATTTGTGTATTTAACAATTATTTATTTGTTTGAGATATTAGTTTTTTCAAAAACATGCCAATTTGTAAAATCGCATGTTTTTACCAGTTATTTGTTTACGTCGCGTCACCAGTATCCAAAAATACTTGTGTCAGTTATTTTTAATTGATTGGACAATAAAACATTCCTCTATCCGAATACTTAACTTGCCACTTTATGTTTAGTAAATTCAGTAATTTTAATTTCTTCAAAAATTATTGAGACAAAATATAGCAATATTTATTGCAAACATTATTTAAATTAAAGATAAAACATAACATTTTCACTATTAAGAAAATGTCGATTTTCGTATTCTTTTTTAATGATAGATTGTGTCTTAACTTCCGGGCTATCCTGTACTTTTGAACGAGTTTGTTTATGATGCTCGGAAGTTTATTCAGCAGTTTATAAAATATTATTAGCATATGAATTTCTGTGCGACAGAGGGAGAAAGCGAACGAGAGGAACGATTTGTATAGCTGGCTCGACCGACGATCTTTTGAAAGAAACTTTACATATTCTTTTAGATCTCTTTCTTCCTTTTTCTTTTTCTTTTTCGCAATTTTGATCAAATAGGATCGAATATAAGACGCTCTCGTGGCTAAAATTTTGCTATTCGGGAAGCGTCGTCGTATTCGCGCATTTCCCGTTCTCCTCCTCTCTCTCGTCGCTATATGCCATCCTCACACGAGATATACTCGGAAGAAAATTACCCGATGTCGTAAAAACGGACGAATATGAGAGACTCAATGCAATACAGATATCGAATCATCGAACATCGACCTTCTGTAGTGCGAAGCCAATCGGTCCCATCACACCGTTCTATCGCGATTACACTCATTGCATTGTGAATTTCGCCGATCGCCAACGTTCGTGTCGCACTCTATAGTTTTGACATGGTTTGTCGCACAATTCGCATTGGAAGCTTTCTATATTTTTTTATTGAATTTTATTTTTAGATCTTTTTTTTAAAGCCATTTATTTTGAAAATGATAAAACTAAAGAATTTGAAATGTAATCCGAATTTTCATTTAGTTTAATTCCGTCAGAGAAAATATTACTTTCGAGATTTTCCACGGATAAAGTAGTACATATTTTTGGCTTGTCTTGGCTTGGCTTAAGACGCAATTTTATTTTGTAATAATTTTCCACGAATGGCGTTGTATATATATTTTTGGCTTGTCTTAGCTCTATCGCTCGACACAATTTTTCTTTCAATGGGCGTTTTATTTGAATCATATACTTTAATCCAAAAACCGATCTTTTAGAGAGAATTACAATTACATTACCAATGTCAAAAACATACATTGAAATACATTGCATACATTTAAAATTTAATCTAATATTTTTTTCTGCAGCCATGCTGCGGCATTTGAGGAGAATGAGCCCATATCTGCAATTTGAAATTCCAATGAGGCCTTTTTAATCGTTGTTCCGCAAATATATGAATATTTACGCGCGCAATATACTCGTTCGATACTCGAAACGCTAAAAATATTATTTTTGTCAGCTTTCGCGCGCGATAACAAATGATCGCATTACGATTTGCTTCGCGGTCGGAAGTTGATTCCGGCTGCGTTCGCGGATATTCGGCGGTTTGTTATAACGCGGCTATTGTATCGGGCGCATAACGTATATCAATGCTTTGTACACGTATTAACATAAATACAGCCAAAGGTATACGATAACTTTTATCGCGTACACTGGCCAATATTGATTATATTCCCGTCGACTGCATTGAATATGCCGAGTGATATTAAATCTGGATTATACACATCGCGTAATTCCGATATTCCGTTTATAGTGTAAATAATCTGTATTAACATGGTAAACTTAAATTAATATTTATACCATTTTCAAGAACGATTGAATGTAAAGAAAATCATTTAATGAGGATCATAACTGATGACGAATATTTGCTTAGAGACACTTTGTCCGTAATTTTATTAAAAGGTATACAAGAATATGTGTTATTAATCGTGTAATTGACACTGACTATTATTGAATACTCGAGATTTTTTTATATCTATATATAAGATATCATATCTGAGATCATCTTAAAATGTAATTTAAGATAATATTAGATACTGATTTAAAATTGTGTAGTAAAATTAACAGAGATTTATCAAGTTATGGCGAGTTTTGATGGATTATCAAGATTAAGTCTTAATATAATAGTGGATTACAAAATTGGAAGACCGGACGCGAAGAATGAACCTGATTTTCGACTTTGTTGTTATATTTTCAGACAACGCGCGCGGAAATTAATCAGACGTTTAATTAATCAAATGAAATCATGGTTGAATAGTCACGGTTGAATCACGTAAATTAAATTACTTAGGACAAGGGATAGTGTTAATGGAACTTAATTAGGAAGTTCCCAGGCTTAAGATATAAATTAATTGCTGCACCCAGGAAGTATTCGGAAATATTAACGCTACAAAGTCGGTTATTATGAACGCGCCGTAATAGCGCTATTATAATAGCATATTGTATTATTATTAATTACTTTGCCATTTATATGTATGTTGCATAGATAATTTATGTTACAAGAACTATGGCTACTATTCGCTTCTTTAATCTGATAATGGATCGAAAAAGTTTTTCGAAATTAAAAAATATATTAATATCTGATTTTTAAAAAAATATATACATATATATTATTATAAAAAAATGAGTTATAATTATAATTATATAATAAACAGTTATAATTTTCAGATTTTAATATATAAAATTTTTTGTTTAATAAAATCTTAGCATATATGTATAACATTTAATGCGTTCATTGTTTTATACTTTGTGCAACGTGCAAAACGTATTATGTACATTTCAAGTTATGTACACACTTTAGTTGAATTAAAAGTAACTAGATTGAATGAGAAAATTGCTCGAATAAAACGTAGGTAATTACTTTCTTCCGGATTTACGTTCTTCCTTCGACTCTAAATAAAACTAAATAGAAATTTTAATTTATTAAAAAGCACATTTATTTTCATCAAACTTCTGACCGTAAACTTTTCTTTAGAAACATTGAGTTTATTGTGTTTTAATAAGCTGTCAAAGCTAGAAGAGCATAGGCGACTGTTGACATTTAACTTAAGGCTAAATTTAATTAATTAGTCAAAGTTGGTGATTTGAGTAACTTTGAAAATTTAGGAGTTTTAACTTACTGCCTAGTTTTTCCGTTCAAAGAGTAGTTAACTGAAATAATTATATAGTTTGGCTCCATTGTATCAATTAATGAGAAATATATATAAACATATTAAAATGCAATAAATTGTAATATCTATGCAAATATCTGAAACTTAATCGGTTTTATCTCGAATCCAAAAATTATAAATATTGATCTGCAATTTTTTTATGTCGAGTAAATACACATAGATTTATGTATCTGATATGTATCTGATATGTACATATTTTATAAGCGTTTATCAAAATGCGTATTATACGATTTTACGCTCAAAGCAGCTAACAATAAGCTGCATTTAATTGTCGCCGGTTTACGCGAGTTCTCAGAAAGAGGGAGAATGCGATACAAAGTCTTATAATTATTTTCTTATGCAATTTGAAAACTTGTTGGAATAGAATTCGCGTTTTGTGCACAACGTTCATACGAATAAATGTGTAAATGATCTACACTGATTTAATTAATTAAGAAGTTGCTTTTCAAGAATTATTTTGTTATAACGATGAAGAAGAAGAGAAGAAGAACAGGCTTTTTGAAATGGGCTCGTCTTGGCTTTGAAAAGAGACTCTTCTAAAGAACGTCACAAGAGTCGGGGAACGTAAAATTAATCTTACGTTTTACTCGGATAACGTATATTAAATATAGTTCTCAAAAGAACTTCTTCTCTCGATTAAATCGTCTTCGGGCTTTCAACGGAAAAATGCAGCTATCTGTCTTATCGCTATTGTTCGTTACAACAACGATATCGTAAATACTGGATGCAATTTCATTTTTGAATTAAACTAGAACAACACATATGCGCGCGCCATTCTTCGGTTTTATATTGAAAAGAATGAATATTTAAAAAAAATAATATAAAGTTTATTTAAATTCGATTAATATTTTTTGACAGAAATCAGCTGATTAAAGCGTTAATTTGCTAACTAAATTTTAAAATAAAAACATGTTATAAAAATTTAAATAATAATATTATAAATAATATGTTATAATACTTTAAAGTCGAATAATATTTTATGACAGAAATCAGCTGATAACTGCCAAAAATATTAATCGAGTTAAAAGAACTATAACATATTATTTAAAACATATTATTATTTTAATTTTTAAAACATATTATTTTAAAATTTATTTTAATTAGAAAATTAACGCTTTAATCAGTTAATTTCTGTCAAAATTATTAACATATACCTATATATATATATATATATATATATATATATATATATATATATTATATAATTATTATTAAGTACAAAAAAGTATTCAAACTCTTGTATGCAACAAAGAGAAATTTAAAAAACAAAATTGAGACATGTTACTTGTATGTGCTTAGCGTCTTTTACCATAAAAGAAAAATTTGCCACTCACCGATCGCAGCAGCGAAGTTGATGATGACATTGAAGCTACGTTGATCTATAACATATAAAAAGATCCAAATTATAGCAACGCCCAAATTACTAATATTTTTGAAAAATGTATGCAGATATTCGATGCGTACAATTATAAACAGATATTTAATAAAATAATTATATAATGATTTTCAAAAAACTATTCTGCTCAACTTTTTAAAATATCATATAAAATAAATTTTAAATATCATATAAACAATTTTTTTTTCCTAATTTAACTTATGCAAAGAAATAGTGCACGATTAAAATGATATATAAAATGATATGTATATATATAATAAATTACTTACTTTAGAGTTGCTCCGTTATTGCCCGATGCCTCCTAGGCCTGCTCCTCCTCTCAGGTTCTCAAGGTTCATCAATTGCACGTTGCGAAAAGTTCATTTTTACTCGCAAAAAGTTTATTACGCGACATTCTCGCATTTAAAACGCGCGACACTTTGTACGGCACTCCCGCACTTACAATTAAACGCGCGACATTTTTAACGACACTCCCGAATTTGGACGACGATCTGTACTACGATGATCCACCGGTCCTTATCAGACAATCGACCGAAACGTAATTGATATAATTATATCAGGCGAAGACGCGACAACCACCTGAAAACGACACATTTCATTGCAAACGCGATGCATATTTCAAAGCGCTCGCTACATATGAATATTATATATTATATTGTAAAATTATATAATATATTTGTAAACTTCTATAATATATTGTAAAATTATATAATATATGCCAAATATCCTTCTTTTTGCATCATATATATATATATATATATATATATATATATATATATATATATATATATGAATATACACGTATGAATGAGATATATTCGAATATAAGAAATGTATATATGTATTTATCGTTAAAGAAATAATTAGGTTATAAATTCGTCGCGATAAAACGGTAATTTATCATTCTCATTCTCTACCGCTTCTACTTTGAATAAATAAATTGCGCAAAATATTTGTTTCAACGAATAACTGCCACCTTGTGATACGTCTATGAATCTTTAATAAAAAAGTAAAGTTAATGAATTAATTGTTAATTACCTGATAATCACCAATTGTTCGTAGAAATTAATTGCGTTTCGAGAAATGCACACAGAGCATTCCACTACCCGCCAGCTCGAGTGTTGCCGTGCAAAAGTGCAAATGCCTACAGAAGTACGAAGTACGCGCATACATGTATACACGCGTGCGTGATAAACAAACTTCAAGGCGGTGCTCCAGCCGATATATCGTCGCTCTGAAATGTTATATCGAATATTTAACGCTTTATAGATAATTCTATGCCGAATGTGTTGCTTCTCGCGCATTTAATTAATTATTAATACATGGATCGGTACACATTACAACTCTACCTAACCTAAATCATTCGATCGGCGATTCATTTGTATGCTTCGTATGATTCGTATGTATTTTACTCTATTTATTCGGAAATAATTATGACAAATGTAAAACATATTTAATTAGTTAATTAATTGTTACTAGCTTGATAAATGCTTGTAAAGAATCGCGTTTCAAGGAATAAAATAGCGGAGCACGCTCTATACCTACCTGCCGACTCGAGTGTCGCCGCGCGACTACGAATGCTTACGTCACGCGTACGCGTTCGTCAAGGCGATGTGCCGGCCGATATATTGTCGCTCTAAATGTTATATCGAATATTTAACGCTCTAATTCTATGCTGAATATTTTGCTTATCGCATATTGAATTGAATAATAATATATAAATCAGTACATTACCGTCCTTTCCATTATTTAAATCATTCGATCCGGTGATTCATATATGTTTTATTTTACTCTCATCTCTATCTGAAAATAAAAATTAATTATTTAAAAAATTAATATCCAAAAATTAATGTCCATAAAAGATATTACACAATAAATTAACAGTTTATTAAATTAACAATAACTTAAAATTCCATTATTCTCATCTTACTTCAATTTCTGTATCAAATGAATAAATCGCGCAATATATCTATGTATATATCTGTTTGAATAAAAAATTATTTTGATATTTATGGATTATTAATAATAATAAGAATTAAAGTAATCTTGCGAATGGCGCATATTTATAATATGTATATTAAATAATGAATTTCTACGCTGGTGTCTGCTTGGTACCAAAATAGTCTGCAAACAATGTACTATCGAAATATATAAACGATACATTTTTGGCTCGTCGTAAAATATTAAAAGGCAAGCCAAAAATGTATCTCTTGTATATTTCGATAGTACATTGTCTGCGGAATATTTTGGTACCTTGCAGACACCAGCGTACAAATTCTTTTATTTAATATACATAATATAAGTCTTCTTTGTATAGACTCCACGGAGACAAAGTGTCGATTTTTAATACATTAGAACCATTATTAGAACCAACATTAGAACAATTCACGCTATATATATCGATTTCAAACGCGCACTTCTCGCGTCTACATCACTTTTTTCATAACGGATTGGCGATTTTATATTGTCTTTATATTAATTAATTTGCTTCTTATAAAGGAGATAGGTATTTAAAATCTATTATGCTTTTAATTATGAATTCTTCGTTAATTCAGGCTTGGTTCTGTATTTCAAAAATATAATATATTAAATATTGGAATTTATATCTTGTTATGCAATATATTAAATTTAAATATTAAATACTTAATTAAGTTTAAAATTAAATTGCTGTTAATTCCTTATTAATAGTTAAATTATTTTTGGGGAATTTAAAAAACTTTTTTAATATAAATAAGAAATTGAGTTTTCAATAGAAATGTCAAATCAAATAAATAATATAAGAGTGAGAATACACACACACACACACATATATATACATATATTTATTTAAACATTTTTATTGAAAGCTCTATTTCTTATTTATATTAAAAAATTTTTTTATTTAAAAATTTTTATTTTGCAAGCACAAAGTTTCATATTTTAATTCTACAATAAAAAATTGATAAATAGAAAGAATATGGACAAGGAATAAAAATTAAAACATAGAAAAAATTGAAAACAGAAAATTAAAATAAAATATGTTTTTTATCGCCTGATAAAATTTAATTTAAACAAAAAATATAAACATTTACTCATTTTTATTGCTTATAAACAATTAATATTTCAATTTTTAAGAAAAAGTTGATTATGCATTAATAAAAAGATTTAAGAAAAGTTGTGCATTATATTTAAGATACTTTCTCACCTTCTAAGTACATCGATTAATACTTTATCTGTAATAACGTAATGACAAAATTTATTTCACACCAACACAATCGTTTCAAAATTTATATCTAAAAATTTTATATTCTTATTAATTTAATTTTCATTATTTCATGTATTTATTATGATATGTACTTGGCATTATCATGGATCGGATTTCGTTATGATCTCTATATCAATATGAAGCATCATTGGCGCGAGACGTTTCGCGCATATAATATAATTGTTCATTTAATTCAATTTTAATATCCTGTTTAATATGGCACAAGTTTGCTAGATATCAATAAATATAACATGAAATGAGCTACGTAATTAAGCGCTTTATGTCGAAAACACATAGATCTGATCTCGATCAAATATTCTCCGCGCAAATATCCGATCAGATCGCGGCGCCTAATTTAATTAATCAATTAATTTATCGCGTGCGCGCGCGCTGTTTGTCGATTTGACGGACGACGCGACGACAATGCGAGCGTCTGAATCTTTTCTGGGGTGCGATATTAGGTGACCCGTAAATTTCTCCTTCGGGAATCGCCGTGTTGGAACGCTTCCACCGGCAAAGTACATTCGCAAAAAAGCCTCAACATTGGTAACGTAATTGGCTGTCGAATCGCTTCGCCGAGGACCGAAGATTTATGCGTACTTTTTATTCAGAGTCGCGTCTCTCCCGGCGATGATGAGAATCCGCTCCTGAATTGAGAATTTTCCATGGAAATTACAATCGCAATTAGGATCTAATATGCATAGATTGAAATCCGATCGCAATTGGAGCAGGCTCTGCCAATGTGTAAGTAACGAGAAATGACAAAGGAAGAGACAAAGAGAAAAAAAGAGGGAAAGAAAGAGAAAGATTGATCTTTTAGAAAGCCTTTAAATCTTTAAAAATAGTTATTGATTATAACAATTTTTTTGTAAACAATTCTAGATAATGAGAAATTGGTATTTCAATAATTTTGGTTATGAGATTTAAAAAATCCTTTAATTATTCTTCTGCAACAAAAAACAACGTAAATGAGATCATTGTAACTTTTAATTTTTAAATTATGAGTATTAGAAAAATACTCATGCGCTCATGTGCACACACATTGTTTATTAAAAAAAGATAAAATTAATATTTACTATAATTAAGATAGAAAAAAATTATTTAGTATTTTTGTATGTGTTCACGTAAATTTTTCTTAATATATTATTTTCACATCCGTTTTATATGTTTCATTTATGTATATCTTTCATAATTTAAAATTTTTGTTTTACAATTATATTTATTAATATTTTCATAAGTGTTGTTATATTACTGATACTGCTCTCTAACAGAGATTATATAATCTCTTTGAAAACATATACGCGTTCGTTCCTGAAGTGTTTCTATTGTCATGCAAATCATCTTCGAGCGAATCCTCGTATTCGATACTAACGACTGCATAATATGCGACGCGGTAATTAAGAGTTTTTTGCGTGCCGTAAAATGTATTCAGCCGGAGAAAATCACGGATGAAACTGTCGGTAGATGATGATGGGATGGAATCGTAAGGTAAAAAGGTTTCCGTGGAAAGGATTGTGCGGGGCGAACGAAGGACCGCAAAGGAAGCGATTTCGACAAAGAAAGTAGAAAACAAAAGATCTTCTTTGGCTGCACTCTCGATGCTGTGATCAGCGAGACGACAGAAATAATGATTCGGTACTATTCGACGCGAAAAGCCTTATGATCTCGCGTTTGAAAATATATTTGGGAGATCCGTCAGCTGTCCGCGCGCCCGACTTGATGTCGATTGATCCTGATAGCAAGAGAAATTTGATGGATTGCCCTATCGGGGTAGGATTTCTTACGCCACGTCAAACATTCAGATTTCTCAAAGTACCTTGAACGTTCTGTTAGTTTCCGCGCAATCTTCGATTTGTATTGGCAGAGCACTTTTAACGATCTATTCAACGCCGTCATACTTGGAAAAAATCACAAATTAAAAGGGTAAAACGTCGCGCCTATGATTTTTAGTTCCAGATCTGCGTGTATTGGAAAAAGACAAGCACATATACACGTATAAGACTTTTCCCTCGCATCTTATCCCTTTCTCTACTCACTTTTCACAAAGAAATGATATAGCAAAGAAATGCTTAGAACGGAACTGCCGCCTCGAAACCGTGAGACGAGCATACGGGTGGATTTTTTTCCATCACACTTCTTCTTGTTCAAGATATGCAAGTTACGTCAGACTTTTACGGTTGACGTCGCACAAAGGCGCGTCACTTCAATCAACAGTTTTCGCGATATTACTTTCTAAAATTTCATTTTAGAAACTTGACTCGTTTATTAAATTTTAAATCACGCTAAATTTTATTTACCACGTCTGTCATTGACTATACTAGCGAAATCTCGTACAAAATGCTTCTCTCATTAGATCACAAAATGAGATCTTAGACGACAGAGAGGAGAGCAGCTTATTCCAGTGTCAATTAAAATTTATTGGCCGTTTCACGCTATTTGTCACGAGACGCGTAATTAACGTAAGAAAATGCCAAAGAAAGTAATTTTACCGCGCACATAATGAGACATTCTTAAAAGGACCTTTTTACTATGTTGTTCTTCTGCTTACAAGAAAATTACTTTAAAACTCTGTGTTTTTAAATTAGCTTTTTTATTTACGACCCAATTCATTATGTTTCGTATCGTTTATAATCATGTTAGAGAATTCCGATAATATGCATGCGCGTGCGCTAGTTTTATCAGCTACGTTAACAAGCTTTGATTATTTGATATATCTGATTTTAATATAAATATTTTATAAATTTTTTATAAATTGAAATATGAAAAATTAATTTGTTTTTAACTCATCATTTTAAAAATATTCTTATAATAATTTTATATATATGTGTATTTTTCTATTTATTACATATTAAGAATAAAAAGTTGATATTATTTCAAATTGTATTTATATAACTTTTAAATAAATTTTAATCGGTTTTTTATTTTTTATTTAACTTTCCATTAATAATATCACATTTATATAAAATTTTAAAAAACGCAACAGAAATATAAAAGATTTTTAAAATCATATTTTATTGATTTTTTTAAAGATAAGAGATAGTTAATAGATAAAAAAAACACATTTTAAATATAAGAAAATAAAATTAATTGCGTAGTTTCTGACGATTAAAAAAAAGTAAATCTCTATTTTATATAAATAATGCACAGAATATTCTAGAGAATTCCAGAGATACACTTTTATTTATATTAACGCTGGTAATCTGGCATGGTTATTAACGACGATGTCTATATAAACTCTCGAGTAATTTTACTCCAATGCGAAGCGAACTCGCGATGGCACGATATTACGCTGATTGAAACAATGGAAACCAAGAGTGGCGTATTAAACGGCCAAGAGAAATAGCAGAGTGGAGCATAAATTCACTGGCGAAACATGTCGGACAACACACGAGATGCAATACTTGTTTGTTGCATCCCATACGCAGGCCGGATATAGCATTGCGTTTGCTTGTATGCTTGTTTCCCAAAGCGACCGGTTTAGTCGGAATTGAAATGTGATATTTGTTCTTCAATTGGACTAATACTTTTATCATTCCTGCTACTTTTCCTGAACAGAAGAAGAAAAAAGAAATGTCTCGAATAAAAAAATACTTGTTAAAGAAACTAAAGCAAATAATTTGATTCATAAGTTAGTTTGTATATAATTTTAATATATTCTTCCTAATACATATATATTGAAAGTTTCTATTATATATTGATAATTTATTTCGTTGGAAAAGGAAAATATCACTATAAATTTCAATCAACAATATATATACTTTATGCTTTTAAAAATTGCAAAATTTGTCAGAAAATAGTAAATATATATTTGTCATTTTTACGTACAGTAATATAATATTATAGTTAAAATCAATAACTAACATTTCAAAAATTTATTTAAAAATGCAAGATTTGATATTTTATTATATATATATATATATATATATATATATATATATATATATGATGTATTCATTTTATTATGATTATGAAATGATATATTCATGATAAAATATCAAATGTCATAAAGTCGAGCAAATAACTGCAGATATTATATGCGGTTTCAATAATGCTTGAAATATTACGCTTCTGATTTACCACTCTCATACGGCGCGGCATAAAATTTCAAAAAACAGCGCTCACTTCCGGAGCGAGTCACCACGTTGTGGCCACCACGAAAATATTTTATACGTCACGATAAGGTAACGACCCTCTTTTCCGGGTTTTCCAGCCAAGACTAACGAAGTTCTCCGACAGTCCGGAAAATCGAGTGCCCGAATAGCTTTTCCCCGTCTTTCATCGATTTGAATTCGCGTCGTCGAATTGAAATTCGAAAAGAAACAACGCGAAACGCGAGGATTTGCGAGGCTAGCTCGAACGTCTCCAAGACTAATGATTTCTCTCCTGCACTTCGATTAGTTTCATTATTTTGCTTTAAAGGTAACAACATACTCACTTTGCTTTTGCTTTCGTTTTGCCGATTGATAAAACGAATTCACGACGTTAGGCATTAACCATTTCTGAATTATTGAGAAGCGATTGAGGGAGAAGGTTTTTTCGCAAATTAAACTTTGTAGAATTAAAAGATTAACAAAAATACGCCTTCAGTTAATTTCAGATGGAGTTTATCTTGATAGAATTTATATTTGAACTATTTGAAGCTTCATTACAAAAATATATGAAAAAATTATAGATATCTGATATTTTAGATTTTACTGTGCTAAAATAATTTGTATTCTTTCTTTTATATTTTTTTTGTTTTACATTTTTCAATTCATTATCGCAAGAATTAATTTGTTCTATATTCACTCTGGAGTTGAATCTGTCAGTACCAGTTTGTTCTATCTCCATAGAGCTATCAGAGCTTAGTATGTAGACCGTATGACCCAGTTCTTGTGCTAATTGCCTATAATGAAGTCAAATGTCATAAGAAACGCTAGAAGATTGATTTCTCCTGGAAATGTCCGAGCTTTTATTTTCCACTTTTTATAATACAATCTTTAAAATATTTAAATTAGTTGTGAAAAATGTTTCTTTTTTTAATATATTGAATAAAAATATATTCTCTAGATTAGTTCAAGAGTTTAAAAAATGTTAAAACAAAAGTCACAATTATAATTAATTTTTTTACAATTCTCCAGTTAAAACATTGCTTGAAATTAAATTATGTCTAACATCACTAATTCTTGTAAAAAAAGTACTTATTACGCAAAAAGCAAATTCATTTAAAACTTATAAAATTACAAAATAAAGTTTGTCGTTACTATGCGATTAGTACTATCCGCTAGCAAACTTTTTCATTTCGCCAATTTTTCTTTCATAAACTTGTGAAAAGCTCTCGTACCGAAAGGAATCATCTATGTCTCTTTATATCTTAAATTGAAGTTATTTTCGTCGCGCTATTGATCGCCAAGTGCTCGGTCTCGCGTACAAACTTATGGGAGAATTATAATTATATCCAATCAAACTTAAAATAACATTTTAATCAGAGAGCAGCCCGAAATGATGAAATGATATGACGGCGATTTAAATTAGATCGCGACTTATTCTTCGGTGTGGTTCCGAATTCATCATCCATTTTCACGAACCTGCGTGTTCGCCGGCTGGACATTTTTTGATTAATTATCCGTAAAGATCGCGTGAGAAACACGGCCTGTTATCTAAATTATCTTTCTACTGATGAAACACCCGCAAACGACGAGAATTGCAATGGTCGGAGCGGGAAAGTGCGAGCATTTTGGTTTCCGTTGTGGTATTGTTTCACTAAGTAAGTTTGCCAGAAGCTTGCTCTCTACCTCCCTCGCAGTTTGTCTCGCTCTTTTCTGAAGCGCATTTTCCGGAAAAGGAGTTTCTTAAAATGTGGGGTGAATTTATCGAGTGAGGCCGCAGAGTATTCCGAGCTCAGTTTCCGAAAATAGGATTCAACTTTCTTTTTGATAAACGAACAATTTGTGTGTGATGCATATCGTGTCTAGAAACTTCCTTTTCTTTAATTATAAATTCTTTGGTCAATGTAAAATTGATTTTTTCTTAAATGTAAATCGGAAAAACTAATATTTTATAAATGATAGAAACGGGATGTGTGTTTCTGTGTGTAAATTAGGATTATACTCTAAGTTCTAAATAAATTTTAATGAAAAACATACTAATCTCTGAAAAGAGAGATCTAATTTTTTATTCTTTTCACATCATATTAATAAAAAATTTATTTATCTAAATATATTATATCATAAATATAAATATATTATATCAGCACGTAAATAAATATATTAAATTAATTTAAATTTAATTAATCGTAAGCTTATTTCTATCTTTGATAAATTTTTAAAAATAATTTATCTATCTAAAGCGAAGAAGGGAAGAAAATTATCTTATAAATATTTTGACGAAAACTAATATATACTATAATCTTAATCCTACATACTAATTTCTCAAATACTAATCATAATTCTGCAAATGGCAGACGTTGTATGATTAACGCAGAGTGCACACGTACTAGGAGGATTTATGATGTGGCAACATACGAATCTGAGTTTATATCAACAGCGGCAGCGTCTCGACATTGTCTATGCAAACAGCAAAGTTCGCGGCTTACCCGATTCCATTAAGCACCAAAAATATTGCACTTACAAATCTAAAAATAATATCGCGCGTTTACATACAGTAATTTTAATCCCTAAGATAAGATTCGAGTTGATTTTTATTTTCGATCGTTTCAGATATACATGTAGGAGAAAAGGAAATTGATTGTTAAAATCTCTAATCGTAAATTTTTAGTCACGCTATCTAAAATATCTTAAATTGAGACCTCGACCATTTGTACGCTTGAATAAATCCTTCGAGGGATTTCGATAAAGTACTTTCCGATTCACCGAAGGAAACCGTGGCATGCAACTGTTACATATCGAATCGATAAAGCCTAAGGGAAGGGAGGGAAGAGAAAGATAAGTAAAGAGGGAGATAAGGAGTAAAGTAAATTTTGCATATTTTCATTGTGTTAAGGGAACAAAAAAAAAGGAAGAGAGAAACACACGTGCACATTAGCGAAATAACGACGGCATATTGTGAAGTGACGATAAAATCATGCGGGTCATACAAATGTGGAGAAAGGAGAGAGAGTAGATATATCCCGTCGTCTCGGAAAAAGCGCGCTGTCCACTTTGCACATCTATTACATCCCGTTATCGCTGACATTTCCGTTGTCCTCACAATGCAAAGCTCGGCCGCTGCCATCGCGATAGAGTTTAATCTCGTTACTCGTCATTTCATTCGCAGTTATTTCCCGCCGGTGTCGACTATGCGAGTAAATGTCGGACGGCGGAGAAAACGCCGACGGGTCTCTTCGGCGGATTGGACGTTAACATTAATTCGCTACGACAGTTATCGCGGACTTCAAACGAAATTCAGTCCGCGGGTTTACATCCGCGCGCTCCGGGTTTATCCTCGAGCTATGTTGTCGCGTAAGGCGCAATCCAAACCACGCTCGCCATAGCACTTCCGCTTCTATTAAGGCCGATGCAAACGTTGCCTTAATGGGGTTAAGGATGAAATTGGATTTTCTGTTTCTCCCCGGCAATGGCTATGTTAAGAGTGGCTCAAGATAAACTTATGGCTCACTGAGAGAGAGCGAGAAAGAGAGAGTCTTCTACTTCACTCTAATATTGGTAATAATTGTAAAGCCAAGAAACGATAACGATATACAACAAATAATAATTGAAAAATAATTTAGAGAAATATTGCAAGATGAGACATTAAGCAAAGAAAATGAGATAATTAATATTAATATTATTTACGACACATGCCACAGTTGTAGCATGTCAAATTATGTTGAGATTTTTCTCTGTCTTATATAATTTTTATCTCAAATTTGTCAAAATTATAAACAGAGCATTTTTTAACAAAATAATATTGAGGATAAGAAAATTATAAGGAATAAATAATTTTTTTAACTTCGTCTATGAACTAAATGATCGTGGATTAAATGCAGCATTTTTCGGAAATCTATAATAAAAGAATCATAGGTATTAGCTGATTACCAAATAATGAATAAATCGAAAGCCAAAACCACGGTTTCGTTTATATATTAATTTTAATTGTATTCTGCTTATATTAATGACTCTCGAAAATAGAGAGGAAATAGAATTAAATATTTCTGCTGTGATTACGGTTGTTTATGAGCCGCGTTATATGTATTTCTTTCTTATATGCATCGTTTCATCATAATTCATCATTTCTTTCTCTCTCTATTTTTTGTCTCGCAATTTCTCTATCGAAATGATTGTTCTCTCTTCATCTCTCTTATGGCTTATTTCTTTAAAACACCGTTAATGCGAATGACGTCGCACTCGCATGAAGCTCGGATAAACTTATTCCATTCGACGAGTAACTCTGATGAGTTTGTTCGCGTTTAATCGGATGGAAGGGAAACGCTTCTAGCCTGTAGATGGATATTTAAATGCGACATGTTGATTTTTTTTTTTCTATGAAGAATTTAGTAAAAAATAAAATTTAGTTTTATGCAACGGTATTATTTTTACCCATTTATTAAGATTATTTAAACCTAAGAACTAACAATAAGATTTCAGTTAGAAATATAAGCGTGGAATTTTATTTTAGGGAAATTTACTCATGAATCTCTCATTTTTAGTGAAATATCTTACAAATTTAACCAAAGAACGCAATAGAAAAAAGATTTCGATAAACTAGATAAGTATAGAATTACAGAGGCATTTATTTTGATAAGTAAGTCTAATTCTGTTCGCAATATCGATATAGAATGCAACACATGCATTATCACTTTTCTTAATTCTATATATTCTATTTACACTAAGTATTTATTGCTTATCAGTTATTAAAGTATTATTTTTAGTTTATGAATCGCTATTGTGTTAACTTTTCAACGCGTAAATGCGCACATCGCATACATCGCTGCAAAATTGCTTCGCGAACAAAAATTTAATTCGAGTTTATACCTGCAGTTGAAAATCAAAAATAAATAAATTTTAACGGAGAAAAGCCGATACATACGGGAAATTAAAGCGCCACGAAACATCGAGGGACGTCTCACATGTGTATGCGTGTGTGTATATGCGCATGCATGTGTGTGTGTGTGTGTGTGTGTGTGTGTGTGTGTGTGTGTGTGTGTGTGTGTGTGTATGTATGTACATGCATGCATTTATCATTATTGATACAGGCGAACGAAGAATAAAAGCCAAACAATGGCGAGAAGAGAGCAGCTCTGACCTAACACTAAGTAAAGTCGGGCGATACAGTAGTATAGTCTCGCATAAGTCATACGCAGCGGCAGCGAGTCGAATTGCGTACAATCTATATGCGAGAAGTTCAGTTGCGAATATCTTATGAACTTAAATATCGAGCTTATTAGCAACTAAGTCACTCAAGTTCTTAATTGGCTTAATCCGTAGCTTGGATTTCAATTATATTAGAAAATTGTCTTTATTTTTGCTCTATGTATTCTACAAACGATGCAAAGTAAGTCTCAATGTAAAAATTTTTTTATTTAAAAAACATCTCGAGTGTCGTTTCTTAAAGCATAAAATATGTATCAATAAAAATACATAAATAAATAAAATAACATAATCAAAGTAATGAAGAATAAAAAATACTATCTCGAGTCGCTGATTTTAATCTGAAATAAGACGATAATCGTCAAACCTTCAAAGTATCAAGTAGATAGACGTTGCGATAAAGCGATCGATGGCATATAACTATACACATGGCTGCATTAAGATTTAATCGAGGATTATTATGCAATCTGTCCTGTATATCATCAAAGAAACAGTTTGTCTTTTTTTTTCTACAGCAAAATAATTACAATAATACTATAATTAAACACTAATTATAATTGCAATATAATGCAATTATAAGACATTAATAATTTATAATACAATCACTATTTTAAATGGAAATGAAAAAAAAAGAACGAAGATCTCGATTTACTATTCGCGCTTTCCAACAGTAAGAAAAACTAGATTATGAAAAAGTTAATACATTGAAAATACTGTTCCTTCCATCATTAGGTGAAGATAAAAATTCTGAAAAAAATAGTTGATCAGACAAATGTTAAATCACTTTTTTTAATCTTTGCGAGTTATTAGACGAAGAGAGTGTGTTTGTATTCATTTAAACACAACTTTTCATATACAACACAAAAATAGACTTATACTGGAGTATATGAGAAAAACGACAAATGAGTTATCTTTTCGTGTTTTGTTTCGCACATTTATTCGTCATTAAAAAATTACTTTTTCAAAAAAAGTAAAAAGAAAGCGCCAAGTATACGCGTCTGTTGTAAGAAAATTGTTTTGTAGAACAATATTATTTTAATTAAAATAAAAATTATAAAAAATAATATTGTTGCATAAAATTGTTCTACAAAATAGTGTTATTATAATTTCTACAAAAATAATAATATCATACACACACACACACACACACATAAAATTCTTATTAAACTAACAAGAATAAAAAATATTTTGATAAAGGATTGAAAGAATTTAAAAATATTTTATATCCTTCTCTTAAAAAGGTAACTTTTTACGGATCCTTTTAGGGGTCGCAAATAACAGTTATTTCATTTTATTTCCTTCTCACAGCGGACCGTTGTTTGTCGTTTCATCTCTATCGGAAGTAACAACGGAAACGTTTTAATTTAGTTCGCCATACGTCGAGCGGAAGCATATCCGAAGAGTACGAAAAACGACGCGCAGACAGCGAGAGAAAGAGAGAGGAAAGGATAGGAAGAGAGAGAAAGCAACATATCTCCTGGAACCGTGTTTCATTACTTAACTCTGTATTTCCATATTGAAACATTCATTCATTTTGCAACATTCGAACGCACCGGCTTAAACTCCGATGTTGAAATTTTATGGACGTACTGATGCATATTAATAATGCAGCATATCCAGCTTCCGAAACTTTTAGTGATAACACTCCGTTGTTGATTCGTTCGTGTTATACCGTTAATTGATGGTATCTCGCGGAATTGTACGCGCGTTATGGCAAAGCAATGAAAAGTTTCTGGCCCGAATCCGCTTTCGGATGGTTTATCGGTTCGAAGGGCTTTTCGAACAACGGCACCCTGGAGAATGAGTCGGCGATGGCGGGGATGCTATCCCTCGTCCCCCTTGTTATCACCAGGCTTGTCTGGCGAGGCAAAAGATGCGAGCGTACCCATGAGACACCAGGTAAGTTGTTCCAATGAGCCGAAGTCAGCACATCACGGAAGATTAAGCTTCCTAAAGCCCCGAAAATCTACCACGCGAGGGACAGTAATCAAACCAAAATGGAAATCTGGCCGACAATTCATTTTCGGAAAAATGAGCAAGAGGTCCCTTCTGATCAAAAGCTTTTGTCGTTGCGAAAAGTGTCTCACGAGAATTGTCAATCTATTTGTAATAAAAAAAAAAAAACTATACTCATGTCAACTTATGTAATGAATAAGTTTTCATTCGACTACTGAAATATTTTTTTAGATTTTAAATTGCTAGGACATAAATTGTGAAAAAAATTCACTTAGGCAATTATTTTTTCTTACATCCTAGATTTTACTGGGAAATATTTTGCAATCTGATTTTAATTGTAATTCAGAATTTCTATATTATCGCACAAATATTATAGTTATTATAATTTTAATTTCTTTTATCTTCTTATAATTTTAGACTCTTCTAGATTTCATGCAAAATTGTAAAGACAATTTTAATTACTACAGATAACCGAAATATTGAATGTAATTAATGCATCGGTTTTTTTTTTTAATAAAACGGAAGCGATATTAACGCAGGACGTGTCAGTCAGACCGGCGACACGGATGCAGCAACAAAAGTCGGTGAGAAAAAGTGTGAGTATTGAATTCATAAATTATATTGGCGACGGGTGCGACATCCGGTATGTTGCCGGATACAGCTCACACAAATAAGAAAATAAGAAAGTGAATAACATTTCGCGAAGTTTTCGAGCTCGTATGTTATTCACCGATTTGTCTGTCGGATTGCCGACCACAACCGTGGCTTACCGCAAACCAACTTTCTTTCGATGAGAAGGATAACTTTGATACTTTTGGAAGACATTGGTAGTTGTATTTTGTTGGCTTGCTTGCTACTTACACATGGAAGAGATCTAAATGACATATTTTTATCTTATAATATATTTACTCCTTATAAATTATAAAATATTAAATAATTTTATAACGCAAGCTTTGTGAAAAAATTATTGTAAAAAAAAATTTATTTAGAGAAATTTATTTCAGATACTTCGCAAAATATAATGTAAATTTAATTTAAGAGAAAAGCAGAATTTAATCTATAACATAGAAAATACCATAGGAAATGTAAACACTTTTCTATATAAATTAAAGTTTCAAATTTAATAATAAAAAAATGTCAATTAAAAATATAATTTTTTTCTTTTAAAATTTATATTTATAATTGCAATGTGACGCAATATATTATTACGCTTCTTGCTTCAAGTGTGGTAAAAAAATGACCGAATAAAAAAGAAAGAGACTTCGATCGCAAAGAGGGCTGGAGGCAAGGAGAGGATTTACGAGAAAGAGAGTGAAACGTGCATAAGACACTGGCGGAATTTTGAAAGTTTTGCGTTATACGACCCACTTTCTTAGCCAGAAACTTTTAAAGCGGAGCACCGCGGAGTACGACGTGCAAGGTTTATCAAAAGTACAAGAATATATATTTTTCTTTTATGATTTCTGGGCAAATTATTACCGGCGATTCAGGCAAAAGGGCAATTCTGTATATCGATCTCCACGGGAAAGTAATTTATGGGGATGGAGGAAGAAGAGGAGAAGAGACAGAGAGAGAATCAAAACAATATATAATAGCCGTGAAATATATATGCACACCGCAATCTGCGTAACGTGGTCTATTCACCGTAAAATTCAGCACGCCGCTGAATCGTTATCTTACACTCCGGGAAACAATTTGTTTTGGGAATCACTTGATTTTTTTTATTCCTTTCTAAACTCGCAGTTGGGCGCTCGCGATGGATTAGCTCCGCGCGTATCACATTGATAAAAGAGAAACAGAGAGAAACCGTTTAGAAATGGTCCGTGAAATAAAAACCGCGCTATCAATAATAGTTATCAATCCCATCGTCGTCATTTTGACTGACGATGGGCTTCTTTTTTTCGTGCTATTGAATCATACGTTTTATGTGTTTATACACAAATATAAAAACAAAAGTATTAGATATATGTATATTTCTTTATAAAATAATGAATTGTCATAATTGGGACATTAGATTTATAAAAGTAGGATACGACAATAAATTTAAAAATGTATGAAATGCGAGGACGAACAGAATGCAAACGATGGCATAATAAAAAGAGCATGAATTTGCAAATGCACAAATTATATATCATTAACAAGCAGCAAAACTTTTTGTCGGAAGTAAAACTTAACGAGGTAATGTCAGTTTATTACAGGAAATATTAGAAGCTCATTTAAAACATTCTTTCATTGCTTTTCACAAAGACTTTAATATCTTTCAAGCACTTTGTTTTAGACATTTTTATAAATTAAAATTAAAAATTAAATTAAAAATTAAAATTAAGAAATTATAAAAATGCAGAAAGAGAAAATACTTTTATTAAAAAATATTTAAAAATATTGAAAAATATTGCACGAGTATAAATGCTTTTTATAAGCAAAATATACTGGGATCAAGTTTGACCTATTTTAGTAGCGATAGAATATTATGGTACTCGAGGGATAAATAGTTCAGTTTAGAATCTCGTTTATTTCGTAGTGGAACAACGAGAAGTCTCCATGTGCACGAGCTGATAAGCCGCTAAAGTTTTCGTTCGTTTCTTTAACGAAATGAACTTTATTATTGAAGAAAATATGAAGCGCAACATGGATATATGACTGTAACACTACACTATTTTCCATTGTACCACTGGTCTGATTGAACGCCACAAGTTCAACTGAGTTTCGAACGAGAAAGAAACATGATATGGAATATAATTCGCAGTTTAATTAAAAGTACGCGATCCTTCGTGTGCCCGATTATCACGGAAACATTCGCGCGAACATGCACTCATAATAAGGTATCGTAAATTTAACGTTTAGTTATATAAATTATATATTATTATATTATATTATTCTCACACTATATTATTATAGAATATTATACGCTAAAAATGAAAAAAATGTATCTTAAAGTTTAACATAATAATATCATATAATAGTGTGTGTTTTTTCTCAGATATATCTTGTCTCTTCCGGCTATATTTCTCAGGTTTTTGTTTCTTTCTGATGGTAATTTGACATTTTATTAGATCCTTAAGTAGTTAAACATAGCACATAGAGACCCAAATAAGCGCCATACTCGGGCCGTCATTATATGTGTGTCGTATCGAAGTGGACATTAATGTCCTCTTAAGGGCGATTTAGTGCATATTGTACGACCAGAATAATATATGCGCGTCGGTTAAAATAGCCGAAATATCACAACATCCAATTGTACGCGCACGGAATATGATCTCGAATACTTAGAAACCTTATTATTGATAAGTGGGAACTTTCTGTTTCTCTTATAATATTTTTTTTATATTTTTAAATAATAAAAAAAAGCGTATATTTTCTTAGAGACCTTCAAAAATTTGAAAGAAAATATCAGATTATTTTAGAATAATATATTCTTAGAGAAAATTATTTGTTTTATCCACAACATAATAACTGTTAGATATATCATAAATATTGCGAACATTGCAGAGATCCTGAGTAATTTTATCAACTGTTTTTTTAATTTAACAAAACAACAGGAAATATCGAGGAAGATTATTTATTAACTTTTTATTGTAGGCTCTTAATAATATTTTGACACATAAAAGAAACTATTACTCTCTCTTATCAGAACTTATAATCATCTTTAAAGAGCCAAAAATTGCATAACAGTATTTAAAAAAAGTATTTTCTTCTTGCGATACTGTTATTTTGTCGTTTTGAAATACAACAACATTCGGTAAATTCGGTAAATTTTTAAATTAATTAAATCAAGTAATTTTATTATATCTGTCGCAGTTGTATTTCATGATCAGAAAATATTTGACGATTAAATATGATTTTACACGTAACTTCATTATAAGAAATATCCACTATGTTCGATCAGATCGTGAAAGGTATTTCGAGAGTCGCACGTATTCAATTACGTGTTTAACAGCTTGAAAACGAAATTAGTCTCATGAGAGCGACCGCACCCAACGGAATTCGGTCTGTTGAAATGCATTCAAAACTCGTCCGTATCGCGCCATGTATTTTGGCCTGCACTTTGATATCGTTAGCCCCCCAGGCGCGTTAAACATTTCAGGAATGTTGGCAATACGTATATATCTATAGCTGTGACATATGTTTCTAATGATTTTCGTACGTATTGAGGCGCGGATATTGGCAAACCATGTACGAGAAACGGATTTCTGTTACTCTAACAATACATTCTACTCTACGATATTTCAATATACAGTTCGAGTGTGTTTCTAGATTGAGAACAGTTTCGTTTTTTGTGTCAATAAAATTTAGACCGCTTCCTCTACTTTCATGGTAAAACGTAGTCGTACAGTTGATGTGTGAGATTTAATTGCAGAAGTTATAAAATAAAAATTACAGATGAGTTAAAGATCTATATTATATTTCATAGATTTAGCGAATGTACTTTCTTTATTTTTCTCCATTATTTTATTCTGTGATATGCAAACTGTATAAAAGCGAATATATCTAAAAAAAAAACCTGCAGAGTGCTTTGCAAAATCGAATCGTTGATTTAATTATGGAAAACTGTACAATGAAAAAAAAAGATATGTAAATGATTTATTAGAGCAATGAGAAAATATAAGCATTAAATTTTTATAGCTTCAAGATGGCATTGAATAATACAGCTCAATGAAAAATGTATATAATACGAGAGAAACCTTAGATACGTTTAATAATGTAAAAGAAGATCGGGTTCCTTTTTTTCCCTGTATTTCCGTAATTTGTTTTACCGTTAATAAAAAAGCCTCTTCTGGCTCTTCTTAATTATTCACCACGTTCATCCGTATTTCCATGTTTGCATTTATAATTGGAAGTTAAAAGAGAGCTCTTTTTTGCAATCTCTATGCTTGTTTAACTCATCTGTAAAGCTGCTAAAAAAGGAAAGAGTTAGGCGGGACTCTGTAGGGCTGTCAAGTCGTTTGTAAACCGATGAATCTAAAAATATCCTGACGGCGGGGGAGCCAGAGACCTATAAATTTGAAGCCGGTACGATAAAACTCGTTGACATGGCAGAGGCCGTAATTGCTCTGAGTGCCTCATAAAGTGCGCATTTAAAACAAGCGTATACGTATTCCGTAAACATCGGTATGTCATTGCATTCAACCGAGCAAAGCGAAGTTTTTCGCTAAACTTGTCGCCGCGTGTATAAAAGGCTTTACAAAAAAACAGCCGAGTTTATAACATTGCGTCTTTTGCAGAGTTGTGCTTTCAAGATACTATGTACGAGCAACAGCCGCCTACACAATATTAACTATACTTTCTCGAAGTTTATAATTAAACGTTTATAAAATAAACGTCTAAATCGATATGTTGGCATTAATAAAGATAACATAATTAAAATGGTTAAGAATAACAAAAATAAGTAAAAAGCTTTGCGTTACTACGAAAATTAAATTAAAAAAGAAACTAACTTTTTTGATAATTATTTTTGTAGAATACATAGATTTAAAATATGTAGATTAAAGTAGTTAAAACAATATTCTTTATATAACTATTTTTTTGGATAAATAATATGTAAAATTTTTCTGTACATCGGATTTTTGGACAGACGTGTAACTTGATGCTCTTTTTTATCTTTTTTTAAAAAGATAATTATATAATAATAATTTTTAAATATATAAATAATAAAAATACGAAATTTTTCTTTACACCAGAAAGAAGATGGAAAAACCACGTTAAGCTTAACTACACAGAGAGAATTTTCTCTTAGAATTTATTCTGAAAATCATGATAATCGTGGGACAATATAGTATGGAAAGAATTTCTCTGATTAATATTTATCACAATAAAAATAATAATATCTATCACAATAAAATATAAAATATATTTAATTAATTTTACTATGCAGTTTAGTAAAATTAATCAAACATGTTTTATATTTTATTGTGATAGATATTATTATTTTTATTGTGATAAATATTAATCAGAGAAATTCTGATAAAATTCTTTCCATACTATATTGTTCCACGATTACCATGATTTTCAGGGTAAATTCTAAGAGAAAATTCTCTCAGTGTATAAATTGAAGTCATGGAATAAATTTGATAATTACATATATCGTGATTAATCAAAATATATATTATTTATTTTCTCTTTTATATGTATAAATTTATATAGTAAATATTAGAACGTATAAAATGCTAGTTTGATGTAAACATAGAGATTCAATCCAAAATATTTGATTCATTCAGATATATTGTTTTCCGCTCAAGTTCGATTTTATCGTGACAGATTGCAATACATTAATTAGATGTATAAATTATTTAGTTATGTAACAGTAGGTGTATCTGAACTAGTTAATGGATGAACTAGTCAATGAAAATGATGATTGTTGCGTTTCAGTGCGATACTGTTATATTTCAATAACTATGCTCGCAAAAATATTCTCGTCAGACATAGTCAAAGGTGGTTTACACATTTTATTTGTCTTCAAAATAAAACGTACAATCCACACAATCGATGGAACAACGTTTTAAAAGCAGACATGTGTCAGATATAACAGATAAAAAAATTATTTAATCGTTAAAATAATATTTTTAAAGAATTTCATTTATAAAATAATTGTATCTATATTTTTAACTCTATATAATATGCATTATATAGAATATTTTTAATAAAATTTTGATACATATGCAGTAATCCAAGTCCAAAACTTCTACTGCATTTAATTTGAATTACTAAATTAATATTTTAAGTATATACATACATATGAGTCGTTATATATCTGGATTATATTTACATTAAAATCAATATATTTTCTCTTTTAGTAATTAATTAATCTATACTTAAAAATTTTTGTATAATTTAATATTCCGCGTACATATGCATATATTATATCATAGTACATAAAATATTCCGACAACGGATTATCAATAACATGGTATTCGGCCTTGGTGTCGTCAATAATAGCGCGCTATTGTCATTTTTTAAACGCAATCGCGACTAGTATTGAAACATAATTTGCTAAGATTATTGCATTAATAATTATTAAATATCTGATAATTGTATAAATCATGCAACTGTATAAATCTTTATGAAAGCGCGATTATCTTTATTGCAAGTAAAAGTCGGAGCGATAGAAATAAAAATGAGAGAGAAATTCCGTCTTTTTACGGATAATAATTATTTCTCTAATAATGTTTATAGTCAAATATATTTTATTCGATAATCTAAATTTTCCTAAAATGCAATATAAATTATTAAATCAACAATTGTTACATTACGACTTTTCATTATTTTAATCTTTTGATCTTAAAATTCTATATGTGTTATTGTATTATATTACAAAATTATATAATGCAATAATTCCCCCACGGGTATACCTTGACGTGGTGGGAAGGTTCTAATACCAGGATGGTTAATCCTTTATGATAATTAATATACAAATTAAGGTTGGTAGATGTTGAGAATCGCCAGTAGATGAATAAAAATTATTAAACTCCTTTCTTCTCTCGACCAAACTGGCAAATGTATTTCTTAATTACAATCACATTTGTGATTGTAATTAAGAAATACATTTGCCAGTTTGGTCGAGAGAAAAAAGGAGTTTAATAATTAATATACAAATAATGATACTCACCCTAGGGTTGCTCCGCCGATGCCCGACGCGTCTCCCAAACCTAACCTTCTTCTCCTCTCATCGAGTCATCGCCAAAGTCCGCTGACTAATAACACGCGCGATACTTTTTCACGGCACTCACACTTATACGCGCGATACTTTCAACGACACTCCCGCACTCATATGATACTTTTAACGGCACTTTTACTTTTAAGATTTATCTTGAAGGTTTATCCTGAACGGGAAGCCAAGTACCCGCAAACGCGCGTCGTCGATTTCGCGCGTCGTCGATTTCTCGCGTTATCGATTTCCCGCTATCGATATGCGGCGCGCGGATCGATATATTCGCGCGCCGCATATCGATGACGTAACAGGTAACAGTAACAGTTTGATATCTTGATTTCGGGAATGTCGTTAAAACTATCACGCGTACAAGATGCGGGAGTGCCGGTCAAAGTATCGCGTATATGAATGCGGGAGTGTCGTTAAAAGTATCGCTCGTATAAGTGTGAGTGGCGTAAAAAAGTATCGCGCGCGTGTTATTAGTCGACGGACTTTGGCGATGACTCGAGAGGAGGAGAAGGTTAGGAGACGCATCGGGCATCGGCGGAGCAACCCTAGGGTATCATTATTTGTATATTAATGTTGTATATTCATTATTACACACACACACGCACGCACGCACGCACGCACGCACGCACGCACGCACGCACGCATGCACGCATGCACGCACACACATTATAATTCGGTTTATTTATTTGAATAATTTAAACAAGAGATTCCGACAATGAGAGAAAAAGATTTTTATATAATTAAAAAAATTTATTTTTATAAGAATTTATAAAATTATTCCACATACACATATTTATATATCTGCTTGTTATACACATCGGATATAAAATTCAGCGCGTATAATAATAATTTCTTGAAATATTAATTATTTTTGGCATTTTTATAATTTTTGAATTTTATATTTGTATGTTACAGACAACGTAGCTTCGATATCAATTCCGCTGTTATGCATCGGTGCCGGTGAGTGACAAATTTTTATTTTATTTTGAGGTAACGGATTTGTAGAAGTTGTAAATGTAGATTATAGATTATAGATAAGTCCGCTGCCTCGAAATGGATGAGCTAGAACAAATTAGATAGAATAACTTTTAATAAATTCAATATGCATCTAATAATGCAATTTTTTTCAAATAATTTTAATGAATTTTTAATAAAATTCAAATTTTATCTAATTTATTTAATAATATTTTATATTTTATATTTAATAAATACACCAATTTTATTAATTATATGTAATTGGTAATTCATTTATGTCGATCTTATCTTAATTTATTATAGCTTATCCGTCTACGTTCTAGAATTTGTTTAGTAGAAATTGTTCTTAAACTTTGTTTTAACTGATGTAAAGCCAAGTAATCAATTAAATTTTCTGTAATGTATATTAAATAACATAAATGTTTTATTAATAGTATTTTATTACAAATTACATTTTAGCATAAATTATATATTGTTAGAAAAATTCATCATTTCGATTGCAAACTTGACTTTATTTGTTAGTTAAAGTAAAGTTATATTAAAATCAATATCCAATGAACGATCGTAAAATCATTTTACGATCATCAATGAGCGTAAAGTATAAGGAAATTTTCTAATGTGATGTTCGATGATGAAATACATATCTTTTTATATTTATTATTATAATATTGATATCTCCTTATTTATATATATATATATATATATATATATATATATATATATATATACAAGAAACAAAGTTTGCTGCTGGGGAAAATATTTTATCGTATTTCTCCGAGCCATTAGAGTTGAATTATAACGTCTGAATCATACATTTGTAATTAACATAAAAATCGCGGTATCAGAAAATGTAATTAAAAATAGGGCATTGATTTTTTTTTTATTAAAAGTGACATGATAAGCAGTGAAATATCCGATTTTCGCTCGGAAAATATAAATATGTATATCTCGACAATTAACATATTTCAAGAAAATGTACAAAGTATATCGTAATATATGTATATTGTGTAGACTTTTTTGAACCACTGACACTTAATATATATAAAATTTTTCATTTACACGATATAATAAACAAATATATGTTACAAATATTATAATGTTTATAAACATTGTAAAATTGTCTTATCGACAAGTTTCAATCATTTCAATCGCCTTACTTATGTTAGTTTCACGATTAAAGTCAAATCGTAACTTCTTATTTATATCTTGTGATGCAATATAGTGGAATTAATAAATTAAACTTATACTATATCTGATATGTAAATGATAACGATACTTTGGAAAAAAAGGATCTCTATACATATATAATGTATATCCCATAAAATATATGTATATGTAATTCCAGCATATACATATATAATATTTTTAAGCAAATAGTTACTATTTACATGGGAATAAAATTTTAATTGATCAAATAATTAATAATAAATTTTTTAAAAAAATATATATATACCTATATATATTTTAATTTAAAAATCTTAAATATTATGAATACAAGTTTAACTTATTTTATAGCTATTAATTTTACAATTATTTATGATAAAAAATTATATTTATTAGAAAATATTATATTATTTATCCATAAAATAAATAACTGGATAAAAATCACTGGAAACTTATCAAAGTCCGAAACTTAATTTAGAGTTACATAATATCGATGCAAGCTATTTGTATCCTTTGCAGCTATCTAATTAATGGCCATATAGAGCATATCGAATACATTTCTAGTGGATCGATCCAGGTATGAGATAAGGTACATTAAATCCACGCTTAGGCCTGCTTAAGCTCGCATTTGACCTCGATCGTAATGTAGACAGATCTAAGATATTGTCAGCATATTGATTATGACTTAATCGTGACAATGTAATTTCAATGCAAAATAACTTCCGTCATTGAGGATATTACAAATCAGCATTATTAGATTATCGTATTATGTATCAAATTATGGGAAAGATGTTGATTAAAACTTAAATAAGAATATAAAAGTATTATAAGAATTTCTTTTAATAGTCTTAATGATTTATGTAGATAGATATGTAAAGATTCCTTCATCAAGACATTATTCAATCTACGAAAAAGACTTGCCAAAAATATATTTTTTCTAATGTAACTTATTCGCGTAGCTTTATTTAAAAGTTAGTTTCCTATTATTGTGTGAGTCGCAATTTTCTCATATATTCACAAAAATTTGTTATCATATTTTGATATGTTTTATTCTAGATTTTTAATTTTAAATATATATATAGGTATATTATTGTGTTCTAGATTTTTTAATCTTTCCGCAATGCGCTAATATTTTCATTAATTATATTCGTATGTATTTTTCACAAGTCTTCTTCGTAAGTTTTTTTGTCTTTTATGAATAATGTCTCGGTGGATGAATCTTTATATATCTACCTACATAAATCATTAAGATCGTGTATAAAAATTCTTCTATAATATTTTTTATATTTATATATTTTCTCTATATGTGCATACAGTACACCGAAATTAATATTGACACGAGCAATGGCGAGTAAAGAGGATGAATCGGCGTAACAGACAACTATCAAAACAGTACCATTTCTCACGCCGTTATATTCAGTCCGTTTAAGAGCCCGCACCCCTGTACATTTCGCATCATTTCTTCATAACTCGTATCATTTCACACCCGTAGTTCTTTATCGCTTCGAATTGCGACAACACATCGTAGGAGCAAGTAAATAAAATAATCCGCCTTCTCTCGCATCAATGTTTTTCCATCATTCAGTATAGTCAGCTAACATTTCCGAACGAGCAAGAAATTTAAAGTTAATGCTAATTTATTTAGGATTAAATCTCGTGTAAAAAAATATAGGATAAATTTTGACCTGCGGTTATATTTTATTAAATTATTTTTTACCATCAAGTAGGTATATGAAAAACAGATTACACGCGTTTAGCATTCTTAATGAGTTCTTCTCGTAATTGACTTTATAATTTCAAACGCAAGTTATGAAACGACGAGGGAAAATTTACGAAGACACAAAGTGACGTACTTCAACGTTCACGCAAGACTAACATTTTCCTGCTGATCTATATGTATCCCATTAAATTTTCATCACGCTTTCAATAACATTACTTGTATAACAATCAATCTGCGAAGACAGGCATCCAATCAAGTGCGTCGGATTATCCGGCAGCGATTCTGGTAGCTAGGAGGTAGAGGATCGTGCTTCTATATTCATCAGTTTCCTTTCCGTTTTCGAGTGTAAAACTGCCACGTAGAGCCACATTGGCTGTCGTTTAGATATTCTGTACAGTCGGCAGCCCTAACTACATGAAAATGTTACAACCGGGGGTTGCGATTATGCGCAATGCGCTTATGACGATTTGCAGATCGGTACATGCGCCACAAACAACGTTTCCGGTGCGCGAAGCGAAATCACGAAGTTGTCGGAAAAATATCTCTGCATTTTGTACATTTGAAATCTTAAAGAATCCTTGTATAAAAGAAAATTGCGACACGAAAAAGAAAACTAACTTTTAAATGAAGCTGCGCGAATAATTTACGTCAGTGAAAATAATTTCTCTCTCTCTCTCTCTCTCTCTCTCTCTCTCTGAAAAAGCACAACAAAATATAACTAAAAGTATAACAAGAAAAAAAACGAAGATCATAGATATGGCATTTTATTTCAATATTGAAATAGCCGACTGCATTAACATTTCGACAGGAGCGATCATTTACGCATACGCATACATACGATCTATTTTCATTAAACGACGTGTCTCGCATAACGTATCCATCGTTTATGTCAATGGCGAAGATCTAAGCGCAATTTCGGGATTGTCGAATCGAAATGTCGACTTCGCGAAATTATTATCTGCAGAACGTGGCGCGATTGGAAAACAAACCCTTGAAACTGTCCGAATGATACATCGGCGTCAATGGATTCGCAAGCAATTTCCCATTTATTTCCTATGATTTTCTTATCTTCGAGAAGAGGAGATGAGAATATTACAAAATGAAACTTACATAACTCGTGTCTCCATATACATATAAAAGAGATCTAGAGAGTGTAGAGAATGTCTGTCAAAATAAGATAAATAGATCATTCTAACTGAATCTTTCACAATTTAACTCAACTTTTAAAGGATAGAAATATAATATGAACAATCCTGAAGAACTTGAAAACACGTTTCGCCTATAAAGAAGAAATTATTGAAAAAAACAATAATAATTTCAGTAATTGAAAACTACGCGCATCTTGTAAAATCTATAATAAAATAATGAAGTAAATATGTTCAGCAATTTCGTATTTACATAATAAAAATCGCGACAATTTATCGCGATATAAAAAACGTTAGCAAAATTGTTAGATTATTTTTAATTTTTTCTCGAAAGAGAGTTTAGATTCATCGAATTCAAAATATCCTGGCGTTATATCTCGCGTTAATCTCTTCGTATTTCGCAACGCGCCGTTAGAATTCAGTAATTAAATTTCAGTCCCAGGCCAATTGCTCGTGATTGATTCGAATCGTTAAGTGGATACGGTTATCATATTACGTGCACACATTGTTCTCTTTCTCCTTCTATCTTCTAACATTTTCGCGCTCCTTCATGCCATGTATGTTGGCAAATAATTTATAATCACGCGAATTTATTAGCTTTTATCACTTTTCTTTTATAAAACACTTTTGCATAAGCAAGCAAGGCATCTATTTTATTCCACCGTATTAAAGTGTAAAATAGTGATAATTTTTTATCGAAAAGTTAACTATTCTAACGAAAGTTTTGATTTTCTTGAAGAAATTCTGTAGTTGTTTTATTAATCTTTCTAGATTCATACAAATTTAATGAATCTTTCTAAGTTAAATAAAAATACGTAATGTTAAATATATGTATAAACACGCATTTATAATTAATATTTATAATTTAAATTATTATAATCAAAAAGTGATAAATATTAATTATGTAATATATTTATTTTTTTTCATGTAACAAACATTTTCAGAATTAAAAAATTGGAAAAAGCACATATTATGAACTAAATATACAAATTTATATTTATTTATAAAACGTATAAAATATAATGTAATTCGTCCAATAGTTAGAAAATAATCTTATGATTTAAAGAAGATATTCGCTCAACTCGACAAAGATCTACATAGTTAGTTTCGATCCGGTAACATCTGCTGCTAATTACTACCGGTCTAATTATCATCTGACTCGAAACAGCTTCTGCAATTAGTCAACACACGCATCTTTCCGTACCAGACAATCCCATTAGACTCTTAAATCTCTCTTTAATTTGATTAAATTTACATAAAGTTATATAAATATAATAATGTTAATAATACATATTTATTTAAATAATGTTAGTATCATACAAATTTTTGCAAAAATTATATAATTTGTTAAAAAAATTAAAATGTAAAAATATTTATAGTTATTGACAGTGCACAAAAATTTTGTACAAATCGAAGACAAAAAGAACAATTACTTGTTTTACAAATTGAATTCATTTACACATATTTGCGGAAGTACAAAAATATATAGCTACATATAATAAGTGTTATTATAATGGAAGACATTCAAACATTTGCCAATTAATTTATATCATCGGCAAAATGCATTCGTGGAACCTCTCTTTTGACAGCTTCCTTTTATTTACTTAGAATTAATTTAGCTTTTTGTATAAATTGTTTTAATAGGTGCAATATTGAATATTCAGCAATAACATCCATTAGCATACGTTAGTTCAATATTACTGACATACAATAATATATAATTTCAGCTAATAGTTTTTTATCAAACAAAATATAGTAAAAAAAAATAATAATAATTTATGATTGAGAGAAATAATCCGCAAGTTTTGAAATAAATTCTGCAAACACAAAAATTCTATCTGCGCGATTGACAATGACATTTGTCACCGATGCGTCCGCGTCTTCGTAGGAGCGGATAAAAGTTTGCGTCGCGCGCGAGATGAACGGGGATGGTATCAATCGTCAAACTGTTTCCGAATTTGAGAGATAACCTCGGATAGCCCCGACGACGTCTCCAAAGAAAGTATCTTCGACCTGCTTTCGCCGAGCCGGATCGATGGCACCGAACTTGTCGTTGCTACACATATATAGCGAACCTACACACTCGTTTATCCCTGCCAAGGACATTCAGACGTCCATTTACATGGTAACACGGCACGACGTCGACGTCATGTAACTGGGCGAGTTTCTATCCGGGACTGCCCGACAAAAGGTTATTAGATCCTCACGATCTCACTTTCCTCCCCCATCCCCCACCCTTTCTCTCTCTCTCTCTCTCTCTCTCTCTCTTTATCTTGTGGCTCACTTACACGCGACGTTATGGCTCCTCGGTCGACCCGTCGAAACAAACTTCTGTCGTGTACTTGGAGACTTGGAGACGTCGTCAAGGCGCACGTCATCGGGAAGAATCCCGCAACGTGTCGTCACCAGCCAGTGCAGCGACATGCCGGAAGTTATCGAGAAACATGGAATGTATAGGGCACGGTTTACCTCGGCGTGTATATCTTGCATTCTCACGTTAGAACAAAGGAATCTTGACAGTTTTGAGAGAATGCATCACGCGGAAGCAATACAATCGCACCTGTGCACTTGTCTCATTCTCATGTCATCTCGCAATCTTCTTTTTAGAAAGTGTGTTGAAACATTGTTTTTCTAATATATATATTTGAAAAATCGAGAATCTGAGTAAGATATATTTCGCACTGATTTTAATTTCCTACGACCAAACGTGTCGTAATTCATTTCCGACATTTATAATCCGATTTCAAATTAAAAAATTGGGAATTCAATAAAATTTTCTTCTCTTTATTTTATCAATTACAATATCCTAAATGCGCGTTTATACTATATTGCTTTTTTTCAATATAAGTAAAGCACGAGAGATTTATGTGTGAGGTATCGTACAATTCTCTATCGGAAATATCGTAATAACTGCATAAATTGCTCATACACGTCTACAACTTTGTGAGAATTATTACAGCACACATACTCGTACATATACGCATAATCGAAAGCTGATTAAGACGTCCGAGCGTTATACATGAATATATTTGATCCATGCTGATCCGATTCGAGACCGAATGTAACATCTCGTAATCGATGACAAAGTGCGTAGCTATTAGCAATGACGAATTGGTTATTGTTGAAACAACATCGCACCATTTCCTCTCGGTAAATCAACCCCCAGAGTGATTGCCGTTCATCTCTCCCTCCTTTCTCCTTCCTGGAAACTCTAATTATCCCCGATGCTCCCGAAGTGACGTACGAGAAGATGATATCTGCCTCCGTCTAAGTTCATACCGAAACTTTGTTTTCATCCGATTGCCTAAGGGCTCGTAAGCTTACTCCGTAATCGGGCCCGCAAGCGAAGTCATCAGAATCTAATAACCTTTTGTTCGGAGAAACTAGCGTAGCCTTACATAGCGTGCCGTTACACTATAAACGGTCGGTTCTATTGTGATTATTCGTTCAGACCCAGGTGAGCCGAGATATGCAATACCTATAATTTGAATTCATTTTCTTATTTGTATAAAAGAGAGAAGTGAAAGAGTAAAGTAAATTTTCTTTCTCTATACAGCGATTCTTACCGTTTGCAATTAAAGATAAGCGAATATTCATACTCACCCATCTTACGCATCTCGTTGAACGCATCTTTCGTTGGCTGGAATCATATTATACAATAGAATTACGGAGATTAAAACAAACGAATCGTTATTATCATTGAATTGATCAAAGTTTCTGAATATCAGTCGATAGAAGAGAATGTCGCATTTGAACAATACTATACTGCCGCTGATATAATCGCTCGCGATGATAATTAGCTGTCAAGGCCCTAAAGACTCAATCTGGCATCTCGATCTGAATCAGATACACGGTTTTGAGATCTTGAATCGATACACGTGCAACGATAGCCTTCGCTTCCACCAGCTTTACTATTGCCCATTTATCTTGATCCTATCACTTACTTACTTATTTATGACCTATTCTATCAGTAATTCCGCGAGCGCAAAAAGTACAATAAAAGAATACGTAAACGTTAATCTATGGAATATATACTGGCGGTATATATCAGGGAACTATATTGGTTTAGCGGTCGGGATATAAACGGTATTGTGATATTGCCATTCTATGTTGTTTAGATGCGATTACTGTTATATATGCCGTAGTTTTTATTCCGTATCACAGGTCGAACTTTGCTATTTTAACATTTTTTTACGCTTTTTAAATAGAATCTTATTTTAGCTGTAGCAAAAGCGATACTATAAAATCGAAAATAAAAAAAATTCGCTTGGATAATTCGAATTAAAACTTTGATAGAATGTATAAATTAGCATTTAAAATATATCTATTTATTAAAAATTTGACACAAACGCTACAAAATAATTAATCTGTTGAGAATAATGTTTAGAAGTTTTTCTATGACATTCATCAGGTATAAATAAAACTCTATATTTGAATCTTTTCATTTTGCAAAAGTATAAAATATATATAGGATTCTTCATAAGCGCTAGAAAGATGAGATAATATAAAATTATGTAAATTATTTAATAATATTTTTTTCATTTAACGTTTAAAGTTCAGAATAATATGCATTTTCTCTCTGGCCATGTTAATTATTTTAATATATTTTCGCACACTTGCTACTGTATAAAGAAGAAATGCATACGCGCGCGCGTATCATAGCTTTAGGAGGGGGAAGTATTACGATTAAGGCAATTAAGTTAAGTGGTACTAGATTAAACGAAGAAGTTACACATCTCCAAGATACCGGAAGAAAATTGAAATGATTTCAACGGTCTCGCAAGAGAACTTATGCAAGCGCAGCACTGCATTTGGGTTAATGAAGTGGAAGTCTTAGGAACTAAAGTTTCCTCGCGAACGGCCTAATCAGCTCGCGATCATATCGCGGCGGATTTTCCTGTCCCGCTTCCCGAATAGCCACGCGATGTTCCTCCGTAAAGTGTGCGGTTTTATCGCGATAGATCTTACGCCACTCTCCGCCGAGAGCAAAAGGACGGACTGTCACACCTTATCGCGGTGCGCGTCACACACCAGCCCTTAGAGAGAGATTGTACCCATGTACCTTTTCTTTCATAAGTATGTTTAGTGGGGTATTGGGAACGGATTTTAATGGAAAAAGCGTATCTGCACAACGAGTGTCTGAAACCGCGAGAGTAGGTAGTGCCGAACATAGTTTCTCTATCTTTTTTATTTCTCTCTCCACGTTCTGGACCATCTAGCTCGAGCTATAAAACGCTGTTCGTCTTCTTTCTTTCTCTCTCTTCACTCTTTCAATCTTCTTTCACTATATTACATCCACATTTCTCTATCGCCCTTTATTTTTGTTCTTTTCTCTCTCTCTCTCTCTTCGCCCGTGCATCTCTAGTACAAACGTTTTACTCTGTTTGACTCTTTCCTTCTCCTGGTGTCCTTAGCCTCGACCGTTTCACTCGGGAGTCGTAAAGTCCGAAGCGCAAATAGCGAGATATTCGAAGCATGTACGCGAAAGAGCGGCGCGGCACAGTTGAACTGATATTTGTAGTTAACCGCAAAACTGGAACGGGCGTTTCTCGTTCTTAACGACCGCGTTGCAAAGCGATAAAGTCATCTGGATAAAAAGGGTTATACGGAAACATACGCGTATAATCGTGCCGCACGTCGAGCGCCATTTCCGACGTGCTATTCCAACTGAAATTAAAGTTTTTTGCATCATCCCCGTCAGCCACGAGAGGAGGACGAAAGCGAAGGTCTATGCAGATATTAGAACGCAAATTGTCGACGACGTATCCGCACTTGCGCGAAAACTGAATCACTGAACGCGTTTTCTTTTAAAAGTGGAGAAAAAAATTGAAAAAAAAAATTCGTTTGAAGAAAAAATCAAGAGAGAGAGAGAGAGAGAGAGAGAGAGAGAAATGTTAATACTACAATTTTATATCAGTAGCATTCTTAATTTTTATTTGTCAGAAGATCCATAAATTATATCTGTGCAATGAATGCAATTATTATTACTATTGTTATACATATTATTATGTATAATATATATATATTATTATATGTAATTAGATATTTGATAATATATTTTATCATTTTATACATATTTTTATGTATCAAACGATATTATTATTATTTCATTGCATCGTATTAGAAATCAAGCCGTATTTTCTTGTTGAAAAGTAAATTTATTCACCTTCTGTGTAATCGATATCAATATTTGCAAAGTTGATTTCATTAATTCTCCCCTGCTGTATAAATTATGCGATTTTTCGAGAAGTTGTTTCTCGGAGAGTTTTAAGAATAAGATCATTGATATGACGAATTAATGAGCCGATAAGTTGGACGATCCAGCAGCTTAAAACATATCATAATTAAGAAGGCTAATATATAATGATGAAATAATATTATAATGCATAACATTAAAATAATTACAGCAAATGTATACTACAACATTTAAGTTTTGTTTGCTCACTAAACATAATGTTCTGAAACTTCTCATAATAATAATAATAATAATGTATACTTTTTATTTGTTCATCAGAGAAAATGTGATTATGCATTAGAACATTAATAAGTCAAAATAATTATTTTCCCAACGTATTTTTTTTTATCATAGAAAATACATTGACACTACAAAAAATATAATATATATATTTTATTATAATTGAAACTAAATAATTTTTTTAGAGATAATATAGCTTATATCGCAAATTTGGCAAGTTTATGAAGGTTTGCTCTTTTTTCCACAATGTGTAAAAATTTATTATTACAGAATTAATTAGCAATTAGAAGTAGCATGCTTAATACTTTTATTTCTCGTTTTGTCTGTTATACTCACTGCAGTGATTGGTTTCCGAAATCCGTGTCATCCCGTGTTTGTTTTGCCTTCCTGTCATAGTCGCGGCTGGCTGTGCAACGATTCTCGGTTAACACTTCGTGTTACAGCCGCGCCTCGTCGGAGCCCTCTCCCGTCGTGTGTTCCTTTGTAGCACATACTCAAGGATTGTCATGTTCCTTCTTCTGACCGTGCACGAAATACTGCACTTTACTGCGGAATCCACAAAACCGCGCGGCATCTCGCGAGCTTACTTCTTAGGTATTTCACGGAGAAGAAGCGTCCATCACTTTGGTTGCTGCAAACGTTGAAACTCGACACGCTGTTAGAGAGCTTTGGTCGGATGCTCGTTAACTGTAGAAGGATATCGCGTTACGTTTCGTCGAGTCGAGTCGAGCATTTGTAAGTGGATGAATGCAGGGGGTTGATTGATCGCAGTCGATTTAGATGTCTCTTGCAAATTGGGAGAGAAATTGAGGGTGCTTGCGCCGAAAGATAAAGCAATGGCTCAGGCATAAGCAGAACTGAGATGCTAATGAATACCGAGAAAACATATGGAATAAGAGGGGAAATAGAATATTACGTAATAGAGAAGAAAAAATGGAATTACATATATAATATTATTTCATTTTTAATATTCTACAAACGTTCGATTACGGTAAATGTAGCATTAATCTCTGGAATTTAATAGTCTATATAAAGTGGTAGAAGGAAATATAGTGAGAGCGCGGAAAGAAAAATTAATCGTACTTTCATAAATTTAAAAAATAAATGATTTGTCACGTACATAAATTAAAGTCGAATTCGTAAGTTGAATTATTTTATGTGCTTTCTGACAATAATGAGTTTTTAATATCCGCGATCGATATGTAACCTCGTTTCTACAGTCATTTCTAATAGCGTCTATGACATTGGTGCAACTGCAGTATTTGCTGCTCACGCTTTTGTCTTTTTTCTTTCTCTTTGATGAAGAGAAGTACAGCAAGCGCTGAAATTTTTAGCGCAACGAAAACTTTTTAGAAAGATGTCCCACCAGTGGCCAGTTACCCTTAATTTGGAACAACGCCAGTGCGTGGTTATTAAAAGTTGGCGACCCGCGCGTACTGTGGTAGTTAAATATTCAATTTCCATAATCTTACAGTCTTGTACCGATTGCGTTGGCAAAAGTGGTCGGAAAAAAGGCAACGATTGCACCAGTGTCTTATGTAAAATATATTTTATTCGTAACGTAGTCACTCGCATTTTTTAAAGAACGAATTCACAGAATGAAATCTTAGAATAAAGTTTCTTAATAAACGTTAAGATTAATAAAAAAAGACATGCTAAAAGTTATATCTGTGACATATATTTCTCTTATTGTTAGATTACATCTCTTTTTCTTTCTTTCATATATTTGTTAGTAATGATGATATAATTATGCTTTCAACACGACGTTTGGAAAATCGATACTAAATATTCTGTGCAAAAAAGCGATTCGCTAATTTAAGATAAGTAAAATAAACCGTCGTTTAAAAGCAAAAATTGTTTGAGAAATTGTATATTTTGCATTCAACTATTTATGCACTTCCCTTCAGACGATTTTAATTAACAGAGAATAAATATTTCACCTAAACATTTTTTCTTGCATCAATAATAAATAAATAGATGAAATGCAGAAGAGAATATTCGTATTTTTTACTTACAATTAGTGTTTTATATATATTTATAATATTTATATATTCTTATGATATCTTTTAAATTCTACGAAAGATTTTTTTTTCATTAGATTTAATTACATCAACATTTCCGAAAACCATTACTTTGTTCTTGCATTTATTCTTGTTAATTAGTAAAGAGACGTTATGCTAAAAATTGTAAATACATAAGCAATCTCTTCTCCTTTATAAACAACTCTGTAAATATTTTAAAAAATCTGTAGTATTATTATTAACTGTTCTATCTTCTCCATTACATTGCTTACAAAGTATTATGAATATGTGTGCTCTTTTATATCACAATATTTTTTATATATTAAACTCAATAAATCTTACCAGACTCTATAAATCTATTATAAGACAGAAATACAAAGAATCATCTTTTTATGTATTCATATGAAAATATGAATATATAACGATGGATATATGAAAGAGCATTTTTATTGGAGTTTCGATGTCTGCGCTTACTTTTTTGAGTCTTCTCTTGATACGTCGTTCCGTGTTTCGAATACAATCAAGTGACGATAGAGTGTCAGAAATACCTCTTGACGATATCCTTTGAAGCTCGTTAGTTAACGTTGGCAAAAAGAGCATTCTGGATAAAAGACTGTCGGAACAGAGAAGACGCAAGTCTGTAGAAGCAAAAGGATTTCTTCAAGAATCTGGTCGTTTCCACGACTGCAAGATGTAAGAGATGTGATCTCAAAGGTGGAGATTTTAACAAAGGAAATACTCTCAAGCCGATTGGCTAAAGGTGTTACGATGTCACCTTTGTAACGAACTTTTTCAACTTCTTTATCGCATATTTATGTGAAAAAGAAAATATGGGGAATCAATCTCAAATCAATTATAATATATATAAATGTAATAGCAAAATAATATTATATCAATATGATATAATGTTGTGTGTTAATAATGTTTATTAAATATTATCACATATAATTCGTATTATACGTAACACTAATAAAAATATATAGATTTAATAAGAAAAATTTATTTTTTTTCAAGTGACACTATTTAAAAATACATAATTTTCTCGGTCTCTGGATTTGATAGTCTTGCAAAGAAAATATTTTGCGGACATGTCAGATTATAAATTAATAGTAGAAAGAGATTAAATGTCAACAAAAAAGAAATAAAAAACATGTATAGTACTATGAAATAGAATTATTATTATTCTATATCAATAAAAAGATCGATGAAGACTTATCAGGGAGCATTTATTTTTTTAGGATACGTTATGTACATGCGGCTCTACATGCTCCACCCGAAAGAGCAGGCCACTCCACTTCCTTTCAACATTTTTATTTAGTAAACATCATCGTAATATCATAGTATGTACAATAATATACCTATCTATTTCTAACGATATCACTGCGATTACGGATTTCTTTTGTGTCCACTTTTTTCTTCTCTTCTTATCTCGTACGCTTGCATAGCGAAATTGTCAAGTTAGGATCTATACGGCTCGTCAAATTCTGTTCCGTCGCATTGTTTTTGTCGGAGTGCACTCTCCAAACAATTAATTCACGATCTAGTTAACGATTAGTTTCTCACTCGCCGCCTATTACCTGTCTCGCTGTTGCGAAATTTCGCGCGCGCTTTCGTATCCGCAATAAATGCGTGGCGCGCGCAAATTGGACGCAGCATTTACCAATGCGGATGAGTCGAGAGAGAGGATGAGGGCGATACTTTATCACTAAAAAAAACTGCCTTCTCTTTTATGAAGAGCGATCACACTTCGTGCAGCTCTCTGCAAATCTGTGCGCAACAAATCTTTATTTTTTTTCTGTAAATATTTCCTATACAAATAGCGTGTACGCAAAAATACAAGCGAGTGTAACACATGTCATAACTCCAGAATTTACGCGAGAACGTGTATTTATGCGGAAAAAATTCGTGCAACGTCAATGCCAAGCGAAAAAGGATAGTTTGGAAGTAAAGACACTGAAAGGAAAACGATCGTATTGAAGTTCGGAGATCAGGATGAGGATGTGAGAGAGGTTTCGCGGACAAACCAACCGCCGGACTTCGAATTGGATTCCGTTCGCGCCTGGAATTCAATTCTCGACACGGCTGGCCACGTGGAATGAACAAAATTCGAATTCGTTTCATCTTTCCGAGCCCGGGCAACGTGCCGCGTTTACCTCATTTCGCGGCTCGCGGAGTCGGGAATTCGGAACGTGTCTGCTTTTATTCTACGCACTATATAGGGTAAAACCGTCATAATGTTCTCTTCGCGAGAAATCCTTTAATGTATTTTAATTTGATTTGTTTTCGAAGCATCTGTATAAATTTCGAATAATTTACCGATAAGAAATTACTAGCTACAAACTAAACTTAAAGAAGGAAAATAAACAAGACCAATAAATCTTTGGTTATTTAAAAAATTTTAATTTTTTTGTTGAAAAAAATATACATAATATTAAAAACTAAAAAAATAAAATTAATAAATAAGCTTTTTACATATTTTCGAAACAAGGAAAAATTATCAATATTATTATTAATTTATTTTGAAAACGATATTCTAGTGATTCTGGGACATTATTGTGTGTGTATGTCTCTGTAAAAAATTGATAAAAACTACTATTCAGAATTGTTCTACAGTTATCACTCCTTGACAGCGAACGACATGACGCTTAAGTTACTTCCGCTTCCATGTATAGATGAATCCGAAGCCACGCGATGCCTGGTACGATATTCGGTCACGACATCCTCGGTAGGATTTGGCTCGCGTGATAAAAGGTCGCGTAATAAAACGGGTGTTTCATCCAATAATTCGTATTATTAGGAAGATATTAATATTACGCGAGAGGAGAGAGAGGTAATCCCTCCAAATTGTGTGTGTACGTGTGTGGCGTGGTTGCAGTTGCCGATAGTTTCGTTTCGATCAGACAATAATTTCGCTCGTGCGTTGCATTCGGGGGATGATGAATGCCGCCTAATGGCTCGCGCGAAATTGCGTCTGATTTTGGATTCGCTCCGAACGCTCCGCCCGGCTAATCGTTGCGCTATAGGAATTGAAGTTTATCGAAGAATATTGGAAAGTAATGAACCGAATATATTCTCGCAATTATAAAGTTAGAGAGAACAATACCAACTTGGAGTTACTGCTAGATTTAGCATGATTCCTTTGTACAACTAACAAAATTGACATCTTTGCGCATCACAGATATTTTAGAAAAAATTTCTCTCTCGTATTAATTTAGAATTTATCGTAAATTGTACTATAATAAAGGATGAAGAGAGAGAAAGAGAGAGAGAGAGAGAGTGAGAGAGAGAGGGGGGAAGGAGGGGAAGGAGGAGAGAGAAAATTTGATATTAATATTATAAGCTATAAAATCACAGCCAAATTGTATATTCTTAATTCTAATTTATATTGACGTATTTTATAAGTTATAATCAAGCTTAAGTTAATATAAAACGTATTATTTATTGTAATTATTAAAATGAAAAATAATACATATTTTATACATTTTAGAAACATTTATGTTACAACTAAATATATATATGTATATACATATTTATGTATGTATAACAAAGATAATTTTATCTACAAATTAGTGATTTTTTCAAATAACACTCATTAGGTGGGAAAAATATTTTATTTTTAATTGAGATGTAATTTTGAACGAGAATATATCCATTTGCGGAAGGATATTAAATAACATTCAATCAATCAACGGTGAGTTATGTAACAGGATAAGCTTAACACAACATTGAGTTTCAGAGAGAAACAGGTAAATGTTATATTTATCACATTCCGCTTCATGTAAATTCAATTCGTAATTAAGAGAGAGTGACACGTTCATTTCATTTTGGTATTACTCGAGAGAAATGCTGACATCATAAAATTCCAAGAAATGAGATTAACTAATTTATTTGCATTCTGGTATGTTTTCAACTGTTTATTTAATTCAGACGCTACTTATATCTTTATATATGTATGTACATATTTGCATTAAAAGAAATTAACTACAAGTTGGTGAAAGAATTTCCGTTGGCATACACCTATAAGCGTTGTGTGTTTAACCGGAATAACCAGGACCCCATTGATACCGCCTTCCAAACATCCGCTCAGTAACGGGAAAATCGATGCGGCACGCATTGCGGACCCGGACCCGCGACTCAACGGCGCGCTTCCTATCTCTTACACCCAGTTTCCGTCGAAAAGAAAGAAAAACGCCTGCAAACTTTTGTTTCGGTCTCTGACGCTCTCGTACCCGCCCGCGCAATTATTTTTCTCCCCCCGACTTCTCATTGTGTTCGAGGGCCATATATTCCACCGCCGAATCACACGTGTAAGCGTGACTCTAGCAAGTTCGGCCTCTTGAGAGAACTTTCGAAATATTATCTTTCTTACACTCTTGCACTCTCTCGGAATTATGTGCTTTTTTATATAGCCACGTGACAATATGCCGACAGGTTCTGCTTCGAGATTTCTTTATGAATTTCATTTTTTCTCCGTTTTGTTTATTTATTTTTCTCTTCTTATTTCAAAGCATAATATATTTAAAAGGAGAAATGTCAAAGAAACATGCAAATAACTTTGAAAGCTCTCCTGCAATAGAAGAGATGACATTATCATTGTTTTCTTCAATTTTATAAGGTTCTAAATTTATCTATTTTTCTTAAATATAAATAACGTAAAAACTCGTGAAATTTTGTATATAATTCAATGAGCTTTCTTGCATAGTAAAATGAAAGGAAGATTTAGTTCATTATATTTTATTAAGCGATGACATATATACGTAAATGATTAACTTCTTCTCGACTCGATTTAATATATATATTTCATTGCTGTCAAAGACTCTCGTAAAAACTCAGAAAAATTTCCTCAGTAAAGAAACTTGAATAAATTCTTTTTGCAAACAAGAGCATCTATTATCGTTAAAAAATTATGATAAATAAAAATAAATATACGCTCTTCATATGATTCTACTTTTCTGGAGTAATGACAACACACACACACATATTTCTATCTTTTTTCACATCGCTCTCTCGACTCATCGCGTTACTTAAATCGCCTCTGACAAACGACCATCCGTGCCGTCGTAGAGAGTTTCTTTTGTGACAGGCGGACTTGTGTATTTGCATAAGAACGCGAAGATGCAAGCGACTTCGTTTCGTCGGGCGTGGATGACCCGAACGATATTTTCGATACTGTTCTGATCGCACTGGCGCGCACATACAACGATTTCTTTTATTGGTTTCCCATTTTCTCAGGGCTTCCATTTTCCGCGGATGCGTAAGCGGCAAAAAAAATGACGCGTTTTGTTCACGTATTATTGCACTTAATCTATCTTTTCAATATAAAAATTCTTGATATTACAGCTAGAAATAAGACAAATCATTTTTAGATTTACTTGAATATATACATATAATAAACTAAAGACTTTCCTGAATATTTAAAAACTTTTTAAGCATTTTATTAATTAACAAATAATGTGTAAATTAATTTCAACTTTATGAAAAAATAAAAATAAAAACTCTTTATATAATATATTTATACAATACATTTTATGAAAGCTTTAATCACTGCTTCAATTCATGATAATTAGAAACATGAGTATTCAAAGCATTTTAGAAAATTTTTTTCTATTTAAAAATCATATGTTAGGTATTGTATTCAATTATTAATTGCGTAAGCGTAACATATTCGCGATGATAAATCATTCTATATATAACAAAACAAAATCTAAGCGAAACTTTTTTTTGATAATAAGAAATAAACATTTGTAGATCGCTTTTTTTCATGGAAAGTAGAAAAAGTTTCTTCTCGTCAGACAGACCGATCGTCGCTTGTCAGCGCTATCCGGCAGGATGTCATCGAAACATATACAAATAGAAAGTGAAATCTCTCTCTCTCTCTCTCTCTCTCTCTCTCTCTTTTTCTCTGTTTTTTTTCTCAGTCTCTCTCTCTCGTCCGCGCGATTGGAGAGTGATTTCTCCGCATCAAAAATTTGCGATTGTCTGGAGACGCGTCCGAGAATCAGGGGAGAGATCGGCTCGCGTGTCGAAAATTTCCAAGGCGTGTGAATGTGATGTCGCACAAGTTATGATACCGACATTATGTACAAATTCGCGATTTGGTATTCTGATGCTAACGCCGGTAGGACGTTCGTTGAACGGCAAAACAGGTCGGTCTAAACAGGCAATGCGCATTCGTCGCATTGCTGATTAGGGCATCGCCATTAGGCTTAATCCGTATGTAGACGCGCACGAAATACGTGCTAGCGAGACATTGCTGCGTTTGTGCGTGCGTGTTATCACGGATCGAGAGTTTAACATGTGTCTGGTAAGCGAGTTAACACGCATGCTATGTTAGTATGCAGCGAAATCTCTCTCTCTCTCTCTCTCTCTCTTTGTCTCCCTGTTTCTACAAGCTCGTCTTTTAGCTTCCATCTCACCAACTGCTATGTAGTTTATCAGTCTACATCACTATCTCGATCATTTTGTCTGTCCAACGATCTGGATCGTTAGGGTGATGACAAACGATGACGGGAGTGTTCGGCCTTTGATTTGTTACCTCTCGTTTTCTAGCGTTGAACTAATGCATTCAAAATTATGCAAAACTATGCCGATATCATTGCATTGATACTTTGATCTCAAGATCTTTACATAATCCTTCCTCTATTAGCATTCTGTGAATTTAATTATTAGAGAATTTATACGGTATGGCTTAAACACGGTGCATCAAATATGCAATATAAAACGACATCATTTTAACATATCTCTTTAGTAATACAGTTGAATTATTACTTGATATAGAATAATTATTACAAAAAAAAATTAATAAAATACTATTATATAACCAACATTGCATTTAGTGCATTTTTCAGAAATTGAAACAATAAATATTTTGCCATCGTTAAATTGCAAGTTCTTCTAATAGGTAATTCAATTCTGTATTGTTTTGCACATATCTGTAATATAATGGAGTATATAACATGATATGGCGATCATTGGATATATGAAATAAAAGGTCATAACTAACTGTGCAAAATAGAAGCAAAAATGCCTCTATCGAAAAATAATATCGTATAACATATAACATTTTTTCCCGACTAACCAATGATCGATTCGCAGAAGCAAAATTTAAAGCGCGCTTCGTCTTCGTTTCTATCGATAGAATGCTTATTTATGCGTGGCCTTCAATAATCGCTGGCGATTATTGTATCAAATTGTCTCGCGCATGGTGAACTTCGATTCGATTATTCAACCGTTTCATTTCGCGTTTATTTGCGATTATAAGATTAACTTTCATACACGTATGCCGTTTATTGTTGTCTGTTCACGCTAATTGCTTTCTACTAGCTCTTGATCATGTGCCGTGTTAAAACAAGCGCGTTTAATTGTTTCTTGTATCTTTGCTTATTGCCTTGAAATAAATGTAATTACTATTGACGCTATACAATATACCATCGCATTATAGTTACGTCAATTTTAATGCATGCATTTTCTCTGATTTTTAGGCTTGCTTCTTTTTGTATACAAAATATTTATTTGTATATTATTATATTTAATCAATTTATTTTTCAAATGTGTTTTTTACGATTTTTATATAGAAATTTTTATAATACGCGAAAATTATTAAATTATGAAAGAAATAATTTAATTAATACATAAAAAGTGATTTTTTTATAATTAATAATATTTAATTTATTTTCCAATAATTTAATTTTGTGCATATATTTATTGTTTTTCCTTATAAAAATTATATATTTTTTTTATGCTTATTTTATCCTCATATTTATTTTAAATCTTGATAATTATTAATCTTATGTAGACTTTAATATGAAATCAAATGACGCCCGATTAAGTACCTTTGTGCTATTCAACATTAGTAAAGCCGTCAATGAAGGGCTAATCGTGGACGATAGAAAATTAGAGCATAATTAAAGTGTTTACAATGGGCTACTTAAGCCGATTGTGAGTTTATGCCGATTGCATTCAATTACTGATTCTCCGTGTCACGAGTTTAATCATGAATTGAACGAGCACAAATTTAGATACGATTTCACAATGCGCGAATCAATACATGCAGCCTCGCACTAAAGCATTAAAGCGTGTCTTATCAAATATCTGTATCTGATTATATTGAAAATATTTGCTAAAATGCATTCGAATTAAAATATATTTACAATTAGTACCATACTAATTATCATATTAATGGCTAATTGTTCAAATTGATTGGTTTAGTGTGTATATTCGTATAATTATAATTACTACGATTGTGATTTGCAGAGTGGCTACATAAGAATGTGTATATTTGCAGCAAACAATAATATAAAATTGATATTTTCTTCTATGTTTAATGTGAAATATGAACGTTAGGATTTATATACAACCACTGGTATCAATTTTCAAGCTTTCCATTATGTGCTTTCTCATTATTAATTTATAGAAAAATAAATAAGTATCTTTAACGATAAATATCTTTTGATATAACAGTACTTTGATTATTGGCAATGATATACCTATATATTATATAAATATTTTTTTCATAAATATTTATTATTTTGTAATTTCTGCTTGATAAAGAAGATAAAGACAAATTGATCTGTGCGATGATAATCATCGGAAGAAAAGAAAGCTTAAATGTCAATATTAAATGTTAGGGTGTTGATTGCAAAAACTGTGCTACAAACGTCATAAAATTTATTGTGTAATAAAATTACAAAAAATCTTATTTTAAAATATCATCAAATTTTTAATACTCTAGAAAAAACAAGGATTTCTTTTTTAAAAAGTGTCGAAAATTTATAACACTAAAAAAACAGGAATTTTTTTTTAAAAGTGTCGAAATTCGAGAAATTTTTAAATGTGATAAAACTAATCGTATGTACTATAGAGAGAGAACGTTGTGCAGATATAACTTGGCGAATCGTAATAAAATTTATCACGGAGTGTATCAGCGTTACCGGAACTCAAGAGTGGCATCGCGAAAAGTACATGAGCGTATCGCACCGATTATCGTACGGCAGTTTTATGAAATACGGAAAATTGCCGAATCGAACACTCCAGTCACGTTTTATTTTCCATTGAATCCACGTAGCATGCATCCCCAAGATTCGACCGCTCGTAAAACGTACCGTAAAGGCAATTGCTTCTCGCCTTTACGTTTCTCGTAAATCGGTTCCTCCCAATGCGGATTACCTAGATTATCGAGAGGGAAGGGAGGGAGTCCAGCGGAGACGACCCTTTTTCCTTTTGTTCGTGCAAAGGAGAGCTTTTGCGCGCCAGATTTGCCACGAAGCGCCTGCACTTCCGGCATTAGCATCGACGTTCACTTAATTAAATGCCTTTCCGCTCAAAGATACACACACACATACACACACACGCACACACACACAAACACACAAACACACACGCACACACACACACATAATCTCTCTCTCTTCGTCGCGGCTGGCCAAAATGCGTGTGACAAAAGTACACGCATTCCCGAGTTTTCCATTTTGATTTCTGATGCACGTCGACACGAGATTGTTATTAATTAGTGGTGCACGGAGAAAGTGACGTTTCCCTTCGAATAAGAAGAAACCAATCGGTTCGGCAGTAACTCGATGTGCCATCGTGGTTCCCATTGAGGTCAGAAAAGAGAAAGAATAGATAATCGCGTGGACGCTTTTACGCTTCGCGCGTTCTCGCTTTACGTGCTATGCATCTTGTGTAATCTGACGTATCGCTAATAAATTGTAATTCACAATGCTTTTGCAAGAGACACGAATGGTCGATTAATTGAAAGTGTTGTTCTTACGGGGGAGAAAATTGATGTCTTTCTTATATATTGGCAGTTTCTCTTTCTCTCCTTTATTAATAAAAACATCGTGAATTACATGCAACGTATCAACTAATAACACACGCTGTCTTAATCATTTCTTTTTCCTTTTTCGGAATCTCTTTATACTCCCGTACAAAATGCAGTATCGTCCCGCGATCACATCTATTAGATGGAATTATATACGTGGAAACGCATTAACACGTAAACGCATGATGATGAGGAACGTACCGCGACGGATGTGAACTCCGAGTCGTGGCCATTTCCGTTTCTTTTTGTTTTCATTTACACCGAGGATATGTACAAAATGATGAGGGACACCAATAGACAACTCGAGGACAGTATCGGCCCCGCGGTCCCGGTCTGCATCGCTTCCGGTCGCTCGCCTGTAACACGAAGAGCAATCCTACTTGAGATGCGTCGGTCTCCCCCTTATGAATATTAATTATTGGAAATTTATTTCAATATTTTTATCGCAATATCTATAAAAAAAAAGATATATATGTAAGAGAATATATTCCTCTCTATTTTCTCGCGCGGTTCCGTCTTCTTTTATCGTGACACGTTGGCGTTGAATTATCCTTCCAACTGGAACTCGGCTAACCGGCTATACATTTTTATTACGTCACTCCTGCTTCTGTTACGCGGTAAACCCATTATTACGAGAGGTTCTCGGGGGGTTTATGCCAGGAATAAATAAACCATCCATCAATCTATCAAGTCTCATTCAGTGAATATAATCTACTTCACGCGAACCGGAAGAAGAGAAAGGGTCTAGAGGAGGGAAAAGGCGCAAGAAAAGGGGGTGGAGGGACTAAAACGGGCCGGGATTGCGGGCGTGATCCGGATAACGAGGGCTTACTATGCAGCACGTGCCACTGCCACGGATTGGATTTTTGCATGGGAAAGTTATTGAAATACTAGTGACGTGTGTACACCGCGCGAGGAAAGTTTCTCCGTCCAATGTGACTGGCTGAAATTAATTGAATCGCCCGCACGTTCGTTCATTCCGCGTCGCGGAATGCGTCGCGAAACTTTTTAATGAATTTCAGCTGTGAGCGCGATACATTCGGATAAATGATCCCAATTTCTGACGGGCGCAATTTGCCGGTCCGCGCGACGCGAGATCGCCATGTTTGTTTGTTTGTTTGGAATGTTGATCGCGGACGATTTCGCCGCTATTGTAAAAGTTCCGGTCGGAGGATATACATACATATATGTATATACAATATATATTAGGCTCGTCCTCTCTCTATCCGACGTTCCATCGGATATCGGTCACTTCGTAAAGCGAATCAAAGTACAATTTCCGGAGACGCGCCGAACCTCGCCCCTCCGTTTTATCCGTTAGGTCGGACGCGAAATTTTCCGACTCGATCCTCGTAAATTTTCCAAGTTTTGCGCCCACTACCGCGAAACTTTGCTACGTTCGTTCGTTCGTTCGTTCGCGTTATCCGCTATTTCTTATCGCGACGCAAGAGATTTTGGAAAGACATTCCTTCTGACGACGCGCCGGTATTGGGGGTTGCAAGAAGGGAGGGAAAGTGAGAGGAGGAGGAAGAGGAAGAAGATGGGAGACGAACTTTCTCTGAAATTGTTTTTAACGCATTGTAACCGGAAACTGGAGGAATTATTTCGGAGTATGGCTAATGGCAAAGTTTTCACGCGAATTCGGGGACCTATATATTTCTTTCGAACGTGGAATATCTCGGTCGCCAGCAGCCAGAGACGAGAGCTTCTCTGTATGCGTGTACGAATCGAAGAGTAATTTCCGCTCTCCGTTCAAGCCGTATCAAACCGGATAGTTGTAAATTTTTGCGAGCTTTTAAAATGTCGTATTCTACGGACAGGGTCGGGATTTTTCGACGGTAAAATTTTAAGAGCGTGTACTCGAGAGTTATTTCTCGCCGTTACAATTTGTATTTTTCGCGATAATACCGTGCATTAATCGGTATCGCAGCAATCAGATCGCTGCGATTTAGATTTTCCACAGCAAATATTCCGGAAAAAGTCGGGAAGACTAAAAATTACAGAAATTCAAGCACTGATTTATTCTTAATGTATTTTGCGTTTTAATTCTACGGTTTAAAAGTTAAAATGATATCAATATATAATATATTATAAAATTATATCGATATATAAAATTATATCAATATATAAAATAAATACATTCAGCTTGATACAAATGTTAAAAGAAAGGTACCAGAATCGATATACGCGATTCTGTATTTCTCTAGATCTTAATTAAAAGTACAAAATAAAAATTTATGCCTTTTATATGTTTAAAGATATTAATTACAAAGATTGCTCTCTATCAAACTGTATCATAATTTTGATAATATTGTTTCAAACTTTTGAGTAAATGGCTCTTTGTGAAAGAGACAAAAAATATATAACAAAAATTTTTATAAATATCCAACGATAGAGTTCTACGTTTATAATTTCATTAATGGAATATTATTGGATAAATGACTTCCCTTCATATTTAAATATATCCAAGTATATTGAGAATAGATAAACTACCTGAATATAAAGAATATTGGTGCCTTTTTTGTAACGTTTTTGCGAATGGTCGTTTGTTATACACGATAGTACGCGATTACAAACGTGCGACCGGATTATTTTTGTTTTTTCCATGATGTCCCACTTCACGATTTTACAAATTCCGATAACGGTGATACAAGTATTATATTCATTGAAATTTATTCCATACACTCGCGATATTGTCGTGTCACGAAAAAACGGGCCGGGATAACGAATATAATTCAATGTCTACCGCACGCGTTTTATTAATAAATTATTCAAGCCGGATCATCGAAGCGTTCGCCAACTCGGTGCGCGATTCCTTTTCTCCATCGCGGATGACGAAGGGCCTTATTATACGAAACCGGCTCATTATATATATACGATATTCGCCGCATTTGTGTATATTCGCGCAGGCGCTCGCGAATATTTGTACGCGCAAACTTCGCGACTGCATAATTGCCCGAGAAGTTGATTAGAGCGAAGCAAGTTTTGAAAGCGAGTCCCTGGGAAGGGACAGCTGGCTCAAGTACACCAGACCGATATTATTCTCGGAGCATCCCTGGTACACGTGAGATCACGCGACGAGAGTAATAAGAATGCGAGGGAATATTTTTATTTTCCTTTTCTCGGGCATCATTATCGTCCAATTTCCATTCCAAGCGGATTCGCGAACGGCAGGATCCGCCATTTGTACGTTCCGGAAAACTTTTTCGATCCACAACGACCGAGGGGGAAGAAGGGATTTTAACGATCGCGGTCGCGAAATATCCCGGAGTTTACGAGCTTGGTTGTAAATAGTTAATGCTTAGAGGCCCCGTGCGGGGAATCCCCGAACACAGCGGCGGCCAATAGAATAATTCTGCACGCTGCAAAACGGGGACCGACGACAACTTTGGGAATTTGTGGGGCGGAAATTGCAACTTACGGAATGAATAGTCGATTCGAAATTCCGGTATCTCTTCTCTTGCGCGCTTCGAAGCGACATTGATGTCCAATCGTTGCACCACGAGACAGAAATTACCTTAATTCTATGGGATTGCATGCACAAGTTGGGAGCCTGTCCGTCCGATAACCACACTTTAATTATTTGTTAATCGTCGTGATATATTTTCACAAAAATTCGAAATTTTTATATTACATCGCGATATATTATTATTCAATAAATTCAATCGAAAAAAGCTCGTGTTTATTTTAGAAAATTTATACATAGATTCTATGCAGGATTTTTAATAATTATTCGCAACATTCGGGGTTTGTTTAAATAAGTGTTGGCAAACGTATGTATGATTTGACAGAAGCTCCAAATTTATGAAACAAACTTTGGGCTACTTTCGGCATAATTGACTGAATGATGGGGTGCAAGATTGCTTACGCTAGTATTTGCTCAGCGCACGTGACCTCTCGCGACGTGTCGTACTCGTAAAACATCGAGGAGAAGGCAGACTCCTGGCGGAGACTCGCAGGAGCAAAGACTCACCATTTAGGACATGAACCCTGATGGACGCCGTATTGGCGTTGCTGGGCTTGCAGCTGTACTCCCCGGAGTCCGAGGGCTGCGCCGTCTGAATAAGGAGCCAGGAGGTGGTGACGTCGCCACCCTTCTCGGTTATCACCGAGACGCCGCCCCTGGGACTGTCGTAGCTCAGGACGTTGTCATTGTAGTACCAGAAGATGTAGGCTGGTGGCTCCGAGCTAAAGTGTATGGCGCACGTCAGGTTTATCGTGCTGCCAGCACCGACGTACAGCTCGGGTCCGCCCAGTATCGTCGCCGTAGGTACTGCGATAAAGAAGAATTTTCTTTCGCTTTTCTCTCTCTCCCTCTGTCTCTTTCTCGCTTTTTCCTTTTCCCCCCTTTCCCCGCTCGTTTCTCCACCTCCTTACTTCCTTCACTATTTCTTGTACGTTCACCCTCTCGCTCGCTCGACCCGGATAACTCCAGAGATCGTGAAAGCTCTCCGCATGAAAGCCTTTCGGGAATGGTACTTAGCGAACAAGGGGAATGAAAGATCTTTAAAGTCGTCTCGTGATCTGTGAGGAGTAACGAGGTGGAGCTTCTTAGCAAACGCAAGGTCAATCTAATTGAAATAATGAGCGGGACGTCGACGTTCCCTATCGGTGTTGAGAGCCTTGGGATCATCGTTAAACGTTTCAATCGTCAAGTATATCTTTCTTTATTGAATATGTGTATATATATACATTTTTTTAAAATTTGAATATTTTTCAAGCATAACTCGGAGTTAAATTTATTCACGTACAATAACTCTATTCTATATATCTTGGTATATAGATCCCTGAGTGAAAATCTAATTTTTTATGCATTCCTGAATTCTCTAATCATGCATATATTAATTTAATTTTACACAAGTAAAATTTAAAAAAATTCTATACGTTGATGTTCTAAAGCGAGAAAAATATTAACGCGAATTGAGAACTAAATATACACACATTCTACTACAATAGTCTGCTTAAAATATTTTTAAGACTATTATTAAAAACAAAGAAAAATAATGTCGGATTAAATCGTGCGAATATACGTAAAACTTACCAACGACGTTCAAGTGAAACTGATACGACTTGATAGGTATGGTGGAAATCTGACATTCGTAGATTCCCTGGTCTCGCTCTTGCGCCCATTTTATGCAGAGAGTCCACTCGGACCATTCGCTATTGTGACCCGTGTTTTGTCTATGTAGCGCTTGAAATCGCTGGTCGCTCGTGTATGTGTACGCCCCCGCTGTTAGAATGTGGATGTCCCTGTGCCTGACCCAGGATACCTTTGCAAACGAAAATAGCAATAAAAGTGATAAATATAACAAACAAATAATCAATATACATAGCGCTCATAAAGTGTTTTGTATATCTTCGATTGCATTACACATTTATTTCGAGAAATAAAAAAAATTTCAAAATTTCTTACATGTTGTTAATTAATGTTGTAAATTATTGTTTTAAAGGAAAAAATGTATTTTTCATTAATATCTGGTAATTTAAAAGATCGATGGATATTTTCTGAATTTAAAGAAAAAGGAGATATTATTTATCTTTCTAAATCAATTTTCAAAAATAATGTTACAAATTTTCGTATCTTTTAAAAAAGACAAATAATCTTAAAATGCTCTTTCTCAATTATTTGAAAGTTTAAACCATTTTTTTTATCTTTGAAAATAGATGCACGTGACACAAATGAGCACAAATGAAAAAGTTGCATCTGCGATCTTTTCATAAATTTTATGCGTCACTTTAAGTGAGTTTTTCTAGAAGAGCAACTCACACTTTTGCAAGACTGGAAGCTTACTCTTGATAACTTTGAATCTAACCCGCTAGACTGTGGTACAGTCTAGCGGAAGTGCTTCGTATATATAGTATTTGATTTTATTGCGATTCCGCAATGGAAGGATTGAACGAGGAGGATTCGTCTATTTCCGTACTCGCGCGGAACCCCGAAAAACCAGCGATCCGTGCGCGAGACGGTAAGAAAAGTTGCGAAGGAAACTTTCCCGGGGAAGTTTTAGCGTTTCTCACCCCTTCTTTTCTTGGCGCACGCAAAGCAGATCCGACGAACGCGGCGGCAATGTCAGTGCGAAGCTACGAGAGTCTTCGACGATTTCCAGGGAAAGCCTTCGAATGAGAAATAAAAAGATTTCCCGTGGAACGAAACGATCCGGGCGTTTTCTCTTACATTCGAAACCCTCTCCCTCGGTATTCTTCAGAAATAATATTATCCTCGAAGAGCCGCGCCCTTATTCGAATCTTCTTGCATTTTTTTTACACGACTGACTTTCTATCGATTTGTCTCTTATCTGAACTCTCTTATAATAACTATCTTATCTTGAAGGCAAGATTAATAAAATATGAAAATCAAAATAATACAATTATTGAACAAATTAACAAATATAAAATTTCACAGATTTGCATAAAGAATCGATTTGTAGAAAGTAGAATTCTTCTTTGTCATAGATATGTTTAATATAAAGATAAATCAAGTTACACACATTGATTATTATAAAGTAAGATGTTGTAAAAAAATCTTGAATAATTTTCTTATGATCATCAATTGTAAATAAAAACTATTCAAGAGAGACAGCCGTCTATATCTGAAGAAATTTTAATTGTCATTCTAATTACATGAAAAGGACAATAAAGGGACTAATTTAATCGTATTCTCCTTTCCTTCGTGGAATAATAATACATCGCAGTGAGATAAGTGGACAGGGACGAGAAATTAAATCTTTCTGATGAGGAAAGTTCGGTCACTTAAAAGTTAGGCTGTAAGAAAAGACACTTCTGTACGCTCTCAAATCGAAGCTCACCGGTTGCTTTAATATTCTCAAAGGTTACTCCGGAGACTCGTTGAACTTTCGATAAAGTATATACATCTGTTACGATAAAAAACAAATATTTTTTTTTTAATAATAATTTTTAAATATTTATTAAATATTTTTTTCCTTTTGTAGTTTACAAATATGCAATATGCAATATGAGAGAGAGAGAGAGATAAAAAAGAGAAAAAAACCTATAAATTTCTATGTCGGAAAAAGAGATTATCTAGTATATATAAAATCACACCATATTCTGTGCAAAATAATTAAATAAATATTCTTTATTCAATTATTATTTTTATTCATATTAAATTTTATCAACCGAAGAGATGATTATTTTCGCCAAAATACGTATCGCCAAGTCATAATAATGCCGTTAAATCATAGTGCCCAAAGAGCTATACACGCGAAATAATATTCGCGTCGAGATAATTTATCGCCGCAGTCCGTCAGCCATCCATTCCGAAAGCAATCGCGGGAAGCAACGAGAGAACATTGGAATCCGCGGTGTAAGTTCGACGCGTATTAACGTCGGTTCTTCGTGCGGAGCACACATTTCCCCAATGCGGGGAAATTTCAGAAATACATCCCCATGGGTGGTCTTTAGCGAGGTCGAAACTTGGCTGTTCATCGATATTTTCACAGTGTCCGACCTCGTACATAAACCGAGGCGAGGAGAGAACGGTCAGTATATGTGTGTCGGCGCACACGTACGTACTTACTACTTGCCTACATACGTATGCATGTTCCGCCGTTGGCATCACTTAGCGTATTTACTCAACGAAGTTTACGTCTCTCGCGGCGCCTGGGCTAGCCGGGCAGCTATCGCACGGGAACAAAGGCAGTTTAGCGCTTCCTAACCATCGGGACGAATGGGGCGACTCACAGACGGGTGCAAAGCGCCCGGCACCCGCGTGAAACAACAAGGAGACGTCGGGAATGATGTATGTCGAACGTTAAGTAAAACTCGTGCGAATGTAACAGGAATGTGGCAAATGGTTTCCCATATTATCTGCAAAGTGAGTTCGAGCGAAATACATTTCTGCGCACAAAGAGATCCGTGAAAAGCTCTCCCAAAATCATGATTCATTAAAAAATATTACATACTGATACCCGCACAGATATCTTTGATATATGATTAAGAATTTTCTAGTTTTAATATTTTGAATATATATTCTTTACCTTAACAAACCTAAAAGTATTATAAAAGTGTTTTACAATTAATTATATCTCTTTTAATTGCATAATATTATTTCTTTAAACACTAATAAAAAATATCTTTTCTGAAATTACCATTTCAAATTTGATTATTTTGTTCAGTATATCACTATGTTTATAATTTTTTAATATTGATATTGACAAAAAATATTTCAAGAATTTTTTTTAATGATTTTGATATCAAGAATGTTAAAAGAATTTTAGAATATAAAAAGTAATTTTTTACATTATAATCATTACAAAATAATTTATATACGAATTATCAAATACTTGAAAGCGATTTTAGCACTTTGTATACTAAAATACAACAGTCCTACGGTTAGCAATCAATACTTCTACAGTAGAAAGCAGTAATTCATCATTATGTAAATGTTACGCAAAAATTGAAGTGTTACACATCTTTCGCATTTCCGATAATAAAGAGAGAAGGACAAATATTTTTAAATTGGTGCCGCTTTGTCAGAACTATCTTGTATATATATGCGCCGCGAGTAAACTTCATATTTTATTACTTTATTTTCGCAATCGCCCCCTTTTTTACGAGTGCCATCGTTCTCGCGTCAATTTAGTACATGATACATATATCGATTCTGTTAGTTGATGATCTTTCCGGTATTCATCCCGAGCGGCGTTCCCGATCGTTTTTATTTACCGCTTTAGTCGTAAAATATTTTTTTCGTCATGTAAATGTTAACCGTCAACTCGTTGCGAAATTGACACAGTGATTGGTAATGCATGCGCGTCGACAGATATCTAGTGTGACATGCGTCAGGATATATTTTCAGTCTCGATAACATCTCTTACATGAATTTAAAAAGTTTATTCATCGCGAAACAATTACTGTGAGAATAACATATACAATTCAATCTCATGACTCAAATATTTAAAATTGTAATTAATAATCATAAATATCGTTTATATTCTCTTTCTTTTATCTAAAAAATATATTTTTTAAATAATTTTTAATAATTCTTTTAATAAACTCTTTTTCAATAATAATCATTTAAAATTACTAAACGTATTGTAAAATATTTAGATCTTATAGTCATCTGCTGTCCAAAATGCCACCGCAAAATTGGCAATTAAAATTTATATATCTTTCAAAATCAAAAATATTCTGTGTGTATTTGTGTGCACTGCTGGTTATACATAAGCTCGCTAATTTAGATCGAACTTTGATAAATAGAATCTCAAATTCTATCGCTTTTTTTAATCCTCAGATTGTTATCGTAATTATCGACACATAGCGGATTTGATTTATTTTGAGAAAGATTTTTTATGATCCTCTCCAAGCTTTCAAACAGAATATTAAAAGCGAGAGGCTAATCGCTATACATCCCTAGTATATATACCATTAATAGTACGATATATTACTAGTAGAGTTTCTATTCGTAAAATGGAATTTCCTGCCTAAAAGTTTTAGCACCTAAACGATTAGTGGCTTTTACGATATTACTTCGATGATGTATGTCATCGTGGCTTTCAAGTTTCCTCCGTTCGTATCCGGTCCACAGAGTCGAACACAAATGCGAGCGTAACAATCAGGCAATCTATGGATCTTGAATATTCTGTACCGAACATAGATCTTGCCGCAACTAAAATCAATCCGAGGAATCCATATTTGCTGGAACTATCGATTCCCCCCCTCCCTTCTCAGGCAAAGTCGGTACTCCGTCTGTCCGCATACAACAGAGCAATCTGTTCTGTCATAGATGTGGAAAGTATGGGGTTACAATGAGAACTTCTCCGTGCTGCGGTCTAGAATGGCATTTAGGATTATACCATCCGAATAAGAATTATCTTGAAAAATGCAGGGATTATGAGATGCCGAATAGTTTCACTAAAAGATTTACATCTTTTTCACTATGTTATCGAGTCTATAATAAAAATTATATTTAGTTTTCTTTTACTAAAAGATATGTAAAAATAATATCGGAGATTTATTTCCTTTTGTGATTTATTTTATTTAATATTTAAAATTAATATTAATATTTAAAATTTAAATTCTCTCATCTATTTTATATTCTTTTATATTCTATAAGAAATTCTTATCATTATCATACAATAATGATATAAAACACAAACATTTCAATAAAAATAATATAAAAATAAAAATAATAAATATGAATGTGATTATAAGCCTGATATTTCTTATCATGCATAGAATTATTGGCCAAAGAATCGTTACGCATTTTGAATTTCTGCATTAATATAAAATAATACATATAAATAGTTTAACCGTTTTTCATAATAACTCTTCCATTGCTTCAATATTTTGTGGAATATTGTTTTCACTTTTGCAATCCCCTGCAGTTTTTTCTTTTTATCTTTTTTAATATCTATATAACCGGCATTGCGTGAATTTCATGCTATTTTTCTCTCGATAATCCCGCTATCGCTCTAATCAGACGAGCGTTTGTGTCATAAAATATGATTAAAAACTACCCCTTTTAATATGCGCGTCACATCAAGTATGTATCGAAATTTAATCCATCGACGCTAAATGAAGATAATTCCGGTATTATGAGTTTCCTGAAACATTCGATTGTTCGCTTGTGCCTGTAGTTATCAAAAATATAAAATATGATAATGTATCCTATATCTGTGTATTTAGGAAAATATTACAGAGAATATAGACTCTGTAAATATGTTGAATATATTATACAAAATGGGTTTGATAAAATATTATAAGATATTCAAATTTTTTTACGAGGATCATTAAAAATCTTTATGCAATAAAGTATTGCCGTCAGCTACTTAAAGAAATTATTCTAATTTTTCCCAATGACATATAAAGTTTTTTGCATTTTTAATTATTAATTTTTTATATTTATTTGCATAATTAAAGAAATATAATAAAAAACATTTTATTTTTTACTAAAAGTATTTTGAAAAGACGCAAAGGTGAAATGCAATCAAGATTAACACATCTTGCAAATTAGAAAATATTTTATCGAATAGATAAGTACATGTGTCAAAATCATAATATTTTACAATAATTTACAAACATTTTTTCTAACATAAAATAACATGAAATAACATTATGCAATTGTTGATGAAGTGATATAAATTTTTATTTTCATAATTCTCTTTTCTTGTTGTAGTGACAATAGCCATTTAATATTTTATTTTTATGCAACTTCATAAAATAAAATCCAATAGTATTATATCTGATGACTTACGTAAATCGTCTTTAATGGACTTACGTAAATTAGCTTATTGTATCTCCATCTGTCTCTGTTTTAAAATTTAACATTTATTATACTAGAACAACATAAGCGCGCACTATCCGCGCGCGCCATTCTTCGGTTTTATGTTAAAAAAATGATATTAAAAAAAAAATAATATAAAGTTTATTTAAACTCGATTAATTAACCAACTCTTTTACTGAACACTTTGTATTGCTGAAGATGGCCTAATGTAGGTCGAAACGTTCAATTTTATTATAATAAATGTAAACTATTTGCACGAATATCCAGCGTTGGCTCTTAACCCTTTATTTATTTATAGTTTAAGTTTAATTTTTATGAGCCTTTGAGTGGACGACTTTTAATTTAATTTAATTTGTAAATAATATGTTATAATACCTTATTTTTGATTAATATTTTTTGACAGAAATCAGCTGATAACTGTCAAAAATATTAATCGAGTTTAAAGTATTATATATATATATATAAAACCTATTATTTAATACATATTATATTATTTTAATTTTTATAACATTATTTTAAAAGTTAATTAGTAAATTAACGCTTTAATCAGCTGACGCTTTAATCATATATGTCATGTAGAGCTTCAATTAATTTTTTTCAGTAGTAATATAAGACATTAATCAGACGTTTGTGATTGCTCGGTAGATACACTGACAAATTATCCAAATTAATTATTATACAACAAATTAATTATATAACAAATTAATTATTTTTTACAATAATCAAGCTTCAAATACACAAGACATCTCGAAAACATTTCTATGAATACGAGAGAGAAAATATTATTACGGAGAAAGAGACATTCTCTCTCTCAATGTCTCTTAATCAGCTGATTTTTCTGTCAAAAAATATTAATAAAATTTGCTAATTAAATATTCTAGCTTACCTATTTATATTTATATTATGTATGTTATAATTTGCTAATTAAATTTTAAAATAATAATAAATGTTAATAGTAAAAGTTATAAAATAGTAATACGTTGTAAATAATATTATAATACCTTATTCTCGATTAATATTTTTTCTTTCTAAAGCTATATCTTTTCGAACGAATCTCCTTCGAGTTTTAATTAATTATTAATATTAAGTCATGTATGTACATACATAGTATCGCGCGCGCGTTATCAGAGTGAAGTTGCCGATGTTTGTAGCCTTGGCCATTACCGAAACGCCGCGAGTATCAGGCAGTTCGAGCTGCGTCCCACTGTGATTAATTAGTAAGCATAATCGTTAGAAACGATTTCTAACCTTTGTATTGTAATATTTATCAATCGCATATCATAATTTCAACGTTAATATGTAGTCGTAATTGTTCGAAACGCATATTTCGCGAAAAATTCAATGCAAAATCTCTTGCCAACATAACCCAACTTAATCTGTTTTCGCGCGCGCGAATGTGTTGCGATCCGTGGATATATCTATCGTTAATTCTAGCTTACATATCTATATTGTGTATGTCATAATACGAAATAATAAGATTATTCTAATATATGTATGTATTTTATTTGTTACAGGTAGCATTGCGATACACAGTGCGATTCACGCGTCATGTCGGGAGTGCCGTGTAAAATTTCGCGTTTCGGGAGTGCCGTGTAAAGTGTCGGACAATCGTAATTATTCGTGTTTTCGCGAGTGTCGTCAGTGCTACGAAGGAGCAATGACGGTCGACCAAGAGAGGAGGAGGAGGCCCGGGGAGGCATCGGGCGACAGCGGAGCAACTGTGAGGTATGTAAAATAAAAACATTTTTTCTAAACTGCATTGTTCGACACACACATATGTATATACATAATTTGAATATTTTGTTTCCAGATTAATGTGTGCTGTACACTACACCTCCGCTATTGTACGTATCGGTGAGTGAGAAATTGTTTATTTTATAACATTTCTATAGCAGTAATGAGGGTATATATAATATGTTGAAAATATTAAAATAATAATGTTTTAAATAATATGTTATAATATCTTATCCGCGATTAATATTTTTTGACAAAAATCAGCTGATAATTGTCAAAAATATTAGTCGAATTTAAAATATTATAACATTTCTTTCTAAAAAAGGCATGTTAAGTCAATTCTCGCAAGTATTGTTGCATCTTTTCCGCGATGCTGATTGACTGTTTTGATTCGCATTGTGCGTTATATTCATAGCATCGAGAGGCTGTCATCGCGAGGATTAGTAGTTTAATAGGTTGTTCAAAATAAAACTAAATAAAATAATATGTTTGAAATAATATGTTATAATACTTTATCCGCGATTAATATTTTTTGGCAGAAATCAGCTGATAACTGTCAAAAATATTAATCGAGATTAAAGTGTATATTATATAATAACATATTATTTAAAACTTAAAATATTGTTATTTTATTTAATTTTATTTTGAACAAACTATCAAATTGCTTACCCTCGCGATGACAGCCTCTCGATGCTACAAATATAACGCACAACGCAAATCTTGACAGCCAATGAGCATCGCGGAAAAGCAACAACAATAAACTTCGATATATGCGAATATCGACTTTACATATCTTTTTTAGAAAAGGATTACATATAAAAATATAAATCTCATAAATAAGCTTCAACAAAATTGGAAACATTTTTAAATATTATAAAATATTATAAAATAGATCTTTTCGTTATTTGTAGCAGAATTGTGAGAAAATATAGCTTGTTACATTTTACATGCAGGGTATTAATCTTGCATATATATTCTCATTTAATATAAACAATGAATTTATTGTCTAATGGATTTAATGGATTTGAATCTTAATTTTGTAACTCAATTTTGTGCCATATTCGGGCTCAATTGGCTCGTTATTGATATAGACTTATAGACATATCGAGTTTTTATAATATCGTGAGCAGAGCTAAACGATAGTATTTGATCTGCAAATCAGTAAGTCGATAATCAGTGAAATTAATTCGAAAAGAATTATATATTAAAGATGATATATGAAAATTTACATTGAGAAATTCTTCGAAAAAATCTTCAAAATGTAATATTTTGTTCGGAAATATACACATATTACATCTTTGAATTCACTTTAAGTATATTTTTCTATTTTTGACAATTTTACTTAATATTTTTATTTCCTTATTATATTTTATTATATTTTATTTATATTGATATTTCATTTAATTTAATTTACTTACATTGTTGCTTCCATTGAATTTTATAGAATATTTACTAATCGAGTTTAAGTCGATTTAATTTAATTTTATCTTGTTTAAAAATCTTGGTAAATATTCGCTTTAACAAAATTGTTCGTATTTTTTCATCAAATTAAGTTATATATATATGTAATTGTGTTGGTATGTAACTTGTAAAATTTAAGGAGTGGGGAAAGAATTTTGTATATGTATACTTATATATCAATTTAAAATGATACATATATCAATATAAGATTTTCGTAATTTAGTAATATTTATAATTACTTTAATAGTATCTATTTATATCTATATTGTATATTAGCTTTGCAACGAGCAGCCTCGGGCGACTAACCAACTCGTAAATCGGGTTCCGCGTGAAGCAGCTTAACCACTAGTGCACGAATAATTAAATTGCTTTGTGAGAAAGCAGAAACGCGGAAAAATTTTCGCGAGCAAAACCCTGATCTATTATTAAACACAATTACCACGTAACGTCGCGAAACAACTATAAAGGAGTGCAAAGTCAATTTCTTTCTTCCATGTAATATTGCATCGCTTTTACAATAGCGTTTAAATTAAGTCTTTATACAATTTTAATTATTCTGTTATGATTGAAAAAACAGTAAAAGATATATTTTCAGGTAAAACAAGTTTTTTTTACACAATATTGTATCTTGCATACACACATTTATAATAATATTATATTGATTTCTTCTTAATATAAAAATTTAATAAAACATTTTGTTTTTCTCCCAATTCTTAAATTTAATAATAAAAATTTTAATAATATCTTACGCAAGAAACTTTCTAAATTACTTTATTAAAATAAAATCTATTTATATATAAATTTTGTTATTTATTTGTTTTTCATTATTAAAGCGAGAATAATTTAAGTTGCGAGAAACAACTCTTTATTTTTAAACATTTGATTTTCAAATATTTCCTAAAACTACTACAGCAATTAATTTTTTATGTAACAAAAATTAACTTTAGTTTAGAAAAAAAAAATTTATCAAAATTGATAAAAAAAATTGCACAACAACCTGTGTAACAATTGATTTTGGTCAAGTAGTACTTCTCTCAATCTTTAATTGCTTCATAAAGTTTAACAAGGAGTTACCATTGTTGTTGTAAGAATTTTTATCGTTATCGTGAGGGTAGAGCAAATTAATTTCTCGTTCACATATGTCAAGAACAATACTAACACTCCGAAAGAAGTGAATACAGACTATCGTCATTTGATATCCAACAAACGCATCTATTTAAAATAACCAAATCGATAAAATTGCATATATTTTAAAGAATATTCATGTTGTCATAAAAGATTTTTATTGAATGTTCTCATGAAGAACTATATTTAATAATGATCTACACAAGATCGATCAATTCGATTATTTAATAGCGCTGATAATTTCTTTCAATAGAGATGGTAGTACTGATGGATAGTCTGCGATGAAATTGAGTTTCCAGTTACCTCTAAGATCAATTAACGTCCAATCGACCCCGTGCAAAACTCGATTATATCCTGCAAATCGTTTCTCTTAAGACTGGATTCTTGAATAAAAGGAATAAGAAAGAGACAGAAAGAGGGGGGAAGGGGGAAAGAAAAAGTGAGAAAGAAAGACTATTTGCCTTTAGTATAAATGTTCTCTCAGGTTTAAATTAAATGTATATGAAAAATAAATAATATCTTGCATTAAAAATGTAGTATTATAGGAATACTACTATTATATTATTATGTGAAGTCAAGAACCTAATTTCTAATTGCAGAAATATTATTTTAAGTATTGCCAATTTTTTAAAGTATATTTTATATATTATAAAAAGGTAATAAAAAATCTAAATGCGCATTTATCAATGCACAGATTTTAGAATAAAATGTATAATTATATATGTATAATACAACTAATATTTTTGCATTTTTTAATTAGGAAAATAAATGTAGCGTAGAGATTAAAAATCATAATTATTACTATAATTTATAATTGCAACATTTTCAATAGTATGAGTATTGCTTTTAGATGATATCTCTCTTTCATATTTTTTATAATTGATGATTAATTATAAACAATATATTATGAAAAAAAAGTTCTTACTGTTTTATCGCCCAAATTGCGAACTCGACACGTGAGGTATGCTGTTTTTCCAATCAGAGCCGTCACGTTAGTATTTTGCGAAAAGTCGAAGATGGGTTCCGGTTTCGATTTCAGTCCGGAAGAATGATCCAGCAATTGTTGTCGTGGTCTGGTCTGAATTGCGTGTCTGTCTATGTTATCTATCGTTCGATCTCCTAGACTCAGCGTATCTGAAACAAAGAGAAATTCGCTGATTGAGTGTTCAAAAGTTACAGCACACGTCGAATGATCAATATTCATTATAGTCTAGGACAACGTGTGTACGTACAAATGAGTTCTCTTTTCAATCAATTAATTCTTATATATAATACTAGCAAATTTTATTTGAATTTCTTATTATTGTTTTAAATAAAAAAAGACATGAAATATATTTCTGATTGACATTTCCAATTATAGAATTCCAATTTGTACTCATGAATAGAATATTTTATCTACATTGTTTAATTTATGATTGATAAAACAGCTCTTAAAACCAGACGAGCGATTAGTGAGATTTCCGGTTAATGGAAATTTCCAATTGCGGCTATTAAATGCACGAGTGAAGAATAACGAAGCTTCGAAATGCCAACGTCCGCAAACGTTTATAACTCTTTGAAAAATATACAATATTCTCGACAGCGCGTTCTCCTAGAATTATTCGCTCCAAGTTGCAATAAAAACTATCAGATTTTTTTGTAACTTGAAAATCGATTTTTTTTATATATTCTCCCTCTATTTCAATACTCGCGCAGAAGCTAAATGCAGGTAGCGATAGTTTGATACGCAGGCGACGAACGTAGTATTCCTCGAAATAGAGAACGATTGGCGTTTCACTCGACAAATCGAGGCTATTGATTCTGTCTATTCACTCTTGCCGCATTCGCCACTATCGCGTCCATTTGTATCTTTACTTGCATGTGATGCGCTCAATAATTTTCGTTATATTTTTTACTATGGTTTTTGTATGGAAACTTTACTACAGTGCAAAAGCTTTAGATTTCTGCGAGCGTTTGCAGTATAGTCGATTTAGGGGCTAATCTTTGTGAAAATTAATGACATTTGAATTTTAAATGTTTCTAATTGTCAATAGATACTATTGTCATTAGATAATATTGTAATAAAGATTAATAACAAAACATTATTAGAGATTCTTTTCTAATCTATTCAGCAACAAATAATTTTAACAATGTGCATAATAATTATTTGAATAATTTTTTTGAATTTTATTACGCATTATATATCAAATAATGATGAAATCTTTATTCTAACATTTATTTGTTGAATCATACGTTCGTTGAAATCTCTAAAGATTTTAGATTCCGAAAAGTCATCATCTGTGCTGAATACGCTTTTGCACGCTTCAGTCTGCGATGTTGATGAAATAAAATTGTTATATACGAGACTTCCTTTTTCTCCATTTTTCTCTTTCAGTCTGTTCAATCTCTTTTCTCTCTGTGCTCTCTTTCTCTATGCCGGATGTATTTTTCTCTTCGTTATAGTTAAAGAAATTACTCTATGTATGAAATTGCAAAGCGGATTGTCATCGTTCGCATATATTTACGTTAAAAAAAGCAACGAGTTTATTATTATTTTAATAGGGATACATCTGAAAAGTGGCGCGTATCGATGAACAACTTTTGGGATTCGTTCCAACCAACTGCGAACCATCGATTTTCGAATCGCGTATGACCATAAATATCAATTTATAGGGAGCAACACACATGACAACAACACGAATATCGTTAAAGGTGAAATAGAACGATCTAATTGTATCGAAAAAGGAAAGGGGAATTATTGCTTATAAATCAAATAAAACATAATTATATTATTAATTAATAAGTAAAAATTTAATTTTATAAAGAATAATAATGTACATAATAGTATTTTAATATCCGGTTTTTATATTGATTATTTTGCTTAAATATGTCATAAGCATAACCTATTGCGAAGAAATGTAATATATTTTCGCTCTTTTATCTTTTATAGGACTTTGCTAAGAATGTTACAAATATTAAAATTTACATTCTCTCCCGTTTGACATTTTTCGCTTGAAATTATAAAAGAAGAAATAAAAAAATAATAGAATGTAACTATGTATAGCCAGTAGTTTGAAATGATGAGTGGCTAAACTATTCATCTCAAAAGTTCTAACGTTGATTCTAAGTAATATGTACATGTAATATAATTAACTTTCAACTAGACTTGTGTAAAAGTTACGAAGTGCACCCATTTATGCTGCGATATGCGGAGTAATATAATTAAAGTAAAAAGAGCAAATGTCAAAACGTACTTTAAATTTTTGAGACATGTATAATAACAGTAATTTTTTGATCTAATCATCATTTAACAGATGAAAAGCAATCAACTATCGAGAAAATTTAATGGGATTATTCAAGACCTATGTAGCTGTGTGCTGAGATGCTGCAAAATGGTCCGTAGCACCCGTGCACTTTGTGCACTGCAAGTTGTTGAGTTAGAAATGCACTCAGGAACGGTCGATATATGTTTCGAAGTAGCAGAAGTGTTTGCTTAGTGTTTGAAACTAACTCTGCTGCATATTCCGGATTTAATGGCGAAAGATATATCTTGCACTGTCGTACAAATTTAAATTCATATTTAAAGCATTTCAACTAATTATTTCTTTCTTACATCTTGGCTTTATTCCAATTATAATATGTTAATTTATGTGTGAAATATTCACATCCTTTAATTACGACGATAATACTCAAATAAATAAATAATGGCCATTAAATCCTGAATACTTTATTTTCACGAATCTCCTCTTATATTTTTGGTATTATACATATTTTATTCTATTAAAATAAAAAAAGTAATAAATTAAAAAAAAAAATTCTTAATTAAAATGAACTCTCAGCAGTAAAAATACAAAATATTGTAGACAATAATTCTAAAAAAAATCCACCATTCATTACGTTTCTGTCAATGTATAGATGATAGGGATGAGTAGCTTTAATAGCCAAATGCATATACAAAGTATCTATAGTTCGGTAATCAGAGAACTGTTATAGCTGCGGGATGTAGCTATAGTCAAAGGAAAATTGGATAGAATTAGATTAGATCAGAGCTCATTACGTTTCAGCAGAGTGAATTAGGTAGAGAATGGGTAAAGGACTCTACTTCCGGCCAAGATAAATCTTTTTTCCTCATTGTTTTTCCTATAATACATCACGTGGATCATAATGGCATTGCCATCTTGAAGACAATGACCACAATGTAGTAGTAGTAGTAGTATCTTGTCTCTCGGAACACTGAGTGCAGAACTTTAAGACACACCGATATAGCTCTTCAGCTTTGGCGTCCTCGCAAGATCTGATAGACAATATATAGACGAGCGAAAGTAACACATTTCTTAGTATATACTATATATATATTTGTAGCTTTCTCAATTTTGACATGAATCTCTCCTTTCATAAGTTCGATCATTATTTTTCGAAAAAATAATATTCCGAATATTTTTGTAATCAGCCATAAAATAAAAGTATAAAATTGTTCTAAGTATAAAAAAATATTTAAAAAATAAGATTTTATTATTTGTTTGCATGTTCAAAATTTTATGTGTGAAGATTTCTACATATTTTTAGTTGTTTGTAAGTCTGTAAGAAAAAATTATTAACATACGTAACAAGTACTCTTTTGTATTGAATCTTTATTTATTGTCGTGATAGAGTATGCACGCATTTGCACACACGCATTCTATGAGCCAGATAATTGCGCTTCTTGTTTATTTCGATTTTGACGATAAAATCGTTGAAGCTTCGTTTCTCTCGAGACAACAAAGGGGAGTAAGTCGAGTTGTCAGTTTGATGTCAACGCACTCAAATGGAAACGGTAGATTATACCTTCCTAATTAACGCGGACGTCGCAACGAGCGAGCAAAAGCTGATAGTCTGTGGAAAACTTTGCACTTCATTAGCTTTCCACTGTGATACGCCTCAGGTGCAGCAGTCTCATGCTTCTAAAGCTTCAACAATGTGATATCCGTAGAGAAATGTATATGTGTATGTGCGTGTTAGTATTAGTAGATGCTTTCTCGAATCTCGATATATGAAGACAGCAATGATGATATAGAACAGACGAGTTCTGGGAAAAGCCAAAGAGAAGGACTCCCCCCGGAGTGCATGGGAAGGCTCGTTATAAGCTCTTCGGTCTTAGTTGCTGCTATAAAATTAATTAAAGCAAGTGCTCGCTCAGGCGGACGCGAGATATCAAGAAATGTCCTTTTGTTGGTCGCACAGTGGTTAATCCATTCATCATTTCGCGGGAGATAATGAGCGGCGGATATTTTCTCAGGTATGTCACAGTGAGTTTAAGACGGAGGGGAGGGGAAAAGATTATTAAAATGAAGATTAAATTACGCGTCACACGTAGCTAAGACGTTGTTAGGTGTTCATATCTTGTTCGTCACCATTGTGGGCATCGCGTGAATGCTAATATAGTACAACAGTTGCGGCTTGCGTGCATCTCGAGAAGTACCGTGTTACAGACGTTGCGGAACTCTTGTTTGGACTTTGTCAATTTACATGTGCTCTATGTACAGTACGTGCAATAATTATTCCTACAAATATTTTCATTTTTCCAATCTCCGTTACAAGTATATTTTTCATATTTTTAATAAGAATATTAAAACAGATATATGTCACGATTAGATAGACAAGATGAGAGACCATTAATATTTAATTCTAAATAATTAATACTTTATTTTAATTATAAAATATTGATTCCCTAAGCTATTAATTCTGTATGAAATTGAATATGAAATATGGAATATTAGAATTTTTAATTTTAGGTAAAATATTTTCGATAGAAGCATATTATAATTTCTTGTTGCGATTATTAATCTGTTTGACAAACGTGGAACGTTCTGCGAAAATATATCTATTGAAAAGAAAAGCGGTAGGTTATATTCAATAAAAAGAAAAACATTTCGCGAAGTAAGATTATTCGCGAATAGATTTGTAATAAAACGCAGGCAATTTTCATCGATTTATAGATGACTAGCCGTTCAGCAAATTGCGAACCATTCGTTTTCAGTGAGTTAAGGATAAAATGGATTTGTCGGTGGGTTCATGTCGCTTTCTTTTTTTTCAGAGTAGTAATTGCGCTCTCTGTCACTTTGACGTCATTTGACATGGATGGTTACTCGCGCGTTATTACAGTCGCACCCGAAACCATAGATTTATATTAGGTGTGATAGAATAAGTACATTAGTCACTTATATAAGAAAAAATCACACACCGATTCTATGATGTCTGTATATTTGACTCTATATTTTAGTGTCTTTTTATTAATTGTGCTGTTTTCGGAATTTTTTTTTAGAAAACAAAATTAATTATCAACTCAACATACTCTTCAAATTTAATATTTTTATTAATTATATATTTTGTTACATTATGCTATATTGCTGATATATGCCTTAAACACAAAAAATTGTAATAATTATTTAAATAAATTCAATTTAAAATAACATTATTTTGTATACATATTTATTAAATCTTTGAGTTTCAAGAATTAATGTTTATCGATTAATTACACACACACATAGAGGTATATAAATATATATGTATACATATACACGTATACATATATACGTATACATATACACGTATACATATATACGTATACATATATATATATATTTGAAAAGCATAAAAAAGGTGTATATAATATACATATTATGCAATTTGGCAGAAATTTAGTATCTCAAGAAAATCGTGATATAAGGATAATATCTTATAAAAGAGATCAGGCTAGATCAATGAATATAGATGATTTTCCAGAGAAATCTGAGAGAAGATAAGAACGTTGATTTCCAAGGGTGGCTTTTTCTGCGAAAAACTTGCATTTAAAGATTTAACAAATGTGGTTTTCGTCTCAATGCAAAAATTCTTATAATTTTTTCACGAGATAATATGCCATACCGGGAAATAAGCTTAAAAGTTTTGGAAAGGAATCGCTATTCTCGTTTATACGATTTCTCAATCAGTTTTCCGCCAGTTTTAAAATTTTGTGAAACTTAGCGTGTTATTGCGCCAAATCTCGTCCGTCATTCACCGGGCTAGTCGCGATAATGGCGGAATTCATTACACCGGAAAATAGTTCGCGAAAATGGTAGCCGCGAAAAAGAATGGCATATACAATGAGTTATCGATGCGAAAGCACCAATAGATATTGTAACAGCTGCGGCGGCCGCAGCCGTATCATAAAACGCCGATGATGGAGGAGGAATAACGATACCTCCGGCGGGCACATATTTCCCGCGTTACGATATATCGATCGCCACAAAATAATCTTCCGCATGGCGCGCTTTCCGCATCTTCCTTCCGGAAGCATGTTGAACGGAAAATTACTTTTCGCGTCGACTTATTCGACGCCAACTGCGCGTTTACCGTATACAAACCGAAGGATTTGCGCGCGAATCGCATCGGTGCTTCTGGATTAAGGTATTTAAACAAACACAGATCGCAGACCGTCTTTGCGTTGCAATTTCCTGGTAGAGAGGAAGAGGAAAGAGAGGAAGAGATTCCAGGCTATATCGTAACCCAGCGATCTGAATATTTAGATCGCTCTGGGGCATCGGGCGAATGACCTTCGCAATAGTGAGAGAGAGGATCGTTTTCCGCCTCCGTGGAAGTGGACGGTAAAAGTTACGATCTTATTTCGAGCTCATCGCAATTTGTACTCAGCGCTCCTCGCCTCTACGGTTCGGCTCCGTAACTGCGACTCGACGAACCGAACGAAAGGGCCGGTAATTTTTCTACAGGCGAGCAAATAGAATATTCAAATCTAATCGCGCCTTCTTGCGCTGCCCTTTCTTATATAATGTTAAATTAAAACGAGAATAGATTAATATATTTTTTTCATATTGGATTATATATTAAAACTTCTCAACACGAATTGTATCTACAAATTTAAGAAATTGATAGCGATGACTATAAAACGACTTTTTATTTTTGTAATAAATATTTTATATTTTTCTCTCTTCTTACACAAGATTATCATAAAACTGCTACACGTGTATTTTATTATAGTTTGTGTTAGTTTAACGATATGGAATCGATTTTTCTCCGATGGAAATATGGAAGAACAATTAATCTTTAGGTAGTAAATAATTAAAATTAAGATTATATCTGGCAAAATAAGCTTTTAAAGAAAAATGGATATAATAATAAAAAATTATATTTTTTAATCAATTTTAACAAGTTTTATCTTGAAATTTAGATACAAAAATATACGACATTAAAAATAAAAAAAATAAAAAATAATTTTTTTTTCTTTACACTTTCATTCAAAGAAAAATAAAATAAATAACTATTATCATCTGTATTAACAAATTTATATTAAAAAAGAGAAAATATAGTTAAATATTATTTTCAATAAAACTTGTCATATGTTTTAAAGTTTTTAATTATTTAATGTCAATTTAAAAAAATACTGCGCCGAATAAATACCGTGTAGGTATATTTATTCAATTAATCCTAATAAAATTTTTTTATCAATAACTATATATTCAGAACTGTACGAATCATTTTGTAACAATTTTAATTTTCGATACTTATTTCAGAGATAAATATTCTTGTCCAGATTTATTTTCCTGTGCTTATATCTCGCGATAAATTTGCCAGCGAAATAAGGTCGCGCAAACCTAATTACTCCACTTCGCATTTTCTCATATAATATAGCTGCGCTTTTTTCACGTCTTTTATTTTTATTTTTATTGAGTAATTATTCGTCGCAAGAATATAATAAAACTCGGCCTTATCTTGAATTCCACCAGTTATTTGGCGTTTTACATTTTCAATTTGCCTGGGATCGCTCTTCGATCAGAAGCTCACTTTAAGGTATCGCGCATTATTTATCTAGCTTGTAAAAGTGCCCCTTCCCCCAGTCGGATATGCATCGCTGTGTGTGTAGTAAGCGAGATTGGACATTTTTCACTCTCTACCCGCGAAGAATTATTGGTGCGCGAAACTTGTGCGTGTCGCATGAACGAATTTGTAAAAGCACGCAGTTTACGGTGAATTACCACGCATTTGTGTTGTGAACTTTTCGTGAAATTTATTCACAGAAAAATGACAAAAATATATATATAACAATTTTCATAGAAATATTCTATTAAAGCTACGAAACGCACGCCAGTTATTCGAGCAACAACATTTCATACATTATTTCACGACGTTTCGCGACGCGCGATTGTTTCATTCTTTCTGAACGTACACACGAAATCTTGCTTAGAGGCATCGGAATTGTTTGCAGAATTTAATAAAATCCCACGCGAAAGCCCGCGATACGCTGCCAAGATTTACGACCACCGAAACGCGTACTCTGCGTGCCGTTTCGCGAAAATAACGGAAACGCCGAAACGTAATTCCGTCCCGGCGGTATGCGTGTTTGTGTGTCTGTGTATGTGCTATTATTTTTTAAATTATGCATCTATGATGCGTAAGTGTGTAAGAGAAAAAACGAGGGCAAAAGAAATTTAAAATAAATCGACAACCCGAGAAAGGCTCGACTATACTTTAACGAACGGCTCGCACCTTTGATAAATAAGTCAGATAAAATCCCATGGTTTCCTTATCTTTGAAACAGGCCATGTAATTTAATCACATTTAATCACACCGGCGCGCAGACTCGCGTGACTCCCGCATCACGGATTTGTCTTCTAGGAGAGTCGGTGCCCGATGTTATGTGCTCGCGCGAGAGAGAGAAACGCGTTATTTTTTCACGTTGCCCGAGATTGCGCGGAAATAAATCGCGCCCGCTCGTACGCGAGCCGCGAGCATAACTTTTGCGTGTAGTAACGAGCGACGTAAATGATTTGTGGCTAGAGTACGAAAGCGGAATAAAACGGGGGCGGCCGCTCTGATACTATGGCGTGCGAAACGCGCGGGCTAATATTTTTTTTAATAACGAAATTAGATGAGTACTTCTGCGTGAACCCCCGTGAGAAGAGCGGAAATTCGAAATGGTATGTGCTACGTAGCATATGAGAATTTATCTAATAAAGCAAAACATTTTTTTATCCCCTAGAAAAATACACAAATACGTATATGTATATTATACGTTCTACAAAAATGGTATTCTGTGTTAAACGAAAATGTGTGTGTAATTGGAAATAATACCATTATATGGCGCATATGAAAATTTATTTTGATAAAGCAAAATATCTAAAAAAAAACAAATATGTATATCTGTAGATATTATTTTATAGAAAATTGTATTTTGCTAACTGAAAATTTATCTATGAATTCAAAATAATATAACGTATGAAAGTTTATAATAAAACAAAACAGTTTTTATCTAAAAATAAATATATATTTTTGTATTTTATTCTATAAAATAATCTAAAATATTCTATAAAAATTTTAAGTCTTAGTCAATAATATGTACTGTTGAATCTTTTCAACCAACATTTCTTATACTTTCCATGAGAATATACTTCCATGGAGATAAAAAAATGAATTTATTTCTTTTTATTATTTTTTTATATTATATTTTCTATTATATGTATATGTATCATATAGCCTAAATACATTTAATTCACATGAAATATATAATAAAATTTCATTTTCTTATTTAAAAATAATCAGATTAATAAAATTTGAAGTTTATCGCGGGAATTTTCTTTTAAATTATTATTGATTTTATCATGTCATATGCAAAATCGTACAACATATTTGTGACGTAACAGACTTAGATTTGCCAGTTTTGTATTGCTTTGATAATAAAATACAAAACTATCGTATACCTCCCAGTTATATCAGTTACATAATATAGCATAACGCATAAATACATTTAATTTAAAGTTAGACTTTACCGGAGCAGGGTCGTTTTGTTTTTCGCTCAGACAAAAGGATTCAGGAACTCGTAATTTTCTAATCAGATAATAATATTACAAAAGTTGCAGTAACTGTGTAGAAAGGTTGTTTCGCGCGAAAATGTAAAGTAGATATTATTATGCGTATTATTATGCGTGTTTCATTCAGCTGTCTTGCTAATGTCACTGTGCGGCCGACATTTCCTCTCAAATATCTAGCCGTGACATCGCAAGTGCATTTTGCGTTCGCCGAATTTGTAGTTCGTGTCGGTTTTTTTTTTTCGAGATTACTCGCCCTCGTTGCTTGCATCGCGCATTGCATCCGATGCATCGTCGCGTAAAATTTCCGTCTCTAAAAAACTGCACGAATTTACGACAGGGCATTATGATATTTAAATGTGAGTTTTAGAGAAGTATTTTGAATCGCACTGAAGTCTCGGGATATTTTCACATCCACTCATAAATTTAAACGATTATGATTTTTATCACAGAAATCTGAGTAGAGAAGAGGATAGCATCTCATAGAATCGAAAGATTGTATAAATATGATCCGATGATAGAGCATAATGAATACATTTTATATGTAGAACGTAAATTAATTGACGTAAATTGCAATAAATTCGCTTTGCAATAAATTATAATGTTCTCCGCTTATACATCACTTGATTTTCCGCTCGTTGCATAAAATAATCCAATATCATGCACATTAAAATAAAAAATATATATATATAAATATACAAACATATGTATATTTATTTAATATATGTCTCTTACTGTTTAAAGTTTAGAATATTACAAATTATCACATATTATTAAAATTTTTTATTTAAATAGTTATATAAAAAATTAGTATTAGGCTACTGCTACTGACATACAAAATTATTAAAATACTGATAAAAATACTAATATTAAAGATAACATAACGCAAGAAATTTATTATATCTTGTATGAAGCAAAATAAAAGAAATTAAATTACAAATATTTTAATTTTTCAAATATTTTAGTATCTAAATTGTATCATGTATTTGATATACAAATTCTTGTGTTTTGAAAAGTATTAAAATATATTTCAACATATATATAATATAGTATTGTCTCATTAACGGACGGACTGTTCAGATCAGCTATTTTCCGTTAATAAAATGTCAGACTCCATCTTCCAAAAACAGTTCTATAAATCCTTTGGATAATGAAAACAAGATTTTATTTTTATAATAATAAGAACAAGTGAGAGAAGATAAGAGCAAATAATTTTCGGTATTAAAGCGTGAGCACTACCAGATGTCGGCGGGATGTTTTTAAGTAAAGACTCGTTCACATAACGAAAGGGAGAAATGACTTTTTTCCGTTAGCGAAGAAATACTGTACTTTTAATTAAATTGTTTTTGTATCTATATATTTAATAATACTGAAATAATGAGCTATTCTCTATCGCCATCGACATTAGCGTAAAGGAGAAATCTTAAAGTGCGCAAGAAGTAAAATCTATTGACGTATAAATCTCGTAGTAATGCCCTCATTATAACCGCTAATGATCTCGAATCAGACCTCGGCATTTTCATCTTTTTTTCATCTCAGAATATCTTCCCTAACTTTCCTCACTCATTACGTACAAAAGGAAAAAAAAAGGACGCCGTGCCCTCGCGGGACAACAGAGAGTGATAGAACTAATTAATTAAAAACGTGTAGACCCGATATATATGTGGAAACTCGAAATCTCCTGACTATGTGACGTTTCGCAAATGTAGGACGAGCGAGTCGCGAGTCGCGAAAATGAGACAATCATGATTCCGCGCGTTTATCGTTTGCTGTCACCTGACGCGGAAGTGCAACAAAACTGCAGGAACTGCGTTTAAAGTAGGCGAAAGCGCTCGCACTTGGTCTCGTAATTAAAACACGAAGGGGAGAACTTAACGTTTCCTTCCTTTCGAGGGTTCACGAATAACAATAAAGTTTTCCCCCTCCCTCGAATCGTTGCGCAATCTAGTTTAAATTACGCTTTGCATCGTGTGCGTGACGTCATTTGCGAATTGCATGCAAAGGGTAGACGATCTTGTGAGGGGAGATTGGAATGGAATGCTTTATTTGCATAACGCAGTAATATAATAACGAATCTCGTTACAACAATTTCTGAACCTGAATTTAAGTTGATTGTATTGATATTTGGATTGCATTGAATTTTCGCTACATTAATGTAGATATTAACCAGGGTTTTATTATATGTGTTCACGAAAACAAGCCCGATAAAAATATTTTCAACGAGATGTACACGATAATGAAATAACGGATGACTTGTGTATAGATATAATTCAACAGTCCCGCAGTATAATTGGTTGCAAGTGTATTAAATCATTGCAAAAGATATTTTCTTTGTAATTTTGTAATATAATGGATTTTGATGTATGAACGCGCGTTTCTACATTGCAACATCACAAAATGTTCTTTTATCTTTTCAGCGTTTGTTTGGAATAAGAATATAATTAATTATCATGTAGCGGACGGAACGCAGCCTCGTTAATAAAACTTTTGTATCCTATGATCGGCAAAACTTTTTCCATGAAAAATTGCAAAGTTCACGCGAATAGCGGTTATAAAGACGGAAACAATGTTTTTAATGACGATCCTAAGATACGAGTTAGTTTTTTAAAATTTAAAAGAATTAAAAACTCCGGAATAATTCTCCTTTTTTTCCCCTTCTCTTCAAGTAGGTTCATTTCGTGACTATTTCGCATCTTCGTTTATTCTCGCTACGTAATGTCGCTCCCGACCGTCATCTTTTCGTTATAATATCGAGTCAATTTAACGTGATTCGAGCGACTAACGGTGTTACTTTTGGAACGAACTTTGCAGTAGCTAGCAGGTGCGCCGTCAATCTTGAGAAGTTACCTGCTAGATTCTATCCTGGAATCATTTTATTCCGCTTTCGCACGCGCTCGAAAAGTATGATGAACCTTGAAATAACTTCTCGTAATAATAAAACGAGAAGGAGAGAGAAAGAGAGAGAGAGATAGGAGGAGGATGAGGGAGTGAGCTCGGCTAAGTTTGCGAGTGCAGAGTTCCTTGTCTCGGTAGAACCCTCGGGCGCACTTGGTTACTCCAGAGGTCGGGGATCTCTTTTTAGAGGAATCTCGCGTATATAGATCGACGGAGAAAACTCGAATAAGAATAAAGTGCCCGGTAATTATTTTCACGCCGTACGCGAAACTCTCTCCCCGAGTTTCCATTAAGGACCCCGCCTGGCGATGCTGCGCGAAAAAAAGACAATTCTTCCAGAGATTACGCCGGATTCAGCGGCATTCCGCGTCGCGAAATGATTTCCGCTCAACTTAATCCGCTGCAAACTCATCGCGGATCGAGATTTATATCTCACCTACGATAGTAGCTCCGCGAGATTTAAATTTCGTTGAATAACACGGTCAAAGATATTTCGAATCTTCGCTGAAAATAACTTTTTGCAAAAATCAATCATTGATTACATCCTAAGAATATAACGACGTGCTGCGAAATTTATGCAGAAATCTTGCTGCTATATATGATGATTGCATGAATAAAATTGTCAACTTAGCAATTTTTTTATTTTTACTGCGAATATCAATCTTTTTCTGCAAATTGTTAACATTGAATTCAATTAAAAAATTTTTATTCCAATCTAACGTCCTAAAGTACTTTTGGACTTAAAAATTTAACATTATTCAATTTTCATATTATTCTAAAGTACACAATATAACAAAATCATATCTTATTGTTAATAAAATAATATATATAATATATTTGTTACATCTTTAAAATATTTTATGTTAAGATTGTCTGAGAATGTTTCTTTTAATTAATATATCTTACAATAATTCTATTGAAATAAAAGAAATAGAAATTTTCTTGATATTAATTAATTTATTTTTTAAATAATGCAGCACGAAACTTTATGAATAAATTGTTATCTTTCATCTGTATTCATGATCTGTTACCATGAATTTATATAAATGAAGGCCATTCTGAACTTGAGGAATAATCTTTTCGACAGCTTTATACTAGTAGTACTTAATTAATAAAGTTTTGCTCCAATCGCGAGAGAGGAACAATCTTTCTCGTTTACGCAAACTTCTAAGGACAGTATAGCAGACTTCTTCAACGAACTGGTATCGTTTCTCGTTGAGGTAATATAGAAATATCTTCATCTAAACTGGGGCTGTGTGTTTGATTATTCTTATTATCTATTCTCACGATTAAACTTATATAATTTATTTAATCGAATTCAATGTAGTTGTTTGCGATAATGATCCATATCTCTTCTATTTATAAATATAAATGGCAGATATTCAACGCACCACTTGTATGGATAAACACAAATAAACGCATTAAATTTCTAATAACGTTTATCAACGTAAAACATGCGAAAATATTTCAATTGGCGAGAAATACTTGCCTAATTGGTATTATTAAAGTTGTAATTAAATTAGTTTTTGAATCGATATTTCCTGAAATAATTTTCGTTTTTTGCGCAATATGCTTTGCAATTAACAACGCTAATAAACTTTTACGCGTCCTACTTTAGATATGCGATGCTCTAATAACGACATGATGATAAAAAGAAATTGATGTGCGTATCAAAAAAAAGCTTTATTTAATTTTAACATCCCAACTTATTAAAAATGGAAATTAATGCGAAATGTGTTTGATTATGATAGTGTAGAAACTATTACGTTTGTAAGAAGCTATGTGCATCTTTAAAAGAAATTTACTAATGACAATGTGCTAATAATTAAATTTTATTTCTACGAGTTTTACTTCTCGTTCTCATCAATAGAATATTTTTTTCCACAATTATATGTAGGAAAGTTCTTACAATAAATTTTAAGTAAGAATTCATTGCGAAAATATGTAACCCTCATAATTCACATACTAGAAATTGTGAGAGTTAAAAATATCTCGTTAATTAAATTTCAATAATGTGTAAATAGGTCATAAAACCTCATTTTTCAAGTTAGTTTTACTCGATTTCATTTTAACGTCAATTTTATCGCTGCAACTGAATCGCGAGAGCATATTAAATATTAAGAATAATGAACTGCCATCGAATTTTCGCAAAGAAAATATCGACTACGAGTCGATAAAAGTGTCTCTCGTTAAAATTTAATATCGCGAAGCTACATGGGCGAGAGCATCGCGCTATACAGCGAGAAAACTGGTAGCGAGAAGATCCGAGTTGCTGTTCGGAACAGCGGGGAAGCAGGAAATTTCGATTTATCGCCGAGATAGAGAAGGAGCCGGGCCCGATCTCTCTTTCGAACGACGTCGGGTCATATTTTCCGGAACGAGCGCGCCGCAAGCTCCGCGGCGACAAGCCGGTATAATAAGATGAGATACGTGGCCTGAAAGTTTTGTGCGCTTCCGCTAGACAGTCCGAAACATACCACGTTTGCAAAAGTGCACCACTGAGGGAGACTATAACAATCATTTTCCACTAGAACAAAAAGAAAGAGAGAGAGAGAGAAAGAGAAAGAAAAAAGAGAGAAAGTTGACGAATAGTCCTAGATTCGAGGGTCGTAAGAGGGCAAACGTTCAATTTTCAGTGTCTAGAAGATATTTCGCATAATTTTCTACGGTGTTTCACTATCTGCGATTCATCTCGCGATCGTATCTAGGCCGCGTCGCGAATAATCAGTTTATGGTACGGCTTTAGCTAGAGCGAACGTAATCTCAGACGTGACGTTATCGAAAAATATGAATAACGCTTTATAAAATATAATTTTCTCAGTTTATATAAGGATTCAGAAAATTACACCTTTATTACATGTTCGTATGTATATATGATAGATGTCAATTCGATAACTGATTTTACAACGTTCTATTGTTATATTATAAGAAAAGAGAGATTATATTTATTCTTATATTTATATATGTAAGTATATCGCTACATAATTATATGTATATTGTTGTTTTTTTATATATAACATTTTTATATATATAGCTGAAAAAATTAAATATCGCAAATGAATTATAAAAGTTTAAACACTTTTTTAAGCAAGTGTAAAAATACTTATTATAATCTACTGAATAGATTATGGCTAGATATTTCCATTTGGCTGTATTGATCTTGGGTAGCTAAGTCGGTCGCGGTTTTGATTACAATCATGTTGGCGAGATCAGATGTGTCTGGAGAGTGCCAAGGGAATAATTTATGATATGAAAGACTTTTTCCGAAGACTCAATTTATGTGAGAAATCCAATATATATACATGTAGTCATTTAGTATAAAATTAATCTTTCTACAAATATACATGGATGCCCTCCAATTAGTTTTAATTTCAGCAGATTCTTCGTTGAAATTGCAGTCAATTTTTCTGTTGCAAAAAATATTATTATTTATTGTATAGTTCTAATTTTTAGTACTACATTTTACTATTTTAGCTTTAATTAATAATTTTATATAAATAAAGCCTACTTTAAATTATTTGAAAAATATAATTTTGTTATCCATTTATACAAATTTTGATACATTCTTCTCTTTCTTGATTGTCTCTATTTCAAAAAATTATTAATGTTTATTTTGATTGATAATTTTGTTAAAGAAAACTAAATTCCAAATTAAAAGCAAAGATGGCAATTTATGAAACGTTCTATGTACAACTATTTCAAAAATCATTAATCAAACCTTTTGAAATACTTGCAAAAGAATTCTCGGTAAAATCAACTTGGGCTTTTTCACCTCTGATTCTGAGTGCGCAATTTGACTTAAAATATCATCATACATCACGCAAAGTGAATTATGGTGTGTCCATTTTTTCTGACTGAGACGCCTGAAACTATCCCAACGATTCGTCGACATTCTCCGCGGTTCACGGTAAAAATTTTTTTCCCCGTGCAGATTGTACATATGTATGTACACATCTATCGATAAGCTACACGCACGTCGCTTTTATTGCAGGTTCAAGTACTGCGGGTCAACGACTCTCGCGTTCTCACGACTGATGGCATACACGTTCGACTATTATCGTCGGAGGCAAACGCGAAACCGTCTATAGAGCTTTATAAGCCGTACTTTCCCGCCGTTGTATCCGCGACGTATCGAGATGCTAACTAGGGTAAAGTCGCTTTGCAGAATATTGCTATGCGCTAATTAGCGTATATATTAGCGCTAGCTGTGCGACATCAATCACTCTCGTTCTCTCTTTCTCTCGCGAAACATGCACGAGATATAGGTACATATATATGTATGTAGAGGGGAAACAAATATCGCTATCGTGCATTATCAACGATTAATGTAACACACACGGTATTTATCCCGTAAATTTAATCTTAACATCAGCGCGACGCCTACATCAACACTCATTATTTCATGGCTTTTGATGATAACTGGTGCGAGTTCATCATTCATTTGATAATAATCCGAATCGACGAATCGCTGTTCATGCAATAGAATTTTTAGAGATAAATTATAATTTCAATCAATATTACAAATATGCTGCTTTGAGAAAAAGAGAAATATCTGATATGTTTGCGAACTCGATAAAATGAATCGTATTTTTTTCGCAGAAGCATACATCCTGATTTGTTTTTAATTTGCATGAATAATGAGAGCATAGTAAGAGCAAATATTATAAGAATGATCGCAATAAAGCGCGTTCCATTTTGGAATAGTAGCGCATTGAAATAGAAAAAGAGAGAAATAGAAGGAAAACTCTGCGAGATATTCAAAAGTTTATTTAAGCCATCTGCTCACTTTGAAATGTCGGGAAGTTTTTGTAAGCTTTGCAAAGCTCCGTGAAAATGATAATGCAAACATTTTTGTGGACTTTTGCTATGCATTTGGCTAACAACAGTCGAAAGTTCAGGATTTGCAAGCGAGTCTTGTAAAGAAGGAAACTATTATTATATAAACTTTCGAGCGTAAAAAGCCATGATTTCTATACAGCCTCTTTAACTAAAGCATGTAGATATCTCTTAAGAGAAATTGGCGAAAAAGCGTATTACGTTTTAAAAAATTTGCATAGAGACACAAATTTGCGTCTACTGATTACGAGATCTCTCGAAGTGTCTTCAACACATCTTTGTATGTATATGTATCTTTCAGACTATTAACGAACCTGTTACATTTTGCAAATTTACGTAACTTTCCTTCGTAAAATATTTCTAAATTAAAGATCCTACCGTCTTAAATTAAGACACGTGTAAACTGTTTGCAAAGCCTTTGTGTACTTTTTACGGCATCTCTGAAATATTTCTGTTTAAAAAAAGGTTAAAACCTTCGTGGTCCCTTTCAGCAATCCTTTTATGAGAATCTGGAAATCTCTTGAAATGTTTGCCGAGCGTAAATCTGTTAAACCACGGGTGCGTTTCCAGAAGATTAACTTTGCTTGATCCCATAATATCGTGAGATCCAACACGAAACACCTTCGTCTGCGATGACTATCTCGCAGCGTCTTACCCAATTAGCATGTTTTAGCCCGCTTAGAACAGCGAGGAGAAAGTTTCAAAGATTACAGCGAACGTGTAGACGGACTTAATACTTAATATATAAGAAAAGCTATAAAAACTTTGATAAAAAAACAGAAAATTTGTGACATGTAAAATACGAAGAGTCGTTGGAATCGACGCACCGACATCCACGTACGGCTCGAATAGCCTATCTATTCCCGATTTATATTTAATACGAAGAGAGTTTATATTAAGTTCCATATTTTTACGAATCTTGTATTCAATCTAAAGTCCAATTCCGCAAAGTCTTTCCGCAAAATCTGATTGCAACTTTTAACATTCAGCCTTAGATATTTTTATAATTAAATTAAGCTACAAAATTTTGTCAAAATGTAGTCTAGTTAAATTTACATTGTAAAGATATAAAATTGATTAGATAGATGTAAAATTACAATTTGATCTGCATATATATATATTTCCTTGCAATTAATTCATAAAAATTAATACAAATCCTTAATATTTTTCGTTACTTATAATTCGCAAATTATTAATATGCTATGATATTTTTAGAAAGATCTCAATTTCGATAAGTCCGTAGTTAAAAATGAAAAATAAAAACCATAACGTGCATATCTAGAGCGTTATTATTGCTGACGCAGCTGACATTAATATCGGCGAATGCGCGACAAACAAATATTTGGAAGCCAGCAGCAAAAATATGTCATACACATACACACAGATATTTTTTCAATTTGCCCCAAATCAGGTATTATATTCCTATAACGTGTGTTATTGTTATGCTCAGATGTAGACTACAGATACATAAATATAAATAATTGTCTTTTTTTGTGACACGGTAGAAACGCGATAGCGTCACAAAAAGAGTGCAAGGTGTCAATCTCTATACAACATCGGAAATCGAACCCATCGAAATTATACCAGTTTTAATATCTGCCTTGCTAAATTTTTGGCACTTTCGCCTGTCCACTTCGGCCTATTTTGACCGCGCTATTTTTCCCTCGGTGACGCCTGCCTTTTATCATCTTGCACCCGAAGCGAATGGTAATTGCTTGAATTTCCGAGGTCCTCCAACGCGGCTGAAGCTTGCCGAGCTAGGCATCGCGAGCGGAGACAAGCGTTTAATTTACCTGGACCAAGTTAGCGCGCCAAGTCCTTGTCGCAGTCCGTGGTGCCGAATGAAATTGCGAAAGTTGTTCGTCTAGAACGACAATGGCGCAAACGAGGTGTGAAGCAAGGCTATGAAATATAACGGCACGACGACGACGACGACGACGACGACGACATTTCAACCCGCCCGGAGGCCTCTCCGGGCGACTTTTTACACCGTCCATGTAATATCCCAATGATCAATATACGCCGCGCGATATTCCTCATGTGTGTGAGATCGATATATGTATACATCGATATATATATTCGAAAGCAGAAGAAGCGCTTTACTTGTGGGACGCGCGCGAACATCATCGGCTGACGACGTCGGTCGACTTGGGCCGAGTTATGAATAATGCATGCGATAAATTTGCGTCGCACGCATGCAAGCGCGCCGGTGTAATTCCATTAGCTGTACCGTTTTATCGCCCGATACCGTGGATTCAATTGAGTAACTCCTTTCACGCCGCCAAGTACCATTCCATTATTTCCTACGACCGCCCTGCGCCACGACAAGTCGCAGGGTGTGTGGTACGTGATCCCGATATTTCTCGCGCACGATAAATGTCGTGTGGCATGTTAACTAGTTCATTAACGTCTACAGTTCATTTTTCTGGCAAATACGATTATCTTGTTAATAAGTGATACGATGAAAAATAGAGCAATTACTTTTTATTAAAGTTTCAGAGAGTGAGCACAGTTATTTCTCAGTTGCATTTTTTTAATCTAAAAATCAGAGATCATTAATATATTATTTACACATTATACAAACACACACACAGAAATTTAGAGAGAACATAGAAAAACATTTTATTTTTAAAATTATGTATAGACAATAGAGATTGTTACTTGTCTTTCGCAATTGAAAGTGTTTTTTATGAGTTTTAAAATTTAGTTTTCAAATTTTGTAATTACTTCAAAATAATAAAAACCTAAATAAAAAATTCTAGCAATATTTCAAAATTCTAGCAGTATTTTTGGAGAGAAATTTTTCATGGCTTAAAAGTTATTGATGTTATTATGTATTTTTTGTCTGAATTAATGATATATGTAAGAGAAATATAATTGCATTCTCTTTGTATAAAGAAATATTTATTTTCATAAAATCAATGAGTGTAGATTAAATGCATAACAAAGATTTATTTTTTCATAACTTTAATTAATGTAAATATTAATGTTGTGTGTATTTTGCGTTTCAACTAGTTTTAATATTATTTATAATAAATATTAATATTATTTTTTAATTACTTAATGGAAGATTTTAATTACATATTAATAATAGAAAATTTATTTGAAAAAGGACGACTTGCATGTTGTTATGTTTTATTATATAACACACATATTAAATATTACATAATAAAATTCTATATTATTATTAAAAAAGAGATATTTTGATAAAAAGATGTATAACAATTACACAGTTATATAAACAAATTTTATAAGAAATTTCATTCAGTTTTTTAGTTTTGTATAATGTACAATATATTTTATTATATTATTATGTTACATAACACAAGATAATATATTATTATCTTTTTCTTCATTAAATAATAAATTGATATATAGTCATGTAGTAATTAAATAATTACATGCAAAATTAGAAAAATATTACAGGGTACATAATAATAAAAGTATATAAATGTTTTAAAATAATATTATACAATACTCTGTAAAATTAAAAATAATAAAATCAAAGTATAAAATATGATTTATTATATTTCTTTAAATAACATTCTGTGTTTAGTTAGTAAGTATAATCTATTCTCTACAATTCCAAATAAAATGAAAAAAATAATTTGCCATGAATATACATTAAATTCATTCAGTAGTGAATCTTCTCGTGTCTTTATATATTTTTAGAGCTTTTTATAATTAATAATAATTTATATCCCCTTCACATAATATGTGATGCTACCTCATTATCTTCATTTGTGTCGTAATTTAACTGTCTGTTCCTTCCTTTATGAGACGATTCATTAATCATTCTAATTAATCGGCGAAACTAGGAGAACTATATATTTATATTATTTTAGCCGTTTCATGTATATAACACATATATAAGCACAAATTATCTTTCTAGCATTATGCAATATATCAAATATCAGTAACAATTAAATAACTATATAATTTAATATAATTGTAAAGATTTTATATATTTTATGTGTCCAAGTTATCATTTCAATATGTTAATCATTTATTCATTTCTTTTTATTTATTTAATGCAAATAACATATGCAATTGCCATACATATTATAAATGTACTTTTGTAATATGTGTACCCAATAAAATATTCTAATTAGTTATATATGTTATTCATCATAAATAATTATATATATATAACTTAATAGGTAAATAATTGAATGTTTACTATCATCATTGTTGTAAATTTAATATTTTGCACTATTTAATTCAAAAGGCTATTTAAATCACTTTATCACTAATGCATTAATTCCAATTTCATTCTAGAATATATTTTATATATTACATTTCCACAAATTAAGTAATTATTAACACAAATGTGTTATGCACGTATTATTATTATTAATATTAAATTCTTCAAACATTTCTACAAGTTCCAAATAGTTACATTATTCTCTTCATTCCTTATCTCATTTCATGGGAATTTCTGTATTTTATATTTTATTTTACTTGTTACATGCTGTTTAATTTTGTGCCTGATAACTTCTTCCTGCTATCGAATGTTTGATTCCTATTATCATATCCGTTTTATTCATCGGAAATAGAAGTTGTATCTCGACTATTTATTAATGATGAAAGAATATAAAACACACAATTTAACTCTTATTTGAAATCTTTCTTCTTATACAGCGTACCTACATTAAAAATTTTTCATGCATGCAAACTTTTTTCTTACATTCCGATTAAGATTATATTAATTGATTTAATTATTTTAGAAATAATTTTTTTTTATTATTTCAAGAAAAATTGTATTTTCACACAAATCGAAAATTTTTGTTTTCACATATATCAAATTTATCATTAATTATAAGTTTTATTTAAATATATAAATAATTGCTCCACATAAAAAAGATTTGTTATTTTACGAGAAATTATGTATTATATTTCTCTCTTATGTCAACATTCTCACTATTTCTAGATAGTTTATCTATCATCAAAAATTTAAATTATATATATAAATCATCTTCCATTCTCAGTTTACATCGTATGTAATAAAGGAATTGTACGAGTATCAGGCAAACAACAAACAATCGACTTCCTCTGCGTTTACGAAGCGCAAACATGAGCTATAAATCTCTACATTTCTTTCCCCTACCCCCCCCCCCCTCTCTCTCTCTCTCTCTTGCTTTTTGACTAGAACAGCAGCCGTAAATCTCTTTTCCTTTCCGAACAGCAAATGTCGCGTTGCAATTAACGTAATTAAACTGAATCTTAATTTTCGTGGACCATAGTAAATGAGATTTTATCTGCGTCGTGAAATACTGCTTTGCTGCTTCGTCTAAATGTGTGTGTGTGTGTACATATATGTATTGTTTATTCTAAAAAATATCTATTTTTTTCTTTTCTTATCATCATTTTTGTATCAATTGTATTTCTTTCTTTCTTGTGAATATTAATATTGTAAATAATTATAGATAACAAACATTAATCGTAAACAAGAAGTAATCTAATTATCAATAACATTTTGCAAAATGGAACGTTAAATTTATCATTTTTATACCACCAGAAGGTTAATAGCAATTATTTTAAATATATTAAAGTATGCGAGGGAAGACCAATATTAGATTCAATCATTTACATATTAACTGTTGTTTTAAAGATGCTGCTTTAGTAACGTTTAATAATTTTCAAAGAGCTCTTGCAGCTGTTAAGGAAAACAATTTTAGTCGAGTATACCATAACGTTCTTAGTTAGTCATTAATAAACATTTACGATCTGAGATTGTAGGCTAGGAAGGTTGCTCACAAACGTGGACGCATTAATAACAATTCCGAGATATTAGTCCCGTTTCTTCTTCATAATCCGAGGTACTTCTTCACGATTTCCCTACGGATCATCTAACGTCACGAACTCACGCCACGGATCATCTTGTTTTGTAATCGCGGTTCAAGTAGGCGGAATCGTGCAAGATGATTACAAAGTAGCGGATAATGATTACCTTCTGTGCACATGAAGAGTATGGCAGCAATCGAGAGCCTCGCTTGCCATCTCAGAGCCATTTCCGCGACTATTTCTTCGGGAGACGCTTACACCTGGGATACTAAAATGATTCACATTCTCCAACCGTGATCGCTACTATCACCATCCACTCACTGACATGGCACCACCAGGCGACGTCTTATATCACTCGTCTCTTACCTCGACCCTAGCACGCTAATTAAACACACACAGTTCACAATCGTGGACGAAACGAAGTGAAAGCTGGTTTCGTCCACGGACACGGTTTACTCACGATTAGTTCGAGATTTCAATCCGCAAGCCGGTTAGCTAAAAAGGGAGGGTAAATTATCGCGACGGCTCGCGATCTCGACAGACCTCTCTCCCCTAAGATGTAGCCCCGGTCCGTCACGCTTATGTACACGTCGATCTTCCGTAAAGTGGTATATATCCTATATAGCGGCTAGACGTGGACGATAACGCGAAAATGATTACGGCAAAACTTTCGACGGGCGGCGTGCCGCGTATCCTGCTGAACTTTCCACCTTTATCGTCGGATAAAGTCCTCGCCCCGAGTCGCCTTCCTCGGTACGCGACTCTCTCGGTGGAGTTTGAATCTTCTCGGGTTTCCGGAAGAATCCCGTAAACTCTCGTTGCAGTCTTGCTTCTGGAGAAGTTCGAGGCTCGCTCCGCTCCGGGTTACGGATGATTTGAAGGATTTCCCGTTCGCGATCGTCGAACACAAGTAGTCCTTTCACATCAGGACGGTCCTGGTTTCCGTCGCGCGAACACGCGAGATTCTCGTCGTCGCGCGAAGAATCATGAGACTCGAAGATCGCCGCGGACTCGTGAGGTACATCATAATTCGGAACTATTTCGAGATATACTTTTCTCGTCGAAGTCGGGGGACGAAGTGCCGGCGATCGTCGGATCTCGTTTCGGAGCAATCGATCGATCGCGACTCGCCAGTCAGCTCGAAAATTACTCCCGAACGTAGTCTCTTCTTCGCCCTCGCTCCGTCATTCTGACTCGAAATTGTTCGAAATCGCGCAACCAGCGATTCGGTGTCGCAGGGAGGTTCTCCGTTCACCGCATAATCGCACCCATCGACGAATCTTCTTTTTTTTTTTTAATATATTAAATCACTTTTTTAATAATTCATCAAAAAAAAATTTCTCGAATTTTGCGGCCTCTTAAGTTTCTTTCTCAGCCTCTCGCCAGCTCCGCCTCTCTTTTCGCGACTTTACGTTTCGATAAATAACTCGGTATTCCGACTGTTGCGACTTTCCATGTCGATGGTTTTTTTTGGTCTCGCGAGCTGTTACGCGCGGTGCTATTTTAAGAAATCGTCACGGGAATCGTTCGCGTATGCGACATTGTATATAGCATAACGGCACGCACGCACGTCTTGTTTCGGTGGCAGATTTACCCTGACTGGGGAGATTCTCGTCCGTGGGAGCATGCGCGTTTCCGATCCACCCCCTGTGACGATGGAAGCGCGCAGAAGGTCCGCGGATGCACACGCACACACATAGAGATTCACATAGACGCACATATACTCTCTTTCTTTCTCTCTCCTTCTCTCTCCCTCTCCCTCTCTCTTTCCATGAGGAAGTACGTCGACACACAAACATTCGACCAGGAGAGTGTACGCACACTTACACACTTATATGTGTGTGCGTGTGTGTAAAGGAAACCTCTCCTTTTCTCCCTCTCTCTTCTTCCCTATCATCCCCTTTCTCTCTTTCTCTCTCTCTTCTCACCCTTTCTTCTTATCCTCAGGACGTACGCGACTGTGTGTCACGGACAGAAACTGTGGCAAGGCGTGCAAGGAGTGCAGAATCAAGGTACAAAATCTACGGTACTCTTAGAGACATTGTGATGGGCTTAAAGATTTACTCGCGTCTCCACGTACTTGTCAATCCAATCACGAATATGGCGGACCTTTGACTGTCAGCTTTCTAGATTTCTCTTTTCCGGAGAAAAATATAAATTTAATTGTCTAAAATAAAGTGTCAACCGACTTAATATTACGATGTAACGATAATTTTCAGTAGTAATAATTATTTTGATGATAGTAAACATTTATTTTCTTATTTAAAAAAATTTCTTTTTTCATATATATTTATCAATTTTTATTCACACACTAATGCTTTCCTATATATGCATTGCATAAATATATATTTTTTCTTTTCTGTAATTTTTTTCACAATTTATTTACATATTTACATATATATTTATTTACATATTCATTTACATATACTCTTTTGAAATACTCCGATCAAACAATAAGATCCGAATCTATTTTGAGATTCAGGAATACGATACTCCAGGAATGTAAGTATCGAACTCTCGCAAAGAGACTAGTTCGACTAAAGATAAAAGGAATACGAATTATAAAAGACCGCGTAATGTGAGGAAAACGTTCTAGGAATACGAATACTATAAAAGTTTCAAAGTATACTTAAAAAGCCATCCGCGATACGTGCAGATCCTATCGCAGATCATAAAGACACAAATATTCGTCGACACATGAAAAATAAAATTCTTCTTATATTTTTCTTTTATTATTTATGTATATAATTGACTAATACATATTCCATTCTATTATTATCAAGTAAATACTGTTTTTCATATCATAGTATTTCATATTTTATGCATATACAATATTAAATTAATACGTTATTTTAAAGAAGGCACAATTATAATTCTAACTACTGCATAATTATATATTATTACACAATTGAATAAAAAAAGACTTGGAGCAATGAAGTATTCTTTAAATTAAGTAAAATCAATGTTTAATCCATCTGAATTGAAAACTTTGATCTTGTCAAAGTCAGAAGCAATATTCAGTTTTGTTTGTACGTTACATATGATTTGCTTTATTTATTGCATGCTCTGTGTAAACAAAGGCTTATGTAGCCAATGAAATATCACTAATGTCTGTTCCGCAAAAAGCAGAAGTATTGGTGGAATTAATCATACTATTAGCGATCCAATTGATACAGGCAGGTATGTCAGTCGCAAAGTGTGTCAACGGTGCATGAACTTTTTGCACGAAAGTGTTATTGGTAATTTTGAAAATTGCTCGTATTTTTATTTCGCTGGTTATATCGACCTGCAGTCGTGACGGGCGTTATTTTTGCGTGGTGAAGTTATGTTGGAGAAAACGGGCATAAATTTTTATTACAGAAAGATAGTATGTAATGGATATGTGATTTAAATTAAGAAAAAGTTATGCTTTAAAACCTTTTATTCTAAAACATTAATTAATTCATGCATTTGTCAGACTTAATAATTAACCTTTAAGTAACTCTTTGATCAAAACATCATTAGTATAAAAGAGATTACCTACTGAATTATAAAATATATACATATTTATTTTTACTATTTATTACATCTAATAATAATTGTAATTAAATGTACGTTTTAATCATGTACTATGCTGCATGAATGCGACAATTTATATTAATGGATGATCAAATTTTTATCTTATTATTAAATTTTTAAAGATTAAAGAATTGTCGATATATCAAATTAAACGTTTTATCTTATTAAGAAAAAATATACAATTTTGAGAAGGAAACTATAATTAAATTTACTAAGTGGACACTATAATTTTTTGCTATGTTTTCTACTTTTATTTAAATAAAAGCACAATAAAACTCAATTCTGCAACAATTATACGAACAACATATTAGCGGACAACTTTCTCGTTTTAGTCGTTGAGTAAAAATACAGATTTACTGACTAAACGCTAAAGTGCAAATCCAACATTTGTTTATATGGAACGTGTACCCGATTTGAGCGTAAATTTGCCGCGATTCAAAACTTTTAACCGGTTTACTGCGTCGCGACAAAATGGAAGTAAATATTGCGGGAGATTTTTCTACCCCCGTTATTCGACGCGACTTAACACGGCCGTACCGGGGGAAGAGGAGAAAAAGGGAGGCGGGACCATACATTGAAAATACTTCATCGTGTGATTTACGTTTGTATGTATCATCGCTTTTAAGCTGCCAGTAGTAATCAGCCGAACGCAGCCGGCCACCATTTCCTTCGATAGCGCTTTTTCACGGTGAAAACGCGGTAAAACTTTTACTTCCGTTTCGGCGCGGATGGAAATTCTGTCATTCCGAATCCCGTGTGTAACAACCGTTAGCGTTCCCAATCGTGAACATATTTTTGTGCCATTTGTAAGATACATAAACATATGCCTTCGATGTCACATAATATTATTATGACGATTCATTGTATTAATGTATTAATGTTTTAAGTTATAATTTAAAATATTTAATATTTCACTTGTAATTTTTGCTTAAAAGAATAAATATAAAATATATCAAGTGACGCGACGCGACGCCAAGTATAAAAAAATGAGACTAACTCAGAAGGCTACACTTGGCTGAGTAGCTTTGATTTTGTTTTTAAACTGCATATTTCTAAATATTTTTAAACTTAAATTTCAAACTTTGCTTTTGTATGTGTATGTCTAATTTTAGTTTAATTTTAAACATTATTGTGTGTGTGTGTGAAGTGTCTTTTTAAAAAATATTTTTGCTAGAAAAATTTTTACAAAGGCATATTTGCATAAAATGCCGAATTTTTTTATATACTTGGCGTTTTTTTCTTTTGTGAAGATTTTGCTGTGATATAGTATTTAAAAAAGCCATGAGACTGTTTACTTCAAGAAAATTAATAAATTTCGCTTTCTTTCTATTGCCGTTTTTGATTTATTAATATAAATTTTAAAATAAGAATTGTAATAAAATTCTCTTGTTACTTTAATGACACATAATTAACAATAATTTAAATTTTATAACTGTTGCATCCAAAAATTCCTGAAAAACTTTTAAGAAGAAATATAGAATATTATGCATATGGAATATAAATTATTATAAATTTATATTTTTTATTAAAAAATTTTTTTCTCTCAATTTATATAAGTAAGAAAAAAAAGAGAGAGAGAGAGAGAGAGAAAGCTTGGTACTGAAAGAGTTAACTGTGCAATAGATCACCTGTCCTTTACTTTAGTGTCTGGTTTATGTGGCTTGGTTTTCTGACCGATTGCAGTAAGTCGTGTTCGGGATAATGCATAATGCATAATATATGCGTATAGATCGGCAACATTTCTAAAATCTTAGTAAATATTCGGATGTTCATGATAAGATCAGCACGGAAATTTTAAATATTAACTCACGTCTTTATTTTGCATGTCGGCGCGGATATTCTAAGTGTCTGACCAATATTGACGTATATCACTGATTGGAACGTTGAGATAAATCCGCACAAAAGTATGGCATATGTTGACGCGAATTATGCAAATATGTAACATTTATGCTTCATTCTGATGCATTTTGACAAAGAATATGAAATATCTTGTAATATATTAATTTTTGATAATTTTATCTTAATAATTTTCTGAATAGAATAATGAGATAAATCAATTGGTATATCAATAAAATATCTCGTAAACCATTTTTTTTCGACTATTGCACTCTAATAATATTTTATGGCAAATATTACTTTGAATCGATTTATGTAAGAAAATTATGATAAATTTAAAAAAGTAATATGACCTCGAAATATCAGAAATGTCTACACCCACAGAAAAATTATTATCAGCATATTATGGCTCTCTTGATATACCGTACAATTTTCATAAATACAGTATTTTCGAATCTCTAAAAATAACGGAGATATTCAAGGTGGACAGAATTACTGCTCCATATTCTGTTATACATATATAAAATTATTCTCTTCGATATATAGATAGTCTGTATAGTGGAATTTGATATATTCTTAATCTGTGACATTAACTGTGTTATAATTTTGAAAGATATATTATAAGTGTATTAAATAATTTTAATTTTCTTAATTTAATCTCACTACTAATGTGTACATATATTTTATTTATCTATATAAATAAATATGTACACTTCAACGATCGCAATTAGTCTTCCATTATCTCAAATGTATGTATAGACAAAAAAATAGTGTTAATCTCTTAATAAGGACACAATGTTAACGATTATTCGAAATTTCTTCTCAAACACCATTTACAAAGTGATATATTTCATTTAGCTCGACATGCGCTAATGAAGAAAGCGTACGTAATCAAAGCGAGATTTATATTTTGGGCCATTTGGCGAGCGAATCGACGCCCTCAATTTGCCGTCATTATCGGTAAATAATTAAACATTTGCACACTGCGAGGGTTGACGCATAGCGCGACCGCGCGGCTGGCAGGCATATTTTCGTTCGTTGGCTGGTCGTTTGCGTTGGTCATATAAAGAAAGAACAGAGTGCTCACCCCATTAATCTCTTTCTCTCTCTTTCTCTCCCTCTCTTTTTCTCTTATCAGATTGTGTGTGCTCACCGCGAATTCAATTCGCGAAGACGGCCGCGATACGCATCGCGACGTATATCGGATACGAGCTCGTTTCACCGGGGCTGATCGCGCGAAGGCGTAACCCGCCGCGGAGGCAAACATGTGCGCGAAAAATAAATTTGAAAAAAAAGAAAGAAAGAAAAAAAAAGAAATGTCCCGCCTCGCGCGATGACGTACAGGCTTTCCACCCTCCGCCTCTACCTCCGCGGCAGGGGTTATAAATAACGTCTCGCGTGACGGGCCCGTACCTTGGCTAGCGGGACCATTCATCAGCCGCGCCTCGCACGTGAACGCTCTGATAACGACTCGACTCGGCGTGGCGCGATCGTTTTACCTGAAAGACACGCCGATCGACGAATATCCGTCCGTCTGCCGTCTCGCCACGCGACGCGATTCCTGCGCGTGATCCTTCAACGCCCGGGTCATTTGGCGCGACTTTCCTGATAGCGCGAGAGACTAGGTAAATCAGGTTCGCCGCGCCGCTAAGATAGCGATGGGAATGCGTTTCCGTTACATCCCCGGTGGAATGAATGATGACGATCACTCCCGAAGATCTTGCTCTTGACTACATTTTTCCATCGTTACATAATCGTGATTCTCTTCTTTCATCATGACCGACTCACTCTCTCTCTCTCTTTTTCTAATAGTATTCTCTACAAGTGTAACTTTGGTTCGATCTTACTTTCTTCTCTCTGTAATCTTGATTTAATTGCGGATAATTCTCGAATTGGTTATATATGATTAAAATTTTTTTGCTCAGTAGTTTTTGCTCAATTGTCTCTTATTCGATACATTAGAATGCACGATAGAATATAGCTAAAGTTTTAAATTTATCTTTTCTATTGCAATCTTTATTTAAGAGAGATTCATTCGTGTTGTACAGGTATCTAGAAAAGTTTTAATTAAATCTTTTATTTAAAAAATATTGATCTATAGCACGTTTATTATATTTGTATAAAAATTGCAAAATGCATATTATACATAAAAGCAATATTTAAAAATATTTTTAAAAACTTATAGAAATTTTTGGTAACATCATCATTAAGATAAGCAATCATTTATAGATTATCATGAAATTTATTTACTGTTCCTTTTATGTAAACTTGAAATTGTTAGATGTTCCAAGTCACTATGGAAGACACTGTTTCTGACAGTATTACTATCGAAATGTAGCGACGCACGTAACTCGATTTCGCGTCTGAAACTAATCAGGGCTTTTAGACTTTGTAGTCGAGGTCTGATCAATTCTGTCGGGTCGCATACAATACGATACACATACAGAAACATACAATAGTAACCAATTTACTTTAGCTAATCTGAGATAATTAAGGATCATACCCTACATGTGCTTTCAATCACAGATCCGATTAAATTTGTCGAATCGTATAAAAAGTTAATGATTCTTGTTGAAAATACAAGATGCTAATTCAACATCCAAGCTTAAATTTAGATTAGAAAAAGATAAAAAAAAATAAAGATAAAGAAAAAAGAAAAATATCTACTTAAGCAAAGATGTTTGGAATATTTAATTTATTTTTTAATAAATCATAAAGATTGTAATAAATATTAGCTATATGTATATACAGTATTTCTAGCTCATTGTGCTTATACATATATATAAGCACGTGCGCGCTTTTTATTTGATGCAAATCTATTAATCAACTTGAACTGAAACCTACATTTAATGATCTTATTATTTTTGGCAAATATATTTTTGTAAAAAAATTTTAAATAATAAATAAATCTGTTCACAAATATCAAACATGTATCAAAAACGAAAAGTTAAAAATTTACGGTTTTTCAAAAATTAATTTAAAAAAATTTTAAATTATTTTATGATTCGAGATTTTCGAACAGAAAAGAATTTGTAATATTTGAGAATTTGTTGCAAAGATATTTAATGTAAAAAGTATAAGAAAATCCACATTTTTAAAAAATATTTCTCCCCAAAAAAAGCAATTTAAAACAAAATTGTATTAAAAATGATTAAAATTTATATATTACAATTTTTTTGCGATAGCATAGAGATTTATTTTCTAAAATATTCATTCGAAAACGCTTTAATGGCAATGACATGCTTTTCGAGGTCCTTTAACGCTCTTGAAAATTATTCTACCAGGCGTGAGTAATCGGACGCAGTAACGAAGTCGTTACTCCCCCGAAATGCTGCTCAGCCGTCGTAATCGGCTGATTCATTCGCTGCGGGAGCGCCCGCTAATTTCGCATCGTACCACGACGTGGCTACGACGATTATACCCTTTGAGATCGAGATTAAAAATTCGAGGGAAAAAGATATAAAATTCTCTGCCGCGCAGAACTTTATATACTACCTCGCAGATAAATTCGAGCGATAGTTGTTTATGTCGGCGCATATGTACGTGTGCGTCGGACCAAGTTAAGGGCTAGACTTGGTATGTGTTCACACGACATCGGATAACGCCGTACGTATACGTAGAAAAGGTGATGTATAAACGCTTGTCTCTAAGCTCAGGTAAGTTCAGGTGACCTCCTTTTTTCGCGAAACATGACTGCAACACGCTAAGATTTCCGATATTTCGTTGAAATTGACGCTGATAACGTAGCCTCGATGGACGTGGGCAGGCAGGACCGTTCTCGTTTGCTTATTCACGTGTTGTCTTATCGGCGCGTGGTTGCACCAATGGCTTTTCGCGTGAAATTGAAAACACCAGCGGGAGCGGAAAAATACGTCACGCGCTGCGATAAACGATTCCGTACTCGGGGGATGTTTATACTCGCGTATTTTTGCCTCGGCTCCCTCGGCGTCGCGCGAGACCGATTTCCCGAGATGAATTTTAAGCAATGCATTTACGCATTAACTGTATTCACGACATTTTAGAATATCGATGCTTTTAAATTGAATGCTAAGAATCGTGTATTGGTGTAGGAGGTATCATGTATTGATAAAGATCAAATATTTGCTCGAATAACTATTTTACTTGAGCTGGGTATACTTTTGTTGAATGAAATATTCCTTTCTCCGCGCTATGTGATATTTCCTTTCAATCGGTAAAATTGTTAACAATGCAAAAAGAGAACAGCCAGTGGACTAACAAAATGTATATATTACATATAAAAGATATGCTAACAATAAGCATTTTACTAAATCAGATTGATAGATGAATTGAACGTATAAATTAAAAATTCATATTCGGAGAAAATAAATGCAATTTATATATGAGAGTATCTGACAATTAATAAAATTCAAGCTAGTAAAGTAAATGTGCTATGTTCTTAAAATAATCGATCTGAGATTTATCTTTTAATCTTGTTCGTTTATTAGATTTCATTATCTAATGTTCATATTGTATCAAACGCGAAATTGAAATGTTTAATTGCATCGTGCTTGTAGGGTATTTTGACTAAGTTTCCTGCGTACTTTGAACTAAGTCTATATACTAAACAGCCAAGTTCGCAAGATTATGGTCGGAACATGCGATCTTCGCAAGATAACCATGAGTGCGGACTTTAGTAGAAATCTTGAATCGAAAATTTTGACACCTCTGCCAAGGCGAGATACTTATATATAGTGCTTGAATTTGCGGTTAAGAACATAGTTCAGCATTGCGCCGGTAATTAAATGTAGATTGTAAATTCTCATATTTATATAAATGAGAAATACATTTTGATATATTATATATTACGCCCATTTTGCGTAAAGTAGGGAAATAAAATATTTAAATTTTTCGTTAAATATATGAAAAATATAACGAATTTTTTAAATATAAGACTTTGGCAATAATTTTACGAGTGATGTTTTAATTGTCGTTTAATTCGGTTAATTATAATAGCGTTTTTCAATATTGCCAAATTTTTATACAGTATATAATTATGGTTTAAATTTAGATAAGATAATAAGGTAATCGAAAATGGATATACTAAGTAAGATATTAGATTTTAATTTTGGATAAGAGGTAAGGAGGATTTGAGGTAAGGAGAAATAGTTTTCGTCAATATTCCTATTTTCCAATACGCTATATTGGTAATTTCTGCAGAGATAAATGTGTTTCTAATGTCAAACCTCATTGAAATTTAGGAGATCATCAAAAACTAGTGTATCGTACGATCCGAGCTTATGAAATGTTGAGTATTTGAACGGAAAATACTTAAGATATGTCGCCAAAATATCAGTTAGTCGTCGACTGACTGTTTCTCGTACTTGGGACAATAGCCTTCGATTGATATTCCCCTTTTGCTTAGTTGAGCGAATAGAGCTAGCGGGTAGAATTTCTCGTGGTTACAATGACCCGCTTGTTACCGAAGTTACGACACGATAGATTTGTTCCGCGTATGCCGATTCGCAAGTTCGCGGGAAAATGTAGCTCTCCTAGGGGTTGATTCCGTCAAAGGGCTGCTTATTTAACAGAAGTTGCTCGCCGTGGCGAATTCCACTGTTGCGACTCCATGGTTTGACCGGGCTCTCACTTGACCGGATCACGGTCCAAAATGTTACGCGGGTATTCAGCTTGTTAACCAATCAGGGGAACTCGCTGAGTAGTTTGCCCCGCTTTCTGCGTGGATTCGGCTCTTTAGCTGGGAATCGATCTCTTGCACCTTTGTACGTCTATTTGTATACGTATTTTACTTGTTCATCGTGCGGTTGCATTGTATTGACACTGTGGCGGAAAGAGAATTGAAAATTCTTTCTTCATTCTTTATTAAACTTATTCACGCAGGTACGTTATGTCTTTCCGTAAGTACAATAACTTCTCTCTTTCTGTTACTCAGTTGCTTTGGAAATTCAATGAGATGGAAAACTTATTAGTAACTTGTCAGATCATTCTGTTCTCTAAGGATATTGAAAGAAAGCAGTAACGTTGCAATTTTGCAATATAGAGAAAATTAAAAGCAGTTACAGACAGAAATAAGATTTCTACTCTGAGATATCAATAAGGAGAACATTCTTATTTATATCTTCTCTCGCAAACTTTCTTTAAATCCTTCTACTACTGAATATTTATAACAATAATTTTTATCATAAAACTCATGTGATAAATGTTATGATTATAATTTTTTAGTACCATTAACTTAATTATTAATAAATATATTGCTATTATTTTTTTATAGTATTCTTTTTCATTCTCAAAAATAAAAAAGAAGCAAGTGACATTGGAATTAGAAATAAAACAGTGACAATCCTTACTATCGATTATAATTATTATTTTATAATAAGAATTAAAAAACAAAAAAGCTCATATAATAATATTTTCTTTTCTTATCATTTTCTCTGTTTTGTTCAAACAATGAATTTAATTTAAAAGCACTGAAATAAAAATAATAAAATATGCTAAATATGCTTTTTCACGACAATTTTTTTGCAATATAAATATTTTTAACATAAACACACATTTAATTTGTTTTTCTTTTATCTCATGGACCTTGTTATCGTATTTCGTGCGTTTGAGTACAGGAAAATACTTAATTAGTACTAGAAGAAAGAGACTCAAGTGAGGAAAAGCACCGCATAAATAAAACGCGAGAACGAAATTGTTACGCGTTGACAGTCAAACCCCCGTCTGTATACGTCCCTATTTTAATTTTGCTACGTAATTACTCGTACGACGTATACATTTCAGCGTCGCGCGGCAACGTAAATCCTGGACGGTTTTAAGGGTTTCAGTGGCACGGTAATTTTCAGTTAGCTTGCGGCTTGCGGCTTGCGGCGATGAGGCGAGTACTTAATGGGGCTGGCTCAAGGCACAGCAGGGCAAACATTCTTGCGCCGGGATGATGGGCAACTTTACGAACTTGCGTATATAAATGCTCGACCGCTGCTCGTATTTCGGATGATACTTTTCTGCCTCCGGAAATTCTTGTGATACCTTCGTCCTGACAAAATAAATGCTGCGCGTTTTACACACTTATATAACTTTCTGTAAACATTTAGCTGCGCATTATACAAATAAAATTACTTTCACAGTGGCTATATGTATACGTGACGCAGAATTGCGGTGAACATTATTGTATAGCGAATATAATCAATTCGTAAATACAGTTAAATTTAACCATGCACACGAGATTATTATTTCACATTACATCGAACATGGAATCATAATAAGGCAGAAATGTTTGTTTATCGGATAGATCGAACCTGTAACAAAATTACAATCACGAAATAACACAATAATATGTACAAACTATTCTTGAAAATAAGGAGAGAGGAGGGGGGGGGGGGGAAGAGAGAAAGAAATAAAGGAAAGAAAAAAATTATAATTTTATATTGTATTTAGTAGTATATAGCATATTTTTTATTTTAATATATATAATTGCTTTAATTCAGTGATGCACTTGATCCGTGAGAAATAAAATTTGTTAAGCAATGCTATTATAAATTCTATCCAATTCTGTGAGAGATAATATATTATATATTCCTGCTTTGCATTGGAAGTTTAATTAACCATGAAGAATGCAACTCGATTGAAAATAATTTCTTATATACAATTTCTCTTTGTTTTATATTTTATTTTTATTTTACATTTTACCCACGTATTTCTTCAATCACTGTTATTTCATTAATTCTTCCGAACTATGATAACGTTCTAAATGTGAATTAAAATGTGTCTTTTAATTATTTATAATAATTCTCATAATTACTATAAATGATTATGCATGTAAAACTACGCTTAGATTCATATGTTTTTAACTATACTAGAACACAAACGCGCGCTACGCGCGCGCCATTCTTCGGTTTTATGTTTAAAAAAATGATATTTAAAAAAAAAATAATATAAAGTTTGTTCAAACTCGATTAATTTTTTTCACAGAAATTAGCTGATTGGAGCGTTAATGTGCTAATTAAATTTTAAAATAATAATATGTTAAAAAATTAAAATAGTAACATGTTGTAAATAATATGTTATAATATCTTATTCTCGATTAATATTTATTGACAGAAATCAGCTGTCAAAAATATTAATCGAGTTTAAAGTATTATATAACCTATTATTTAATACATATTATATTATTTTTATTTTTATAACATTATTTTAAAAATTAATTAGTAAATTAACGCTTTAATCAGCTGACGCTTTAATCATATATGTCATGTAGAGCTTCAATTAATTTTTTTTCAGTAGTAATATAAGACATTAATCAGACGTTTGTGATTGCTCGGTAGATACACTGACAAATTATCCAAATTAATTATTATACAACAAATTAATTATATAACAAATTAATTATTTTTTACAGTAATCAAGCTTCAAATACACAAAACATCTCGAAAACATTTCTATAAATAGAGAAAATATTATTGCGGAGAAAAAGACATTCTCTCTCTCAATATCTCTTAATCAGCTGATTTTTCTGTCAAAAAATATTAATAAAATTTGCTAATTAAATATTCTAGCTTACCCATTTATATTTATATTGTGTATGTTATAATTTGCTAATTTAATTTTAAAATAATAATAAAAGTTAATAGTAAAAGTTATAAAATAGTAATACGTTGTAAATAATATGTTATAATACCTTATTCTCGATTAATATTTTTTCTTTCTAAAGCTATATCTTTTCAAACGAATCTCCTTCGAGTTTTAATTAATTATTAATATTATAAGTCATGTACATACATACTATCGCGCGCGCGTTATCAGAGTGAAGTTGCCGATGTTTGTAGCCTCGGCCATTACCGAAACGCCGCGAGTATCAGGCAGTTCGAGCTACGTCCCGCTGTGATTAATTAGTAAGCATAATCGTTAGAAACAATTTCTAACCTTTGTATTGTAATATTTATCAATGGCATATCATAATTTCAACGTTAATATGTAGTCGTAATTGTTCGAAACGCATATTTCGCGAAAAATTCGATGCAAAATCTCTTGCCAACATAACCCAACTTAATCTGTTTTCGCGCGCGTGAATGTGTTGCGATCCGTGGATATATCTATCGTTAATTCTAGCTTACATATCTATATTGTGTATGTTATAATGCGAAATAATAAGATTATTCTAATATATGTATGTATTTTATTTGTTACAGATAGCATTGCGATACACAGTGCGATTCACGCGTCGTGTAGGGAGTTGGGAGTGCCGCGTAAAGTCTCGCGCGTCGGGAGTGCCGTGTAAAGTGTCGGGCAATCGTAATTATTCGTATTTTCGCGAGTGCGTGAGTGGTACCATGGACCAATAGAGGAGGAGGAGGCCCGGGGAGGCATCGGGCGACATCGGGGCAACTGTGAGGTATGCAAAATAAAACATTTTTTCTAAACTGCATTGTTTATGAGATATTCGACACACACATATGTATATACAACATAATTTGAATATTTTGTTTTCAGATCGATGTGCTATGTACTACAACTCCGCTATTGCACGTATCTGTGAGTGAGAAATTGTTTATTTTATAATATTTCTATAGCGGTAATGGGGATATATATAATATGTTGAAAATATTAAAATAATAACATATGTTTTAAATAATATGTTATAATATCTTATCTGCGATTAATATTTTTTGATAAAAATCAGCTCTGATAATTGTCATAATCGAATTAAAAATATTATAACATCCTTTTTCTAAAAAAGGCACGTTAAGTCAATTCTTGCAAGTATTGTTGCATCTTTTTCGATGCTGATTAACTGTTTCGATTCGCATTATGCGTTATATTCGTAGAATCGAGAGACTGTCATCGCAAGGGTTAGTAGTTTAACAGTTTGTTCAAAATAAAATAAAATAAAATAATATGTTTTAAATAATATGTTATAATATACTTTAAACTCAATCAATATTTTTGATAGTTATCAGCTGATTTCTTTCAAAAATATTAATAAAGCGTTAATTAGCTAATTAAATTTTAAAATAATAATATGGTAAAAAATTAAAATAGTAATATGTTGTAAATATATTGTATATGCGCGATTAATATTTTTTGACAGAGATCAGCTGATAACTCAAAAATATTAATCGAGTTTAAAGTTTTATAAAATATTATTTAAAACATTATATTATTGTATTTAATTTTATTTTGAACAAACTGTCAAACTGTTAACCCTCGCGATGACAGCCTCTCGATGCTACAAATATAACGCACAACGTGAATCTTGAGAGCCAATGAGCTTTGCGGAAAAGCGACAACAATAAACTTCGATATATGCGAGTATCGACTTTACATATCTTTTTTAGAAAAGGATGATGTAATCTTATTAAACAAAATGTTTGAAAAAAGAAAAAAATAGATTTATAAATTAATATAATTTATTTATTATAAAAGAAAGTAACGCATTCTCCTTTTTAAACCTAATTAACATTTAAAAATAAAATCATGTCATAATTTCTTATTAAATGTGATTAAAATTATATAATGGAAAATAGATAGAAAAATTTGCTGAATGATATAATACAATTATTTTTATAATGCAATAATTAACTGCGCTTCTTTTATCGCTCTCTTTCTTCTAATTTATTCTTTTATAAACATATCCGAATTCTATGTCCCCGAATATCATATCTGTATAGTCGGTGTGCAATTTCCGAAACCTCCCCTAAGTTCGACCTTCGGTGATTTCTGGCCGCGCCCACATACATCTTGCCAGTTTATCTTCGAAGCTTCGATCTCGTTGCTTATCGCGCACGAGCCCGCGGAAATGCACACACCCGCTCGTATTTCGTATTCGGCTTTCGGAAGGATCCCGGCGAAACTTTTCCCGTCCAACTTTCCGCGGAGGTACGCGCGCGAAGGTCATAAATGAAAATTGGAAATGTTCGTGCACACGTTAACGACGTGCTAATGCCTAAAGAGGCGCCCTACGTTTGTTCTATTTTCTCTCCCTCGTCTTAATTCTCTTCATTCGTCTCTCCCTCTCCTCTCGTCTTCTTCTTCCTCCTGTTTAATGAAGTCCAAGTAGTTTCGAGCGACGTCGAGGAAGAAGAACGATCGTGGCATTGTTTCGCGAGAGAAATTTCTCGAGTCTCATCTGCACATTAACAACTATATTTTGTATGCATCTCTTCTTTTCTCTTCCGCGCGTTATCCTCACTTCCCCCTCACGTTTATTAATATTGGAGTACCATAGGCGCATTTTGCGCTACGTCAGCAATCGCAAAATATCGAGCTTGTCACGAACAGCCGTTTTCTCCCCGCGATGGATTTTCTTCAAGCGGTATTAATAATCCCGTTGTTCTCTCTGTGCACACTCTTTATTTCTGTCTCTGCGCGATCAATATTAGAGCATTATAGATACGTTGCATAATATTTTTTATTCTATTTACATCATGAGCTTCTTTTCTAATAAAAGTCTATATAATTGGCGCTTTATATCAGTGTTATTTTTTAAAATTATATTTTAATATCGAAGTATATATATAAATATATTTTGATCATATGATACAAGATCGAAAGAGAGAGGAAAAGAGAGAAAAAGAAATTTATTTTCTGCTTCTTTCTTGTTTCGTAGATGAACTGGTTAGAATTTCTTTGCAAATGGATGCCTTTGTTTCGTCAAGGATTCCTCAACCCAGCGCATTAACATCTTTGTTTATTTGCTCGCTATTTCCATCTTAACATTGAATGTAATCTCAGATACAACCTCCTTCCTTTTCTCTCTCTCTCTCTCTCTCTCTCTCTCTCTCTCTCTCTCTCTCTTTATCTTTGATATATTATTATATCAGATACGAAAACACTTGCAGCATCTTTCGGGATGAACAGATATTGTCTACGATGCAGAATATGATACCCAAAGATCTGAAGAAGTTAAGAAATCAAAGATTCTTGTGTAAATTCAAAAGGATTTATTATACCCCAAAATTTTAATATAGCAGACTTAACACATATTGAGAAATAAACTATCTAAAAATAAGAAAAAATTGAAGCATTAAGATATATTTTTATTTTTTTGACTATTCGCTCTTTTTCTATAATATAATTTATTACGTTATTATTTATATTTTAATCTTGTTATATATAGTTACCTATTTAATAATGTTCAATTTTTAAATTATTGCACGCAGTGATTTTAGTTCTGTTTATTTCTAATTAGTATATAATTTGCGATTACTTCATATTTTCTTTAACGCGCCATAGAAGATATTGCAAAATTTTTCGCTGGAGGAAATAAATCATGCTAGTAACGGTATGTTATATTATTTAGTCAATTTTCCGCGAGCTTTGCGGTAGAAATGATTCATTTATTTATGATATATCTTCCGGTTCTCCGTGTCCTGGTTTTCTCGCGAACTTTCTTGTCTATCGCCAATGTCATGCTTACTTGATCTCCCATCGTAAATTTATTATCTCTTCTGCCATTTCTTAAATTTTAGAACTCAAATTGGTCCAATATCTATAACATGTGCGGCCTACATGCCGAAAACACATTTGTGTTCTACAATAATATATATTTCGTATTTTATATCCTTCCGCATATTTCTTAAAAAAAATATTTTTTTACAAGAATACATAAACATAAGATCATAAATAAATAATTTTTTAACAAGAATAATTTTATGATAATAATTTATCGTAAAATATTGTCGAAATATTTTTAGCGATAATAAATTTAAAAAAAAGAACATAAAGCTTAGGAATGTACGATAAACATTTTAAGTTGATATATAAAAGCCATACAAATTCAATGCTTTTAGAGGAATGTGTCGTACCAGACGCGATTACGGTATAAATACTATTGACGATACGGCAGTAAATTCTGACGACATTAATCGATACCATAGAAACGCGTGTCGATATTTCGATATTTTGCAACGAATTTATCCGTATCGACACACGTCTCGCTTTTTCTCCAATTCGGTGCCCCTCTTCCTCCTCCCTTATGCTCTCGTTCTCTGACTACTCTTTCAACTACTTGTCCGGTTGCGTTTCCAGAGGAACTATTTATTGCGATTCCACACCGTGATAGCCCCCTCACTCCCGTTGTATCCCTCCTTAAGGAAACAGTTTATCCGGTTGTTCGTCTTCCGCCTCGATGTTCCCCGAGGTCTTTTCCGGTTTCTCTCGGTCGTTCTTACCCTTCCTCCTTCCATCCCTCGATGTCCCCGTCACATTCAGCGACGACTTGGGCACACGTCTAAATTGTTTTCCGATTCGACATTTGTCGAACGTACGTTCACGCCGAACGCAGCGTAAATTTGTTCCCTTCGTTCTATCTTTATTTTGCAAATCCTCTCCCCCTTCTCGTTGTGCATTTACAATTCAGTCTTTTGTTTTGCAGCAAAACAAATGTGACTTTGTTTAAGATTAATCATTTTGAAAGAACAGAAAGGGTACCAAGCAAAAAGATAGGCAAACCTAGCTGATCATTCTTTATTTATAAATTTCTGATCCGTTTGCAGTTGAATTTTCCTAAATACAAATATATCAAGAGAGTAGTAGTATTTGAGATATACATATGTAAATAAATAAAAATATATATAATAGAATTTTTAAGAAACTATAATGCAGATAATCAAATTGAATTTTAAATAATCTTTATTAAGTCTAAATGGACTTAATATTAAAAATGGGAAGGGGGATTGTTGGCACTAAGGAAAAATTGATTGCAAATTAACTTAAGTATATTTATAGACGGAGAAAAATCTGAGACACATTGTACTGCGTAAAAGAGAGAAAGAAAGTATGTGTTACATAAGTATACGTTGTCATCAATCATGATCATACTAAAGAATTGATAACAATTTTTAATAATTTTCATTTAGAATGAGACCTAAAGCTTCAATTCCATTAGTTTCATATTCGTCTTACATCTTGATGTTTTTCTCCTGTTTCTCTCGACAGACTTTTCTCTACGACGTTGCATATTTGAGAAACGAGCAAAGTGCATCCGTGTACGCTTGAGTTTAGGAAAACAACGTCTTCGATCACGTGGAAAGATTCATTCGAACCCGGGAGGACGCGATTCGCGGGAAGGGGGTGCAGTTGCTTGTGTTTCTAGCTCACGATGTGGCAATTCTGCGATGGCACAAAATACGATTATGGGAAAAGTATTTTCTGCATGGCCCTCTTTCGAGATGCAATCAGCGATGACGATAGCAGCAGCGATAGTCTAAAACGTGTTACAATATTTGCTTGCTTATCGCAGCTGCCGAAATATCCTATCCGCCCATTTCATCAAAGTAGTTCAAGCTACGAAAACAAATCGACATTTTTAAAAAGAAATAGATAATGGTAAGGTTTTAAAAAGAAATAGAAGCAGGAATAAATAGAAATTTTTCGATTAAACCCCGCAAACTTTTCAAATTTTTGTAATAATAAATTTCAAATTCATCAAAAAACAAGTTTTTTTTAAACTAAATTTTAATACTTTTTTGTTTCTATCGCATAGAAATATTTTAATAAAATAGTAAAAGAAACATTTAAAACACAAAAAAGAGAATTCTTATTTATCTCTATAATATGTATATATTATGTTAAATTATTATGCTAAATTTTATTATTAACATAAATCTTAAAATTATTTTTTACATTAATTTGCTTCTAATTTATTAAATTAACTTATTATACATTACATTAACAATTTGTGATAAAATTTAAACCTTTTTTGCAATAGACTAATACACTATATTAATATTAGACGACAAAAGTGTCAATTTTCCGTGCCATTTCTATGCATTAACTTTGAAAGAATTTACAAATTCATATTTAGAAAGTTTAAATTGTAAAAGTTGAGCTCTTTTACAATCGGTAATAATAATAATTGCTTAGCTGAACTCTCTTACATCTGCAAACTGTGCGAAATTGATAATTTTCAACTTACTTTTGGCTATAATCATTTATCTGATCATAAAATAAATGCATCGGTCCTAGATTGAAAATCATGCCTCTCTCTGGAGATATCACAATCCTAAGCAAAGAAATTTAATATGATTGCTCGCTCAAGTAGATCATCGATCAAGCGTATATAGGTGCTTGTTTTTGATATTGTCGCTGAGTCATAGATATTGGTGCATCTTATATTTTCGTCGGTATAAACATCAAACGTTATCAGTAACCGAAGATGTCGTAACGCGTATCGCTACCGACAGTCTCGAATTTAAATGAGCAAAATTGCAAGACGTAATCAATTAAATCTGCATCAGAGCAAAATGCCTCTCTCTCGTTACACGGGCTCGTAGCTTTCCTGGCAAGTAGCCACGATGTGTTACAATGTCGCGTTCGGCAAGGCCGGCTCAAAATTGCGGACCATTCGTCAGGTGCCATTCTCGAGCAACTACAATCCGTTCCTCCCCCTTTGTCCCTTGCCTCATCGTCTCCTCTCGCCGACATTAATAATTAGAGCGGATAAAGGGATGTAATTGAATCAGTGCCTTAATTAAAAATCGCAATTAGTGTCTTCGCCTGGCCTCGGCTACCTTACGTAAGCAAAATTGAATTAATACACCGTCTGGTTCGGAGATGGCACTCAACACCATTACTTAATACTAGTATTACGAGATGCAAAGAGAGAGCACGAGAGAGAAAGGATGAGTGAGAGAGAGAGATTTATAGTAGCGTTCAGAGTGAGATGGGAAGCGTGATGGAGATGAAATTACTTGCAAGCGTTTGCGAACATACCGATGATAAGTGAGTGCTCTATCGCGTTTTTGCAATGTCAAGATAACCGTTCGTATTCGGCTCGACTTGCAACATACAGGTAATCAGTATCCGCGTACTTAGCACAAATGCTTCAGGTCGCCGGTTGTTATTCGCTCCACGTAATGTTACCTGTAATAAAAAGTTATAGAACGCGTTCGTAAAGAACGTTAGACAAACGTCAAACAGAGATTAGAGTAGGGACACGTAAAACACGTTGTACAATAAATATTGGGTTAATTTATAAATAAGTTTTCTTTTAACAAATTACATTTTTTATTTTAAAGTAAATTTTATTTTATTTTAAATTATATTTACAACAAATTATAATCTGTTATATACTCTCCATTTATTAAGTATAACTTATTGCCGACGGTAATTAATTTTTTTTTGAGGGTTTGATGCAAACAAGTTTTTTTTTACAAATTCATCGATCTCAGCATTATGATGAAAATTTTTTAAATAAATTTTGAAGTGACCTAAACAGATGGAAATTTGTTGGGGCACGGTCCGAAGAATAAAGAGGGTGAGATAAAAACTGACCACGAAAACTCCAGAATTTTTCCTTGGGTTATTTTATAATATCGTTTATATAATATCGGTATTTTATAATAGGTAGCTATATGTATGATCGGGCGTTGTCGTCTCATCAAATCACATTTTTGCGATTGATGAGGATTGCTCGCTTTTTTTTTACAATTTTTTTATACTCGCTATAGTTGCTGCAAGTATACATCTACTGTGATTGCTTTATTTCAATTTAAAAACTCATTGTTTCTCAGAAGAAGTGATTCAGTAATTATTTATAGCGGAACTTATTTATGAATCAACCCAACAATTAACTGCCAAGGTGCGCAATTGTTTATTTATTCTGCTTCGCTATATACATCTACATCTGATTAAACACAATTATGCCGCCGTCGTAAGTAGTAATCTCGCTAGTGGAATCTCTTAATGTTAAAATTAGAAGAAAGCGTAAGAATAGGAACGGACACAAGAATAGATGGGTTTTCATTGCGATCAAAGAGAAAAGATTTTTTAAATTCATCCAGATGCAAGTTGGAAGACTTATGTCTACTTGCATTTCGTGCATATTTTTTGCATGTTTATTAATGAACTTTATGATTGTATGATTGCTTTATATGTATGACTGACTCTTTTCGACATTTTTCTCTTTATTAATCGTAAAAATTCGATAAAACTGTGAAAAAAAGATTTTAGCTCGACTTTTATGCATGCATGCAGCAATCATAATGAACTTTATGATTATATTGCTTTGTATGTACGACTGACTCTTTTCGACATTTTTCTCTTTATTAAAATTCGATAAAACTGAAAAAAAATTTTAGCTCGACCTTGCTGCATGCATGCATAAAAATAAATATAAATGAATAAATAAGTTTTCGAATTGTGACTGTGCTCTCTTGCATAAATCTTTTTATACACGACTGAACAAAGTACTTCTCTCTTATCCTCCTAGATAACACAAATTTCACATTAGGAGATATCATAATTGTGCGGTAAGTTAAATTACAGCGCACAAAGCAATTGCAATTTACTCAAGTAACTGCGTATTACCGTGCCATTACATCATGCGTCCGCGTTAATACTCATGCGGGTTACGTGTCGCCAATTAACCGGAGTGATCCGCTAGATATACTTCAAACGAACGCGTTATGCAGGTCAATTGCATTGAACTGCTAAGATGTTAATTACATACCGATGAGATCGCGAGATAACTTTGACGTGGCGACGCACGTATAATAGCGATTACGAAATATTATATCAAGATACTATGCCTCGCATGCGACTGTCGGAAGACAATAATTGGCCTTTTAGCTGATAATAACTTGGGCTATGTCGTGGCAATTTTTTTTACCCGGAAGAGCTTAAAAGTAAACGTTGTGTCTGCCATCTAATGAAACGTGCACGACTCTCTCTTACTCGCTTTTACAGATGTATTCATTATATACATAAAGGATTGAGAAAACAATTGATATAGTTGTTAGTAGGTACTGCTTTGACTTGTACAGCTTTTATGTTATAAAACTTGTTTTTTTACCGAGTATAAGCTATTTTGTGTCTCGTTCATATGTCATATTTCTGCATATGATTCCAATTTACCAAAAAGCTAGAAAAATTTCATACTATTTGCATATTTTTTTGCTAGTGTTAATCTTTTATGACATTGTGGAATAGATATATGAATATCTCAAGCTTATTGTGTATCATGTTACATAAATTTCATTTATACTAATTTTTAATCATTTTAATATTAGTATATAAAAAATAATAAAAGAAGATATAATATATGTAATATTATCAAAACCGTTATCTGTATTTATTATGACAAATATTAATTGAACCAATTCCTGTATTGGGAAAGATTAAATGATAAATCAAGGAGGAAAGTCCTGCTTATTCTCCACATGTACTTCTACTGGTCGAATTCTGCTATTTTCCATGTCGACATTGTCCAATTTCGTCATCTGCGATATTAGACGCGACGTTAACTACTACAGAAGAGCGCATGAAAGAATTTCCGCGTAATATGCGTGGCACAGACCTTTTAAAAACTTCGTTCCGCGCGCGTATACCGAGTTTCTTATTGTTCTCATTTTAAAGAGCGTCTTTGCCCTGTTGTCGTCCTTCACGAAGTATTACGATCGTGTCGCCCGGTATATCCTCCAATAACATCCACTTCACCTATCCTCCACCTATTGTCGCCGTCTCTTTTCTTTCTGCTCTCCGTGCACGAACTCGCTACTCATCATGTTATACAGTTCCATTTTGCGTCGTCCGTGTATCGCATAGCATGCACTTGCTCATTATTCTTACCATTATTTCTTCAATAAGTCGGCTGCACAACGAGCACGAGCCGGCAATAGGAAGAAAGAAACGTTTTATTTATTGGCGCTTATATTTGTTGCTTACGTGTGTTTCTCGATCTTGACAGTAAAGTCATAAAGAATTTATTCTTTTTTGGAATTGTAAGATTAAAAAAAAATGTTTTTTTACGTAATATTATAAAAAAAACCAAATATGTTCTAAATATATAAACATTTTTCACTTTTCTAATTTTTAACGTAAATATTTTTAAACATTAAGAGACATACTTAAATTTTTTAAAGAGATAAAAAAGTTAAAATTATTATTTAAAAAATAGTTTTTTAGTAATAATCAAATTAAGCTACCATTAAATATGTATAATAATGATTTACCAGTATGAACTAATTATGCCTCGTATATCGAGGCAAATGCATTTATAGTCATGCATACGATCGCAAAACGGAGTTCTGTGTATTACAGGCGAAACGCAAGAAGCCTTTGTCGTAACTCGCGCGCTCTGCAATTATACGGAACAAATATCGGACGTATTTCCTATGTCGTGTTTTTATGCCACAGCGCGCGCTTCACTCGCGTACTATTGAGTCGACTAACGACGAGAAATTCATAAACGAATGCTCTTCTGTGGTATTCATCAAATCAAAACGTTTGATCAGCATACGAAAATTTCAATGCATCCCTTATGCGGATAACGAGTGCATACGAATATATCGTGATTAAACAAACTTTAAAAGAGAAGATGGTATATATATATATATAGCATTCTACACATCTTTTTATACTTATAAGTTTCAAATATCGATAAATGTATTTAATGATATGCAAATTAATATTTATAAAAAAATTATCAATTTCTAATGAAATTAAGGACCGAAAAAACAATTTTTAAAATAAAAAAAAAAAAATAAGCGTTAAAAAAATGTTTAACTTCTCTCATTTATTTAAAGAACTACTAAATTAATTTATTATTATAAGTTCGATTATCTATTCACTCTTGGAGAACGAAGCAATTATATATCACGATCTGAGAGAATATTTCAATCGGGATCGCGATCGCTCATGGCGAACAGCGTTTAGTTGCGATGCCAAAAGGGTTGCTCGCGCGGAGCGAGTATCCGGCGCGGTTTGCATTGAATTCGAGTGACTAAGGTTTAATTCGCCGTATTGGCAAGACTCGAGTCGGAGCTTGCGAATACTCCGGTGAAATTGGCCGCAAGTGTAGACTAGTTAAATGATGGGCGGCCTTTGCGGCGGACAGTTGTCCGATTTACCGAGAGAGAGACGATCGACCTAGCTCTATCTTGAAATTCTGGATGCTGCGCGCTCTCAAGGCGATACGTTTAGTGAATTTCTCGCGGGAGGTGCACGAACAGAATATATACACGTCTTCTTCAGATACGACGTTGTAAGGATCGGTCATATTCCAAGGTCCTGACTTTACTTCCACGACTTGTGACAGAGAAAAGTGTGTGTTTGAATTCATTTATCCCCATGTTATACTTATAACAAAGTAGCCTGTCAGAAAGTGGATTCTAAAATTTCATACATCAATAATAAATGTATCGGCAACATAAATTTTTAAATAAAGAGACTAAGAGTGCTAGACTAATATTAATTGTTTCAACAAAACGGGTTGTGTAACATCAGAGTGCACTCTGTATATTAAAGCCGACTACATTCAAAGTAAATTATAATTAGTTTGCTTTATCAACTTGTCTTGCAATAGTTTCATAACGGGTGAACTGGTGTGTCGATGTACGACGCTTTTTGAATTATAATGTTTTCAGTTTTCTGTTCTAAATTCAGCTTTATTATATATTAAATACATTTATTATTAATTATACTTTAAAATGTTATATATAGATTATATTGTTAAATAGTTTTTATATGTTCACATTAAAAGAAACTTATGTGTGTTACATACATTTATTATATAAATTATATTTCTTTTTGGAAAAGAGCCTCCTAAGAATTAGCTTCAACATAAATGTGATACGATCTTAACTACTCGTAACTAAAAAATCACAATGTTGCACATTCTAACATTGTTTGTCGGCAGTATGTGTACATGTATGGGTGTATATGCGTATACGTGTGCGTATGAGTAAATCTGCGCCAAACTTAAGGGCACATTCACGAACATTTCGATTGACGCTAGCCCACGTTAGCACCCTGAGTAGAAGCAGAAAGGCGTCGTTTAGGTCTCTTTGTCGAAAACAGTTTCGACGAAGGCAAGTCGTCCTGGCGGTGAGCCAAGCGAAGCCGTTTGTTCCTCACCGAGGAGAGCGAGCGCGGGCCACGCGCATCCCCTTCACGGATTTGGGGCTGAAATAAAATGAGGGAGTTGCGAGACTCTCGGAGAAAATAGAAAGTTGCTACGGTGAACGCGTAAACATATAAATCTCGTTGACCGAACGACCAGCAGGTTAGCTGCAGTTAGAACTTAACGCCGCTTCCATCACATCCTATCCTCCGCGCGTCCTTTAATTCCTTCTTGCCCATCCCAATCGCGCGAGCCGCCTCTTCCGTGTGTTTCTTTATCTCGCTTACAGACATTCTACAACGTAGTTACAAACGTTCAACGTCGCAAAAGTGTCCGAATGCATTCGTAAACAAGTGTCGCCGTTGTAAGATGAATATCTTCATCTTTTCTTTGTATTCGAATTTATTGACATATTATTATAAACTGGTGTGTAGCTTTTTCTACGCAAATTTCAAATTTTATTAATATTTTAAATAAAATAATAACACGATAATTACAGCAAAATAGAAATATATATTATAAAATGTAAACGATAGAGAAATGTGAGAAGTGTGTGTAATTTTGTTTTATTTTTCAGAGAATTACAGTATATAATAACATTAATGTATAATGATTTATGTAGATAATTAGTGTTATATCTCTACAATGCAATTTCTTTTATTTATAAATGTTCAATTTTATAAATTAAGAGAGATACGGTCATAATATAAAATATACGAGAAAAGAATAAAAATGAACAAACATTTCTATGAAAGATCATCATTTGAATTTTTAATATTATATAATTTTATAATCAAATTTCAAATTACAACTTTGATAAAATAAACTTTATCCATATATAATAAAATTAACTGAAAAATTAATTAAAGAATCTACTTTTATCAATTCGATTTCGTGAAAGTTCGCAAAAAATACTTCTATTTCTCGCTCAGTTTAAAAATTATTGATGTCTTGATACTTTTTCTAAAAAAAAATTGACTTTAAATTGGCCAAATCTGTCATTAAAAAATAATACGTGAGAAATGGAACATTATGCATATAGATTTTTTCGATTCTCGATATTTTGCACCCAAATAGATTCAACAATTTATAGTCAGTCTATCTTGTACATTTCTATTTTTTTCTTATCAATTAAATATATAGAAAGCTAAAGACAAAGAAATAAACTTAAAAGTTAGCAGAGAGCGATATCTATTCGCATGTGTAATTTCAGCTTGAATATTGAGAACGTTTCGATTAAATCGTCGTTCGGATCTACTTTGCCATTGGGTCCCGTCATTTCCGCTTGATACGCGACTCGATCGTCGTTCTCCGGAAGTGTGCTTAACACGAGTGCAGGAGAGGTATGCACGCGGAAAAGAATTCTAGTATACCGATGCTCGTAAAGTACAGGATGTAATACAGGAAAGCCGAAATCACTCGGCGCGCGCCAAGAGACGCAAATAAGAGATTAAAGGAACTCTCTCGTGAATCCTGTTCCAAGGCGTGGAAACGTTTTCGCGATTGACGAGCTTCCTTTTACTACAGATTGTTGTTTACGCGTATAACAGGACGAGAACAAGAATAATCTTCTTGTTGTCTAAGAGTTCGTTTAATGTGGAGGCAAAAGTCATGTGTGTTTTTTATTTTTTGCGAAATTATCCTGAACGAACAGTATTTTTTGTCATATCGAGTTGCAACGTTCATTTGCATCGTCGAGGGAAGTATGTCTTATATCCTTGATACATCCAATAATATCGCGTCAGCAACACTGTTTGTCGTTCAGCGAAAGAAATCAGCTTTCATCGACGGGCTTTCAATCGCAGGAATCACAGGATCGCGTCGCGAGATATATCCTCTTACGTCATGGTAAATTTTCTTGTAAAGGGGCGAAGAGAAAAGGACGAAAAAGAGGCGCCGTGGCATAAATGCCTGTCTGCCTGCTGCTACGATAGAGCCCCTCGATTTTAGACGTTATATTATCTACGTAAGGACCGTTTAACGCTGCTCTATAAAATACGTATTCATATTTCTCTTCCTCTTTCCCCTTTCGTACCCTTCTCTCCTCTCTTGGCTCCCCTTTGGCCAAAAACGGAATCGTTCTGCGGAATACGAAACTCTATATAAATTCGCATAAACGATTTTACTGCTCCAAGTTAAAGGTTCGCTCGGCTCCACACGCGACCATAACATCGCGCTTGTAAAATACTGGTAAGCTCTCTCGTCGCAACTCGACGCATCCATGCGGTCTCCCTGAATTGCCACGTTTATTGTTCTTATACGCGTAATTGTACCGCCGATAAATACCTTGATATTTCTTTTCTCCGATATATACGTCAGCGACATTCTTGCCTCTTCTCCCTTTAATGTCTGTCGAGTACGCGAGAAACGAAGTGGCAAATCTGTGCGATCTCTGTTGGAAAGAGAAATGAAGTAGATGAAATAAACTTGACGAGAGAAATGAGTCCTGATGACTTGTTGAAATTATTTCATGCACCCACTGCACTTTATACACTATTTTACGTTTGAATAAGCAGAATTCAAGGAATTACGTAATCGAATTGATGACAATTTAAAACTGAAATGATATGGAAATGAATAATTTCTATACAATAAAGAAAAGAGAAAGAAAGTAGTAAAATGTTATATCATTTTATTAAATAAGATATAAAACAGAGATCTCTCTCTTTCGTAAAGCATTCATTTTTCTATATGTCTTTATTTTAATGAGATGTAGATTAATGAGAAGAATCGATTTATAATATAAGTAAAGAATTATTATGTGGTGCTAGTTAAAAGAATAAAGGTAACATTTAAAACTCTTAAACGTCTCTACTTGTAAAGAAATTTTTTTTTTATTTTACTTGGCGATATATTCTTTTATATCTTACAATTTTGCCTTTTATAAATTTTCATGCATCTTTCAAAAAAGATAGAAACGTAGAATTTATTCAAGATACAAACGTCAGGTTATTTTCCTTGTATGTATATACATAATAGATACAATCTTAAAAAATGATAAAATGTATTCCAATATTCAATGCCAAGAGAAACTCTTACGAAGTTCTATCATTTTTGTTTCGATATATTTAAGGAGTTATCCTTATTCGGCGAAATAGCATGGTTTGTGAAAAAATGGAAGAAGAACGAAGGATATATCCCTCATCATTTCGCAGTAGATATTCTGTCCTTTTGCAGGATTACATGACATTTTTGGTAAATCGATGATAAAAAAGGCTAAACTTATAGAATTTTTGAAATCGTACTTCTGGATCTGTATGTCGGTCATGTAGAAAGTAGAAAGTAGGTTGAGGGATCAGACGCGCCAGTGATATAGCAATGGTATTTTCCGACGCTTTCCAAATTTACTGATAAATTGCAAAATAATTGCATCCGTTTGCTTATTGCAGCTACTGTTCATTAATAGATTAATATCTTTATTTGCGTACACATATATTTGCATTTTTTTATATTAAAAAAAATAAAAATAACACAAAATTTTAAATTAACATTTTTAAAGCAATCTTTTACCCATCTTTATTGGTAAACACACGCATTCTTTAACGAAAATATGTTATTAAAAACATGTATGTATTTTTAATAGCATATATATATATATATATATATATTATATATATTCGAAAAATAATATATAAATTAACTCATTGTGTGTATCTACGTTTAATATAACATCTATAATTTTTACATTAAATTCATACCTTCGACTTATCCATTATAATAACTGCGAATATATTTTGCATCATTTATTATAATCGTCATCAATCTCATGTAATTAGAAGATTATTATTACTCTACATTACTTCTACGTCTCTTCTAAATTCGTTGTGTCCGCGCCGATGAATTCATTCTTCGAAGTTATGTAATATTGATAGTCTTTCTATTGAGAAAACTGCAATGTACGAGTCTTGCTACGTCGATCGAACGGCCGTAAAATCTTTATCGTTATTTAATCCGTTTTTCCACCATATGTTTGCGAGAGAACGTCCATTCGCCAATGGATGATCGTGCGGAATATCGCGTATTATAGGAATGCCGGTGTGTTGTATATTCCTGCGGGAAATGCAATTTATCGGCAGGTCACGCAGACATGTTCCATTAATGCGTGATCATGGGCGTATCCACAGTCGGAATCAATTTTTATATTTTATATTTTTGTACGTTACATAATAGGTATAATGCATAAGAGTAATAATTTTTCGATGTTTCTCTTGAAATCCTGGATACTTTCAGTCACGCATATCTCGTTATTTTGCCACATTATTCTTTCAAGAAAATATCGCATATCGCTTGAAGTCAGCTTTGGCTTTTACTTTTCATTAAAACAATAGAGATATCTATAAAGAATAGAATCCGTAGTATCGAGGTCGCGCTTATAGATTTTACTTTTATGTTGCAATACGTTTCAAAGAGAATACAAAAGAAGGTCCGTGAGTTTTATAATCTTAATTTTAATGACAAATTTTCTTACTACTAATACAAATTTTTTTTCTTAGCAGAAACATTGATGTAAGTCATTATTTATATCCCCATTTTTTCTAGTTTTTTACATACATATTTTATGTATTTCCAAATTAAAATTTTATGTAAAATTCATTTAAAAATAATTGAAGATTATGAGTTTATTATTTGTTATTTTTATCACGAATAGTTTTTCTTTTCCAATAAACTATAATGCGAAAGCTATTGGTATCCCGATATATTTGCTACAAAAAACAATCAATGTCATTAATATCAAGAGAGATTTTATACAAAATATCATTTATGAGATTAATGTAATGCGAAGTAATAACTACGTCTTGATTGCATGTATAATGAAAAACTTTACACGATCGTGAAGCCGTATAGGTATTTTAACAGATAATACCGAAGAGCTATTGGCGAGAAAACCTTCGATAGAACTCGTGTTGTTGTAATCACACGGCACGTAACAGCCGTTTCAGTGTCGCAGTTGTCGCAGTTATCCTGTCGTATACGTTCTCTCGTTAACGTTCGTCAGGATCGTAATTTACGCGCTTCCAGACACCGTGGCGGCGACCGCGGCTATTATTAATGAGAGCCTGAGCCTTAACGTTCTACCGGTGACGATATCTCTTGACGTAGGGGCTGTTTTCGTTTCGCCCCTCAAGTCAGTCCGACGAATCCATTATTGCGCTTCCACGGGCCACTTACTCGAATTACGATCCCGATACCTCGGACGATCGTAGTCTGTAAATTGGCTTTCTTGTGATCACGTTTTACGTGACTTCGTAATCCGTACATCATTTCGGAATACGATGCCGTTTTAGCAGCGACAGGACTGTCCCTTATCGTTTGCGGTATTAGTTCGATTGGATAGGATCGATTGAACGCGATAGTATAATATATATATTTTCACGTAATGAGAATTACTTACAAAGATTTCTCTCTTTCTCTCGTTATTTATATTCGCTCTAAAGATAATTTTCCATTGAGATAAATATGATGTTATAAAAGTATATATTTCTCTTTAAACAAATTTAGTATAAAACAAAGATATATAAACTCTTTATATAAACTCCCGTTACAAAGTTCGTTAAAAAAATATGTGTTAATATAATATATATATATATATATATATATATATAGAAGTATAATAAAATAGCGTATGTAAATTGTTGTGAATTAAACTAAATATTTACGACAGTAATTTAGTCGCATTATTTGTAGTGGTTTAAAACAAATGATTTCGAAATGGGGCTCAAAGTCTCCGTCCCGAATAAAAATTCACGTTTTCACGGTTCGAGAGAGAGGAAAGTACTTTAACTTGAAGACCGTAACTATAAATTCACGCTGCCGTTCGTTAGTTAACGAAAAAGAACGACCGTAACAAGATAAACATGATACAAACCATAGTTCTGGCAAACTGCTGTTACGCGGTGGACGCGTTCATGTATATGAACGGTGCTATTACAAGCTCAGCAAATGTAAAACCGCACTTATGTATTTATTTGCGGATTCCACACGCGCGCGCGAGGATAGTAACATAGCCGGGAGCCATTTTTGGAAGTTACCACAGAGCGAGGGAAGGTTTGGCAAATAGAGGCTAAAAGGTTCGAGAGGGGTACGTTAAAAAGGAGTGGTTGTAATGGATTGCCCGTTAAATCGGGAAATATATCCGCGGCGGAAACAAACTGTGTAATTTACTCGACATTCGCGATCCGCGAGCCCGCGTATCAGAGATTTTTCTCTTTTTTTTTAGCGTAAATAAAGCTACAAACGCAGCTCTGTTCATTTTATTATTCGCTTGTATCACGGATTCTCCGACAACTTTGAACAGAATCCGCAGCCGCTGATGATCATAAGATACAAGATGATTCGCGAGTGATCACGTTGCAAATTACGCAACAATTTTCTCTTAATTAGGGAATATGATCGCCGTAGCTCTGCATTTGATACACGTCAAAAGCGACTAAACACAGTTATCTAAATGTTAAAGCATATTACGTAAACATTTTGATTGATTAAATATCCAACCAATTCAATATATTCTGCACGGTAATAAAAACAGTTTTCATCAACACAAACTCTTAAAAATTATTATTTAATTATTATAATATTTTATTTATAGAAAAATAAAATATATGTTATTTGTGAAAATTTATTTTCTATGAGGATGTGATAAATACATATGGCTTAATGTATGTGTAATACATTTTATATATGCGTGTACACTTTACTACTTAAATATCTTGCGCATACGATACATGAAATTTTATAAATAGAATTGTGTCCCAAATTTTATTATATAAATCGTCTAAAACAGGTTTAATCAAAATTCTTTATAAGACGTATCTGGAATCGATTCTGTTCAAATTTTAATACGTTTTTATTTTTCTTGTTCTTATAATCTGAAAAAAGCTTTTTTACATACAACTAATGGATGCGTAATATTTAATAGTAAAACCTTAAAATCTTTCATAGATAAAATAATTTTATAGATTAAATATATATATATATATATATATATATATATATATATATATAATATAAATTCTTAAACGACTTATTCCATAAATGCAACAGATTCGCGATGAAGGCTGTTTTATCTACGTAAAATATATCGCTTATAATAAACATTTGTTCATATGTCTTGATACTAGATCGCATGTAATTTACTGCACGGCTGCAGCGGTATATCTACTATAAGAAATGCTGGCCCTTTGTATTCGCCACGATTCGCTGATGGGGTGTTGTTCTCTTGCACTTTAAAGCTGCATGGTTTTTGCAAAGAAACCTGGTAACACGTCGCGATTCTATGTACAAGCGCATATACAGGGTGGACAATAAATATCTTTTTGTATATAACTCGATAAAAAAATGATGAAAATGTTATTATCGCATAATCGAAAACGAATGCGAGTACAATTAGAAGAAAATATACTAAATTTTGCAATTATAGAATTACTGTAATATTATTTATATTAACAATATTATCTCTTTTCTAGATAGATATAACATTAGATTATTCTTTATAATAATCCTCGATCGTTTTCTTCTAAAATTAAAAATCATGCTTCTCCAATTCCCGAATTTTTTTGATTGCTCGCTCGTATAAGAATTCGATTCGTTGAAACTCTTCATGATACAATTTGAAACTACCGTTACTTATTGTCTAAAGCCACTCTGTATATCCAGAGCGAGTAAAAGGTTACAGACGGTGTGTTGAAATTGCTATAGTTCTACCGAGAGGTTGGGGTTTACGTATATGTATACGCACACATTTACGCCAGCATAATATGTGAGAATGTGCAGGTCAGACTTGAGAAAAGAAAATTCAACCGTAGATCGTGCTAGCATTAGCGAGTCAGTGAAAACTGCAGATTATATGTCAGTCGACCAACCATGAGAGCAGACAGAAATTACGTAAAGCTGCAGTTCCTTCGTGCCACGAAAATTATATGTGTCTAATAAAATCATTCATCTTTCTAATAAAATCTCTATGTCACTTACATCTTGCTGTAACAATATAATTCCATATCCTCTTCAATGAAAATCTTTAGATTAGCAAAAAAAAATATACAAATGAATATTTGCATTATATTTATCACGTTTTACATTGTTTGTCTTGCTAGAATTTGAAATAATTAATGTAATATAATAAAATCTAAATATTTGGGAACACTCTTGAAATATAATTTTTTGAATACCTTAAATTACATTATTTCTGATAATTTTTTACAATTATTATTTCAAAATTAGTAATTTTAATTATTTCAGGTATTTTAAAGAAATATTGATATATGTATTTGCATCATTTTCCATGCGTAAAAACTACATGTATATTTTTTTATATTAAAATATTTTATAGATAAAACTATATTTAAATATCTTACATATAATTATCTTCAATAGTCTACATTTGAGAGAAATATGTTCACTACTGCTTATATATTGAATTTTTTATCTGCGTCGGAATAACAGGAACGTTGATATTATTCATCCGCGTTTCCCAAATAAGAACAATCAAGTTTTGTACTTTTCTCGTCGGCCCATGCATTTTCTATTATGCCGTCTTCGTATTCTTGTCTTTATCTCATTCCATTCATTTCCTCCGACGATTGTTAATCTTCGCAGGCTCGTTCCAAAGTCTAACAAGGCAATCTACTGCGACTATTCCACTGTTTGCGCTTCCGCTGTGCATCGCGTTGCCTCGCTCTTCGACGACCAAATCAAGAAAATAATTCCTCACGATAACCGAACTCGTAAAGGAAAGTTTACGATGGTAATTTGTGCAGGGTAGCATTAAGTTTGCAGTCAGATTACGATTTTGCTTTATGAAATTATACGGAGGAGTGGATTAGAGCTCTTTCTCTCTCGGAAGTAGTGACTCGATTGGATGAGATAACGATGGAACAACGAAAGGAGGATTCGCGATTCTCGTTGTATTCGCTAAAATAAATCGTCGCCAACGATATCACGTGTCCGCGATCGTCGTTTCCGACTATGCAGCTTTACATTGGTATGCATCGAATTTATCCCACGTCCGTCGGGAGCAATAACATCTCTTACGTTATCTTGCCAGTTTCCAATTTAACACAATAGCTTGTAAATCGCCTTTAAACTTTAAATATGCGATCGTTCGACTATCGACTGAATTTACACAGTGCCGGGTTAATTCTATTTTCAAGCGCTACTTTTCAAACGCGATAGCGTGTCTTTTGAATTGCCAACGTGGAATGTTTGTGAGAATAAAAATAAAGTATATAAAAAAATGACAAAAACAATTCTAGAAAATAAAGGGACAAATAACTATTTCTATTTTTTTTCTTTTAAAATTTTAAATTGATTTCAACAGATCGGCAATTAACTTTCTTCAGCTTTACTATATATTGAACTTTGTCGTGATATTTATTATCTTTTAATATTTCTTTTTTCTCTACAATTATATAAAAATGATAAATTTTCTCAAAAATTTGTTTATATTTTCTAGAAAAAAGATTCAATTTAATTACAAGTTCTAAAATAATCTATAGAAATAATATATACATATATACATATATACAATCTATTTACATATTATATAATATATATATTAATTTACATTATATAATAAAATATTATATGTATAATATTTTATTACTATAGTATTGATATTAATATATAATATTTTATTATCTATATTTTTCTTAATACTGTAATAACATTTTTCTTTTTCCTATGATTTTTTATTGATTCTCGTTTTATTTTTTATGAATCTATCTTTCTATCTTCAATTTCCGAGAATATTAAGCAATGTCAACATTATGACATTTTGCTTTTAAATTTTCCATATCTCGCCATTGGTCAACAATATTTCGATTTCTCCTAATCTTGACATTCGGCCCTGAGGGAGTTGGACGACAAAGAGAAATAGAGTAAATATCTACAATAGCCAATAACCTGCAACGATAAAATATAGTACTTGCCAAACGCATAGGATATCTATTAATATAAAAAAAATAATGTATCTTAAAATTATAATTTAAAGAATTAGACTCTTGTAGAGAGAAATGTTGCATAAAAAAATTTAATCAGTTACTAATGCTCTTTCTTTCTAAGTTATTTATTTATGTAAAGATAAACATTATAAAATTATCTATATAATTTAATTATTGTTAAATTAATTTTTAATAAAAATAAAATATATAATTTCATGTGAGCTGAAGGAAATGTTGAACGCTTATTTTTCACTTTATTTTGACGTCGCCATAAAACAGCAACTATTTTGCTCACATAACGAGATTTCATTCTTGAGCATGTAATCTGATCAATACCCATCCACACAGTAAATTTCAATAGAAAAAGATAGTACATATATCAATTTATAATAGGAATGAATATACTTGTATGCACACGCGCGGAACTACGTACAAACAAACAGATTCGCAAATAACCGGGATCGAAATAACGGAGAAGGGAAATTCTCCCTTCTTTGCTACACTCGCTATACGCAAGAAAACTAGTCGCCAGCCATTTATTCCGAAGTTGCCGCAAATATCGCGCTCGCAATTTTCCGTCGCCGTTATACAGGATGGGGAGGATGAGAGATCGATTTAGAAGCGTGTATACACGTATATCCCGAAGACGTGCACATTTGTTCACTAACGCACAACCACATATACAAATTTCCAAAGGATATACCCTAGACCGGCAGCTGTCTGTCCTTGCGCAGAATAAATCGAGACAAATGGCGGTCATTCGTCGGTCATTGAAACGAGGACATTCTTACGAATTACCCGAAGGTATGGTACAGCGGTGTCGAAGATCGATTTCCAATTGCGCGGCTTTGGGATCCCGCTTCGCTTACTTCGCCGTCCACTCCAGGTCCCTGGACAGTCTACGGACTCAACGCGAACGGAGATAAGACGACGGACGCTCGCTCGCAGATAAAAAGAAACGCAGGAAGTGAAAGAGATAGGGAGCGCCTCTCGCTCGGTCCGATTCGCAAAAGTGGAAAATGGACGAAGCGAGTTTGGGGTTAAAGAAACCGACGAGAGTAAATCTCCCGACCGTCCGCGGACAAAATCTATGTTCAATGCTCCTAATAGATTAAAGAGACGTACAGGTAGTCCATTTCACGCAGCCACGGCTCTTTATTTCGTCTATACGTCGTATTAAGACGTATCTGCTTGGACAGCCAGTTAAATAAATAGAGTCGCCTTCACGATAAACCGAAAAAAACGTAATTGTCTTCGCCGAGAAACTAAATTGTATTTACGAATGCATTAAAATAAAAGATAGTCATTGCGTTATCGTTATTGTAATGAGACGGATGACGCATCTAACCAGAAATTATATATCAGAAAGATGAACAAAATGCGCAATATTATTTATGTGCATATGGCAAATTATAAAAGAGATGTATCTCTTATATTGTCTTTGATTTATTTGGTATTATTTATATTTATAATAAAAGAGCCTTTGCTTATATATTTGTTTAATTATAAAATATGTAATTAAATAGATATATTACATATATATGTGCATGAGCGGATCCTGGGGGGGGGGGGATTTCCCCCTGGAAATTAAAAGAAACAGTTTTGCTGAATTTGTTTAAAAAATATAAGTAAAGAAAAACAAACATTAAAGAGCTATCGACGTTGATCCTGAAATAAAAGCTAATCATAAAACCAAAAATATTAAATAAAATAATTTTGCAAACCCCCCCCCCCCATTATCGACGTCAGGATCCGCTAGTGCATATGTACATCCACATACACACATAAATAGATATACATATGCATGTATATAAATATTATATATATGTATATATAGAATATATGGCGGACAAATTTGCTTCTTTACTACTTGTCTTCGGGAACGTCCGTTTCTTTACTTAAAAGCGCCACCATTTTGATGTAATATATACATATATACATCCGCATACATATATAAATTTTTTTTTTCCATATACATATACATAACTAATGTATATATGTATATTTAGGATATATGGCGGACAAATTTGCTTCTTTACTATTTGTCTTCGGGAACGTCCGTTTCTTTATTGAAAAGCGCCACCATTTTGATGTAATATATACATATATACATCCGCATACATACATAAATACATACATACATATGCATATATATAAATATTATATATATGTATATATAGGATATATGGCGGACAAATTTGCTTCTTTACTACTTGTCTTCGGGAACGTCCGTTTCCTTACTTAAAAGCGCCACCATTTTGATGTAATATATACATATATACATCCGCATACATATATAAATTTTTTTTTTCCACATACATATACATAACTAATGTATATATGTATATTTAGGATATATGGCGGACAAATTTGCTTCTTTACTACTTGTCTTCGGGAACGTCCGTTTCTTACTTAAACGCGCCACCATTTTGATGTAATATATACATATATACATCCACATACACACATAAATACATATGCATATATATAAATATTATATATATGTATATAGAATATATGGCGGACAAATTTGCTTCTTTACTACTTGTCTTCGGGAACGTCCGATTCTTTACTTAAAAGCGCCACTATTTTGATGTAATATATACATATATACACTAGCGGATCCTGGGGTTAAATCCCCCCCCCCCTGGAAATTAAAAGAAACAGTTTTGCTGAATTTGTTTAAAAAATATAAGTAAAGAAAAACAAACATTAAAGAGCTATCGACGTCGTTAATCCTGGAATAAAAGCTAATCATAAAACCCCAAAAATATTAAATAAAATAATTTTGCAAACCCTCCCCCCCTTATTATCGACGTCAGGATCCGCTAGTGTATATGTGTATATAATTTATAAATAGTACGGATATAAAATATCTGTGCATTTATTGGTATTGATTATTTTATTGTTTTTCTCTTTAGTATAAGCAGTATATAAAATTATATTAATAGAAGCAAAATAAATAGATATACATATGTGTGCGTGTGTAAAAATTTAAAAATTTTAATATTTAATATTTTATACTTATATACTGCTTTATTTAATCTTCCGTGTTAGACAACTTTTCAATCACAACATTATTATCTTATCAGGAAATTGCCACATTTGTGTGCTGTCGAGGCAATGTTCGAATAGAGGAAACAAATCCAAGATGCAACATTGGAAATGGATTTCCGATACTACGTGGAAGGGCTGCTATCTTCTTCCGCCTACTTGACAGATCAAGAAAATAATGTCGATTTTCCAACATACTCGAAAAACTCTATATCCGACTTGACGTGACATTTGCGCTTATAAAACTTTCCGATATTTTGCTTCGGATTTCGTAGACGAAACAGCTTTTACATACATGATATACTCTACACACATACACATGCAGTTTACATTAAATTTTTTGATAACTTTGAAAGTTCGCGATAAAATAACTAGTATATATAATGGATAAGCCAATCATCGCTTAATAGTAATCGCGTATCTTATGTGGTTGACATTGAACGGCGGTGTCAATCAGGAGTACAAAGGGATTATTTGCCGCTGTCTCAGAGATTGATTTTGAGTGCCGTATCGAAAATCGATTTCCAATCACGCTGATTCGATTTACTTCTCCTTCAGAGTCCACTAGAATGTAGATTCAACGCGCTCGATGGATATAGTGATGAAGCGAGGGCGAGAGGAAAGAGGAGAAGTGTGTGCAAAGTTAAGAAGTGAAGAACAGACGAAGCGAAGGAAGGTCGTTCCAGTTCGTCCATCTCTTTAATGGCTACGACATTTACATAGACGATCGCGTTTCGCAGGCTCTCCCGATAAAACCGTGTACATTCGTTTGTCCGCGGGTCTCCTTATTTGCACGACCGCGAAGCGCGCGCTGACAACTCTTATTAAGCTCCTCCGTTAATCGAATAAGCGTGGCAATGGCTGTTCGGCCGTTCCATCGCCACGTCGAAAATCGATTTTCAATCTCTGCTTTTAGTCCACTCGGTCTCGCAGTTGGGATCTACTTCTGCGCTTCCCGCGACAAGCAACCCTGCGATTCAACAATGACCAAGATAAGACGAAGATGCAAGGAAAGAGAGGAGAAAAAAGAGGAAGAGAGAAATGGGGTTTTAGCAAGAACAACCATTGTGCATTGGGCGAAGGGAGGGTAACTTTGTCGAACCGCGAGATAGAAAATGGATGAGATAGCTTCGATGTTGAGAAAACCGCGACGCGATGGATACGCGATAATCGTAAAGTCAATGGATCAATCAGCCAATACGAATCATCGATCGTGTCGAGACATTCTTCATTTATATTTTCCTATATAAATTAAACAGCGTGGAATTTTTTAAGAGAATTCTATTTTAAATATATATTCTAATAAGTAATAAGAAAACAGAATATTTACTTTTTTATGAACGTCATAATTTAACTTTAGTTGTTTATAAATTTATTTTAATAATGACCTTATTTTCTAATGACCTGAAGCTTTATTTTTTACATATTAATTCATGATTATAGTCATAATCTTAAGTTATAATATTAAATATTTAATAAATTTTTAAAATTAATTAGCGCGAGAGACTTACAATTTCCGTCGAATTATTATGAAAGATGAATATTACTTTTAAAACGTTAATATTATTTTAATGTTGCACATTGACATGCTTGTAAAAGGAAGATGCATATACTGTGTAATATATCACGATATTTCTCTCTCGATGACTGTTAATGTAGGTAGATATCGACTATTTTACAGCGCATCGCAACATCTTTGAAATTTTTCAAAGTGACATCTTATCGATTCCTCGGATGTGCATAAAGCCAAAACACGTCGTCTAAGTCGATTTTTCACAACGTCGTGTCGGTCGCTTTTTCAATCTGTTAAATAGTTCCCTTAAACAAAATCTCTCACTTGTAGAGATGTCGCGACATCAATCTGCTCCAAAATCTATTGGAAAAGCAAAATGTATGTAAATGAAAAGTAAATATGAGTCAAAATAAAATTGAACGCAAAATTGAAAAAATAAAAGTGACAATTATCGATGTTCACGATTATAGAAGTTTATTATTTTGATATAAACTTCTGGGCGTGCAATAAAAAGAGAAATAGCTTTATAAATCACGAATCTCTTGCATGATTGAGAAATATCCGAAAAATAGCATCGATATTTCGCTGTATTCGCTATATATTCACATAACTGGCAATATATTGTGATTTAGGAAATATTCAGATTACCTGCTGCTTCTATAAATACGAAATAAAAATACCAGAGAGGAATTAAATGAATATCTTCATATCTACCAGCGAATTTCCCGAGGCTGATGGTAGACTCGATCACCATTGGCTGTGCAGTTCGGAAAAGTCGTATTCCCCTCTCGTGCTGAACATTAGTAGGTAACGATCATTACCGTACACTTAGCTACCGCAATTTGAGGAACTTGCGGCGTCGAGTGCGGGATGAGGGAATACTTCGTAGTCGGATTGTACCGGCTCTCGAGGAGGATTTCGCAAACCGCCCCATCAGCGCTGCTCTGACCCGCGTATCGACCATCAGGTTCGGCCACGTATCTCTCCGCGGAAAAGGGGAATAGGACACTGCACGAGATACGGTCCCATGCGCACCCTCCGGGAGACCTCGACATCGACACCTACCTACATTCCGTCGTCCTTGCTCGTCCCCTATGTCTGTTTACGTCGTCCTTCTTCCGACTAAAGCTACCACGTATATCTGTCCGCACCGACGTAAACTACGACTCCATTTGTCTTAGCCACTTGCTCGCCCCGTCCGTTCCTTCGTCTCGCGAACTGTCTTTACTATACTTCCTTATCGCTCCGAAATATATAGAGCTATGACTGGTCGCAAGCGGATTGTAAATTCGCTTGACGCTTGCTGTCCTAACATTATTGCGATACATGTTGCTCCGTTCTGATATCGGCACTTTATATAAGAAAGTGTTCAACTGCAGATGATTAGAGAAAATTAATAAGTAATTCTTGCTACGTTATAGTTATAATTTGAACTGTGATATTTCAAATATTAATGAATCAAAATATCAATTGTACATATTCACGAGATATTTCGCAAAAATTATTTGCAAGCTTTAAGAATTCTGAAGAGATAATTTTTCTTGAAGTTCGAAAGTTTTATGGAATAACTTTTTTTACGGTATTTAAACTTCCCAGCATTTTAATGTTAATTATCTTGATAAAATATCAAATTAAATTTGTTTTAAGTTAAAGCTTAGTAAAAATTAGTTCAAGTTTTTTCTTATCAATTTGCATTCTTACCGTTTCGTCAAAAGCCTTTAATTTTAGATGTTAAATAGCTTTATAATTGCATCTCGCTTTAAGTTTGCATATGAAAAAAGTTTGTTTCAAATTTACTGAAAAATACAATATGATACTTGCAAAAATTTATATCAAATTTATATCAAATTAAAAATTAAAAATCTTAATTTATAATTTTTAATTTATAATTTATTTTTAATTAAGTTAAAACTTGTAATTACTGTAATAATATTGTAATAATAATAATAAGAAAATGATCTTCTTGAAAAAGCTTAATTCGCACACTATACTGTTTATTTTAATTTGTTTAAAATATATTAATACGATATATATATATATATATATAAGTTAAGAAATGAATATAAATTTATTCGATATAATCCATAATTGAAAAGTAGTTTAAAGCGCACAGTAATTTTCTTATTATATTATCGCAAATGTATAAAATATAATATTAACATTTCTTTATTCTCTACTCTAAATCAATAAGATTAAAAAAAACTGCATTCTTACAAACTTTATTTAAGTTTAATTAGTTAAGCTCATTATTTCCGCACAATAAAATGCTTCAAAGTGAATAGAAGATCGGATACGTAATCAGGTTTCGGAAAATAATTAGATTCATGCAATTTCACTGATCTTACTGATTTCGCGATTCTTGACGGAATTTCTGGACGTGTCCTAGATTTCGTGAAAAATCCGTGTATCCGATACGAAATGAAAAGAAGTTGTTCCGCGATGGAATAGCTACTCTCGCCGGGAGCGCAATTTTTCCGGGTGTACGCGCGTTGCCGACTCGCCAGAGCATCCCGAATCACTAAGTCGTTTAGCCTTGCTAGCCCTCAGTTTATCCGGCTACCATCTACAGGGCGAATCACGGCAGAATAACACGGAGAGAAATTTTGCTGCGTATTTTCCTGCTCCGTCCGCAGCCGTGCCGGGATACGGCAGACACTCCATTAAATGATTACATCGTTAAGATTCACGCGACTGCGCTGCGCAGCGGCTGCCCCATAAAAGTTACTCGTGTATATCTAACACGAGCATGAATCTTTTAAGTGATCCTCTCGTGATTGAACATCTTCAAGGTTTGATGCAGGAAGGAGATTGAAAAAGGAGGTTTTTAATTGAAAATTCTTCAAGTATGGGATATACGATGCTTTAAACCAGAACTAGCAATCGTCTAATAGAATACATCTCTAAACGTCTTCGTCTATCTTTTTAATTCTTTTTGCTTTTTTGTTGAGCAAGATATAATTTGATATAGTACGTTTCTGCTGTGCAAGCAGGCACATACATTTCAAAATGTTAATTTTATTCTAAGCGTTAATGTTATTATATTTTGACAGTTGAATTTATAATGAGCGTCAGAAGAAACGAGGATTTAAGATAAAGCTAATTTTGGACTATTTATAATTTGTAACGAAATTTAAAAAACAGAATTATCTTTATGTACTCTACATTCTGATAATTAAAATATTTTTAAATATATTATGCAACAAATATAATAATAAATAAAATTTTATCATGATTTATAGCCTTCGTAAAGTGCACTTGACAACTTGCCCATACAACAATTAGCAGCACTCTTCGCCACAGAAGTACGATTTATTTATTGAAAGTCCGATTGCATCGCTCTCGGTTTATAAGTTGATCAAATAGGAAACCTCATTCATATACTATATGTATTGTATAATTCACTAACTGCATAAATTATTTGTAGAACATTAAAATTCACAAACACACGTTTGTTTGAAGCATCTCTACAAACAGTCAGTGACTCGGCGCAGGTTTCGCGCTCTGTAATTTCGAGAACTATTATTGATGCTTATTCATACATGCATTTCTGACACGTTAAGCAACGTCAGGCCGTTTGCTTTCCGTATGAGATCCCTTTATGACAATGATCACGCGCTTGCGATATATGAAAGATATCAAGGAATTGAGGACGAGGTTAAAAGGAGTAATTACCGGCGATTCGGATATTGTATTACTGAGAGAGATAGGACGAAAAAAGATTGATATGTCGATGATCGAGAGAAAGAAAAGAATTCGAGAAATGAGAGTGTGAATATACGAGGGAGTGGAAGAAACATCGAGCGAATGGAAAGAAGAAATTATTTTAGTCCATTTGCTGGACCGTGCTTTTTACTTCGTTCAGCGTGTAATATTTCTTCATCTCACAGCTTTTTTGATGTAGATGAAATATTACGTTGAAGTATCGAGATGTAAGAAATCGTGAGATTTCTTTTCTTTTTCTTTTAGCAATAATTTGATACTGTGACTGTGCTATACGCACATACACAGGAACAGTATAATAAATGCTTTCAATAACATTCTAATACAAGCGTTTTTCCAAAGTATATATAACAAAGAAAAATAAACTTTAATTATTCAAATTTTTTCAATAAAATATATTAAAATTTGTAATTGTGTGTCTGTATCAATATATCTACATATATATAATGTTCTTAATATACTTACGTTAAAAATATTTCAAAACTATATGCAAGAAATAAAAGTTTAAAGAAATTGTTAAGAAATAAATTATTCAAAAACAGATATAATATTAATTAGCAAAATATTTGCCTTTGAATTTCTTGATATAAATACATTTCAGGTGTTTAATTATGAATTAATGTGCAACCGCATTTTCTAATTTGAAAAATGTATTTCCTGACATGCTGACATTTAAATTTTATTAAATTTATATATTCCAAGCTGCGTGTATATCATATTTATTGCTTTTCTCTTGTAATATTCAAAATTATTTCATTGTTGCAATTAAAAACAAAACAGGATTTTGTGGCAATCCAGTATTTACGTGGTAACTGAAAGCAAACATGTTTTATCAATAAAAATTGGTTAGTTAAATAATATAGCTATACATTGGGAGCAATTACGAAGTGATTATTATTTGCCTTTCGTGGCAAAGAAAAATCATTTTTGACGCGTAAAGAACATTAAAACTTTTTATCCACTATATATATTGTTGCCAAACTCATAATACTAAATTCATAAATACATAAATAAACTATAATCTGATCGTGAAAATACATTAGTTATTATTAGTTGCGTTAGTCAAACCCAGTTACATTAATTAACCCAGCGCTCATTAAGCTATCGTACATCGAAATTATTTACTCACGCATATTTACCATATCATAAAATTCAATGTGTGACAAATATGTGTTTATTCACAAAAACGAAATTACAACATTTCAAATAATAATATGCATCAGACGTTCTCGCATAATCTAATTTACTCGCTAGTAGACTATTAGTTAATGTATATTTGTTACGTATAAAATTGACACGTTATATTAATGTTATTAGATTACCTGAAAATTAATTGCCTATTTTGTAACTCTATATTCATGAGATTGGTATACAGCATTATTATTATTACGTTAACACACTCATGAGCAAATATATCGATTATTGATATATTTTAACAATAATCGTTCTTGAAATAACTTTATTAAAATAATTTGTGTGAAGAGAAAGAGAGAAAACATATACATATATATTCTGCGTTTTATTTGTTTAGCAAAAAATTCAATCAAGTGATTTTACGCTAAAAAAATGGAAAGGTCACAAACTTTCTCTTATTGTTAATAATGATATTTTAAAATCGTTTTAAGCAAATCAAAATAGACAATCATTTAAAAACAATAGAAAAGATAAAAAAAAGTAAAACAAAATGCCGCATAAATCGAAAATCTGCACTTAATATCCGGACAACGTAATACAAATGTAAATAACTGCACGTAGATTTTCATGAGATAAGCTCTTTTGTACATTACTAAAATCTTAATTTGTATGCTACTCGTGCACACGCTTTGTGTCTTATGACGGAATATCTAAAGTAAATAATGGCCATTTAAAATTAGTTGTTAGCATACAAATGTATATATAAAATGTAAAGCATTTACATATTTATATTCTTTTTTACAAAAACAACCTCGATAGCATACACATAAAACGCATATACACATACAGATTACAATTATTAATTTAGTTTCTCGCTAATTATTTTATAAATATTTAAAACAATCTATAATGTGTGTGTGGGTATGGATAAATGTTTTGTTTTTATGTGTGTGTATAGGAATCTTAATTTTTCAAACAAATCGTTATGTGGAAAAATGGAAGATTATTCTAACGTTTAACAAAGATCGAAAAATTAGCCTAAATCGTCAAAATAAAATTTACCATAGACAAAAGGAGAGCTTCTATCGCGAACTGGAAGTGTGCACAGAGATTCACCGGGTTGAATTATGGAGATTTATGGAGTTTGCCGTTGCGGCTCGGACAAACACGAGCCAAGCATGGCTCGTTATTCGTCGCGCGCCGAGTATTTCGGGGGGCCTTAAGCCGGTTTCGGAGTACGCGCTAGGATAGGTTCGAGGAAGAAAGGTTCGGGAAACCATTTTCTATTCTGCACTCGATGGTCACCCGTTTCCTAACGCTCGTCCCGTGGGAGCACAGTAAACGGGACAGGATTATCCATAGTAATGCTCTGCGACGGCGACGAGTATATGCGAAGATGCTCTCCGCCTCTTTCCTATATCTATCCCCGGAGCGGAGGAGGAAGAAGAAAGGAGTCTCTCTCTCTCTCTCTCCCCGGGGCGTGCAGCTACTCCAGACGGTTAGCAAGAAATTAATTCCCGTTTAATGCAGTCCCTGGTTAGCATTGCAAATCTTCGCTCCCGCGGCTTTTCTCGCTTTTCTCTTGGGCGCAGCATCCCGTTGGGTTCCGCCCGACCATTCGTCCCGTCCGTCCGTCAACGCGCCACCTTAACTGCGCAGCCACTTTTCTTTTCTTCCATGTATTACGCAAATTTCTTAGCCTACGTGCCGGCAGCACTCCCCTTCGGGCTTTAAAAAAGTCTATCCCTGTTTGTTCTGTCTAGTCGCGTCTTCGTTTCCATTTCTCGCGCGGGACTTCAACTGCAACTGTCACTTATCTGTGCGCCATAAGACGCTCGAGTGCTTAAACAGTTGACGAATGTGCCAACAGAAATAATTTTACGTTAATAATAATAATCGTATTTAACTGCAGCTTTCACTTAATGACAATATACAGAACGCCTCTTTTCATTAGTATATATTTTTGCAAATAAAATATCGATATATTTTTCTTTAACAATAAGCATCTCATCGATTAAAGAAAAAAAGTATAAGACACGTTAATTTGGAAAAAGATATTTCGTTTAAACTTTGAGATTCAGGAAATTTACATAGTCAGCTAATTTATTTCCCGAATTGTGTGAATGGCAATCATATTTTATTTTTTAAAATTATTATTTTTATAATAAACGTACTAAATTTTACATGCGTTGATGATATTTTTCAGATACGTTCGTTGACGTTTAAAATACATTGTACGTTATACGAAATTGTTTACAAGGAAAATTTCCTTTTGCTATTAATCTGCCTTTGAAAAGGTTAATGCAACACAAAATTCACTTTGGCGCAATTTTCTCAGACGCGGACTTAATTTTATCGAAAGATAATGAATTTCTTGTTTATCCAAAGAGTTCTATCAAACGTGCAAACGAGCGCGAGCGCGTGTGATGCGCTTAATTTGCGCACATACACACAGATGCGCATACACGGGGAAAATAACGATCATCTTGTTTACCAGCGGAACGAAAACGTTGGTGAACGTTGGTTCGTTTTGGGACAGATTGAAGCAAAGCAATATTTCAAAGAGCCTTGCTACGAACAATAGGTTCTCGTAATTATCGCGTTTAACCGGCTAATTCCGGCTTTGCCAGCCCTTCTACATGGAATGGAAAGTGAGGGGGCGAGGGTGTCACGTCGAATATATTAGTGAGCCCGTAATGCGATGTTACAATATCGCGACTCACGCACCTTACGGACTGTTTTACACGATGATGTCAAATATCTAATGCAAATTTATACTTTAGAGTTAAGAACGTTGAACTCGCTCGGTCATTAATCTATTATATCTATGATGAAGCAATTAAGTACGAAAATCGATAAAAATAATCTGTCTATCAAGTCCTGCTTTCATGTTTTGCACTCTATTGCTATCGGTACACAGTTGAATAACTAATAGAATACGCACACGTTTCATGTAAATAGATAATTACTCGCGTCGAGCATGTATTCCAAAGCAAGTGGCATTTGTGCGAAACTTCCAATTAATACACTCCTTGCGGCGAGCTATAGCAACAGTCTAGTGAATGTTGTACCGCGTATATGCGAGAATATTCAGAGCTCTCATGTACATACGTCGTGTTCTCCTCATAATAATTTCGTCCTTGCCATTTCAACGCGGGGTCCTTCGTATGTATTTCCGCGCTCGATCTTTTACCAGCTGGCGAAATGTCGGACGTGGGCGAACTAAAAATAATATCCGCGCGACTAGCTGAGAGAGATCTGATTGGACTTGCTGATATACTCGCAAATACCCTTCCGCGCATTTTTATCTCATACTGTGATCTTTATTGGACATCGCCTTCCTTTTGCAGCTTTTTAACATTCTAAATATATCATTTTAATCAGAAGTCTGATTTGAGTAAGATTGTATGAATAAATTAAATTATATTATATAAATAAGAATATGTAAATAAATGAATCTATAAGTAAAAGATGAAAAAAAAAAAAATATATATATATATAATAAATGCATATATGTTTTATTAATTAAATGTTTTAATTTATTAAATGTTGGATATACAATTGTAATTGTGTATAATCTTTGATTTAAATTAATGAAATAAAATTATTATTACATTAAATGCGATATTGACGACAAATCTATTTAACTTGCAATCTGATTCGAATTCAAATCAAAACGCTTATTAAAATAAAAATGTAATTTTTTTTTATTTCACACTCGCGAGACACTTTTCTCCTAAAATATGTCCAAATAATTGATTTCGTTGCAATTTTTGCTAGTTCAACAATTTCTTAACAATTTCGTTCCCGTTTAAGTCACGCATTCACACAGCATGACGTGCGTGACATTCGCGACATGTTCGTAACTTTGAGAGAGAAAGAGAAAGAGAGAAGGAGAGAGATAGAGCAAGTGGCGAATCGATAGTATGCATCGACTACTTGATTTTCGCGCAAGGCACCATGTCACGATTGTCACGAGTACTCTTAACGAAGGGTATATAATTATAAATATCACTCACCTCAACATGCTAATAACGATTATTAATAGAGCGCATGGCGAAGATCGCGGCTTTGTTAGATGAGAATGATGTATGGCGGCGTGTAATGGCGAGAAGCAAAGAAAAATAAGCTTGTAATTGCTTCTAGCGCGCAACACTGCAAAAGCATGTTACAATCGCAAGCCTGTACTTAATTTTAGTAATATCAAGGCATTTTTTATTATATTATGCAGATAAAAGAGAAACGCTTTACGTCTATTCTGTACAATCCCATTCTTTAGTATAATTATTTCCTCACATATGAGCTTCCTAAGATATGAACAATGTTATAATTCGTCGTAAATGTTAACGCTACGTAAGGTTGAAGTTTTATATTTTTTTACGCATATATACTATTAATATAATACTTACCGCAAATAATTTTTTAAAAATGTGTTTTTTAAATCTCTCTTATATATATTTTTTCTTCCAATTTTTTAAAATAATTTTAGTAAAAATTTTTGTCAAATATCATATAAATTTATTTATTTAATATGTACATGTTTTCAATCTGTTTATTAATTCAACAACATCGGCTCTGCCAAATATTCGGCTGACAAACATCTTATTGATAATCCGTTTTTTAAATAAGAAACGTATATATCTATGCATATTAAATTTTCTTTCAATTACGATATTTTTTTAGAATAAAAAGAAGAAAAAGAAATCAATCTTAAATTAATCATTCTTTGGAAAAACAATGAGCTTTCTTTCTTAAATTTTTTATTTTTGAAACAAAGTAAGACACACATTACTTTGTAATAAATGCGTAATTGATATACAGTACTTTATTATTTCATCATGTAAATTTCTTTTTTTATTATAGTATAACGATAATATTAATAATAAATGAGAACAAAGTGTGATCCCGTAATATTAGATAATACAACGTTAAACGAGCGCTTGCGAAATCCTATCGCGCTTTCATCGTCTTTCATCGCCTTTAAGAAACCTCCCTTAATCTAATATCTCCATCGTGAGAAATCAAATTTGGATGTATAACATAATTAATTAGCAAACAAATTAGCAATGAATTAGCATTCAAGTATGCCATACATTCAAATTTGATTTCTCATGGTGAGGATGTCGGATTAGCAAAGCTCTTTCGACCTCTAAGATCTCCGTTAATTTATATTGCGGCGATATGACGACGGTCTAAAGTCGCGTGATTCGGAATCGTAGCGACAAATGAGGGATCAGAGGGTAGAGCGTAGGAAGTTGTGTTAAACGCGGGTAGTAACGCGATGTAGCAAAGTAGGGACATTTGGCACGACAATATATTACGTGCTGATTATCGCAGAACGGTTGCAATTGGAGATAATGCGCAATCATGGTAGTTTAAAATTACTAGCAATAAATCTTCGGTAAACGAATAAAAATGCTCGACATACAAGTGAGAAGATTGAATAATTCCTAGTTGCAACTTACTGGAAAAGAAATCATTAAAATTGCTTGCGATATAACAGAAAACGACATGATAAATTTCAAAATTATTTTACAGTATAAATTTTCTAGTTTTAATCGCATATAGATATCAAATGATAATGAAGATTAAATAAATTGCTAATACAATTAAGAATAATTGCAATATAAATTCTAATTTTAAAGACTTCAATCGCACGATCGCATTATCTAACGATATTTCATGAGAATAGAGATTAAATATATTGCTAATACAATTAAGAATAATTTTACTTACTTGGAAACGACGAGGAACGATTTTGAAACGAGAAACGAAATCCCCTTTAACAGATATCTCTAAATCGCTGAATTCAATGGCTACAATGACCCTTCAATATTCAATCGACGAATGGCGCGAATTGTCTCTCTCTTCTCCTCTTTTTCTCTCCAGATATCTCTCTCTGTCATCTTTGCTCAATTAATTCATTAGCTATAGGTGCTGATTATATCGGGACCTATTACCTATGGCGCGCCGCTATGTTCTCGTATCGTGCTATCCATATTCTCAATTAACGATTACACTAACACTCGAACGAAAGTTACGAATGGCAAGAGTTCGTATGTCAAAAATGAACAGATATATTCTTGATTAAGTTAACTTGCTTAATTTGGATTGAATTAATTAATTAATTCATATTTTGCCCAAGTAATACTTTTAAATATTGAATGAGTTATTATTTTTTTAATTGACATACCTATAAATATACGTCATTGATCAAAATTTAATTTCTAAAACTTCAAAGTCGCAAATAGATAAAGACATGAATTTTTTACAATAATTCTTTATAGAAGCCATTGAGTGGAACGTAATTAATGAATATTATATTTATATTTTGATAATTTATGTGTAATTTGTAAATTTAATTTCTTAGGAATTTAAATAAATTTGAAGAATAAAATATATTATATTCTTTCTTCACACATTTTTATATATTATTATTATAGTTAAAAGTACCTACACACAATATATAAATAAAAACATATTATAAATAGATTATAATATACATTTAATTAACATTCTCTTTTAATATGTATATAAGCAACTTTTGCATATGGAAGGATAGCTCGTAAAGGCATACATGGCATTACATTTTGAAACGCGGTAAACTTCGAACGATCGTCGAGAATTGTATTAAAATCGGTCGAGCGGCTAGAAACTAAAGGGGAGACCGAAGAGAAGTTTACACGCCCGGTCGCGTATTTCCTTGCTTTATTTACCCTCGTAAAATGCAACTACGCGTCCACGTTCGCGGAATATAAAAACATCTTTCATCTTACTCGAAACATTTTTATCCAATGTTATTACGCGCACGTGTTTGAATCACATGTGTCGGAAATGACTCGGCGTGCGTTTAAACTCGCATATACAAAGCTCCGGATGAAAAAATATAGCGACTAACTTTTCTTTATAATTGTATAATATGAAAACTCAATCTACCATAAAATATAACCTATGTAACGGGGGACATTTTTACCGCAGACGACCTATTATAAATATTTACTTCGTGAAAATAAAAATATCGCAAACTAGGTAATAAAACGGAGAAATATACGACTACAGTATTATATAATAATAATAGCATATAATTATCTAAGATAGAATATAATTTGCGATATATTCTTAAAGGACAATTTTTTTTTCTGGTACGCTTTAATCTTCAAAGTTAATTTTTTTGAAAAACCTAAAAGTTTTGAAATTTTGTATTAAATTCTTATATGATTTAATATAAATAAATAACATGAACAAAAAAAATAAAAATATATCTTAGCACATTAGTTTCTCTCTAGAAATACCCGATAAAGATAAGTTATATTCTGCATAGTAAAGTTATACTGTGCACAGAATCATCCTGACTTTCAAAGTGCATCACAAAAGTTAATTGAAATATCAAATAACCCCATTCATTCAACTTTCGCATAAATGCTATAGAAATGTTTGATACCGAAAATTGGTTTGGATTTGTCTAGCAGTTCGTTAACATGAAAATTCAATTAACTTTAGAATGATAGATGCCAAAAACGCTGTACTTTCTCTTCATTTACTTTCAAGAATATTTTATGATATCATTTTATTACACACGAAAAAGTGAGTATGACATACATAATATAATGAACGTTGTTATATGTTACTACATGTATATATTTCTATATAATTTTTTGATATACACACATACATACATAAGTATATGCCGAGGCTCGTAAAAGTTAATATAGATCAATATCAAACTATCGTTTTACTATTATATCGCGCTAAATTTCTAGTCTCCATGAATAGAAAAGTACGACACAATATTATCATATTTTTTAAATAATTATTTATCAACGTGGTACAAAATACGTTTTCTTGAAAAAATATAAAAATAAAATAAAAATATCAATTATACTTACAAATCTATGAAAAAAAAGTTTGATTAAATTATTTTATTTTTTTATAGATTATTCTATTTATCTTTATCAAATGGTTCGCTTAATTTGCTTAATTCACTATGCTCATGGAGGTAGTATATAGTGTAACGAGAGGAATTGGCGCTCTTATACTTTTGAATGTATATATAGACATAGTGCACACAACAATCATACATTATACAATTCACATTTATTCGACGCGCCATTGTAGACTTTAGAGAGTATATGTTGTATGCAGGTACGAATTCTCGTTCATACCCGCTCAAAGTTATGTCTGTGATGAAATGGAAGGCGAAGAGCAAGTCGGGCTGGTTCATATATCAGGAACTCCCTTTTGTGCGTGAGAGGATAGTTCGTCGGCGTTCCTCGCTACCTATCGAAATACAATTCAATAGCTACCACTTAGCTTTTGTCTTAAGTTACGCGAAATCGTGCCAAATAAATTTCTCGTTATAATGCGTAATAATTTTTGCAACAGAAAGAACATTTTTGATACGAAAAACGTAATGTTTAATAAAATTACATGAAGTTGCGCGCGTTTCAAGTATATTGTTGCACCTATGCAAAAAAAAAAAAAAAAATTATAAATTTTTTCCACAATTTATACGCAAACGTGTCGATATATTGAATAAAATAATTTAAACGTGTTTTATGAAATATTTCACAGTTTTTATATTAAAATGTGACAGATTACATAAAAGAGACTTATGGAATAAATAAAATTAAAATATTTTACCTTTCGACTTTCTTTACATACATTAATTTGCAAGATAATAAAAAATCAATTTATATAAAATATTAAATATATTTAAAAAGAAATGCCTCAAGAGAGATAAACTGAGACGTTCAGTTCACCAACGTCTCACTTTGTCTTGATATTTTTTCTCATTTCTTGTCAGATTTCTAAATATTTATAGTTTTACTAAGTTTTAGAGAGAGACGAATATTATTAAAAAAAATAATCACGAGCAAATGCTTAAATATCCTTGGAACTATATGAGAACTGTTTTAGAATAAACAGAACTCTCGAAAATCGATCAGCGTCTTAAACTCTCAATATTTGTACAGGTGCGCGTTTGCTTGTAATTATATTATTTTAATCGATACTTTTGCTTTTAAAAGGTAGAATTTCTTTTAAAAGTATAAATCTTTAAAAATTTGACGAAAAATGAGAGAAGAAAAATGTCAGGACAAAATAGAAGACTGTATGAACTTGGCTTTTTAGTTTCCTGAAGCAATTTCTAGCTTTTAGCAGCTAGTACTAATCGTTTAACCTATTAAGGACAATAGAACAATTAAAAATAAAAAACTCTTAATTATTTATGATTTTCCATGGAATAATACGTCAACTTTACACACTATTTTTTCCTATTGTTAGTAATAAAACATGATCCGTTTGGATAGCGTGACACGTTTTGTATACTATAAATATCCGAAAACAATTAACCTTGTTATTTTATTCATCCTATATGTACTTAACTAGTTTATTTAGGTTCTTAAATAACTCAAATTATCAAGAGTATTATGCTGTAAATGGAAAATCAATACTAAAGTGATAAGAGAATTGATTATTATATCAAAAAGAAAATATATAACATACCTACGTGTCCCTAAGTAAAGTAACACAAGTTTATAACGTTTCTATTTCAATACTTGAATTTTTAATTTCGTAACTCTACGTGTGTTTTTAATTACGCGATCATAACTAATGAACAAACTCGCAACTATATACAATTTAAAACAAAATAAGATAATTAATAAATTTAATAATTAATAAATTTAATATGAGAACACGTTCCGCGAATGTTTTGCACGTTTAGCTTGTTGACGTTGTTTCTAGCATGAATTTAATTCTGTACTTAATTCATGTATTAAGTTCGATTTTGAGTCAGATTGCATCAAGCCTTACTTACATATCTCTGCAGCTCGTGTAACATAATACATGCCTGAGGAAATTCAACGAGATGATATTGCCACCATCTATTTCCAGTCGCATCCGGAGCGGCTGTTTACGATTATAACCTCTGTGAGCGAATTTCGAGTTTAACGATAATTCTATGAATGTGTATGTACGATGTAACGAGTAATCTTAGAGCTGTAAATGAGATGCAATCGTAGTGGTTTATTATTATAAAATATCGTCGATCAGTGCGTCATGTATAATGCTTGTAATAGTAGTCGTGGAACTCCAATACATTAATAAAGAATGATCAGTAAAACGAAGAACAAAATTAGTTAAAAAATATTTATATCTGAAAAGTATATATTGTGACAATAAAAGGAAGAATTTTTTCCCCACAAAAATACAATTATTAAAAAATTGTAAATAATTCTAAATTACTAAAAACTAAAACTTCTAAATTATCTGTCTTTTATGAAGCAAATAATCAGTTTAGCATTAAAGTTTTATATGATTATATAAAATATGTCACATCCATATGCAGCAAATAACTTTAAACGTGTTTACACCACGTCTCAATTACCATCGATTCTTCAAATCCCCCATCTTGACGAGTTAAAAGGGGAGAATCTAATCGGACGTGAAAGGTGTTGAAATAAATATCTTTTAAGAAAGATATCATCGTGAGCGACATAAATTGATGATAGATACATTTATATACGAGGATTACGTAAACCCGGGTATATCTCTCTTCCCAGAAAATATTTCACTGGCGACGGAGAATAAAAATGAATATTGTGAAGTTAATACAGTTGCAACTAGAGATCCCGAGTTGAAAACATAATTTTTAATGCTAGATTATACTTTTAATGTTCTCTATCTCGAAACTTAGAAACAAGCTTAATCCTATCAGTAAGAGGGGTTTTGCGGAACAGGGCGCACGCGCGCGCGGTGGATAAAAGCCCATTACTTATTTTCAGAAGTTATACGGTGATCCAGCTGTTCGTAAGGCGTTCCCGCGGCCATTACTAGCAAGCTGAATTACAGTCGTCTATCAAACGCAGAGCAAAGCAGTATAATTTGCAACTACTTGTGATGTAGTGCGCTTTGGTATCATGTCATTGGAACTTTTACGAGAGCGACCTTTGCAATTGCGGTTTCTTCATTTGCCGCTTCGCAAATTTAGAAAAACGCTGTTAAACGCGCGCTATCCGAAATAAAACTTACTATGTACAACGAAAAGCATCGGAAATATTAGTTTATCAGAAAGAATAATTATCGTAATAAATGTTAAAACGAGTTATTGAAATTAGCAACACGTTGTAGTAAAATCTCTATTAACCTACGATCTTTATTTATTTACAATTAAAGTATTATTATATGTTGAGAGAATATTTAATATATAATTGAATAATATATTTAATTCATTAATATATTTTAAAATCATATCAACGAAATGTCAGTCAAATATTCTCAAATCTTTTACTGATACGCACGTTCACATTTACTGAAATGCTTATCTCGATATCTTTTAATTAAAAATTAACGTAAATCCGAAGATCGTGAAAGTAAATGTCGACTCGTATTGGCACGCGCGTGCATAAATTATAGCTCGATAGTGGAAAGTTGGATCAATGTAATCGAAAATTAATGGCTATATGAAATCCTATAAATCCACCATTCGCGTCGCTACGGTAACAAATTGCGCATTTGTACAATGGTTATGAACACTTATTACCTTAATTAAAACTTTGCAAATACAAATATTGTCTAAAATATTTATACATTATGCTATATCTATTCATAATAAATATATTTATTAATTTTCTTCCATAACTGTCTTGTTTGAATAAATTATATTCTGCCGATATAAAATAAGTTGAATTTTTGTTATAGTTTTATAGGATTTAATGCCTTATTAAATATTATATGTTACACATAAAAAAAGTAAAATATCTATACAAAACTGAGAAATAAATTATATCGTTAAATGTTTTCCAAAATAAGGAGAAAATTAAAAATCTAAACACGTAATGAGCAATTTTTATGGTAATTTTAAAAACCTATGTATGTAAAGGACAATAAAATATTATTGTAATTACTGGACAATATTTGTTGAATAATAGAATCATTCTAAAAGTATTTTCTCGTGAATGCAATAAGAGTTCTTTCTTTCGTAATATGATTATTTTTATGAAAAGAAAATGTGCCACATGACACGCTTTAACGTCGATGTACAAACATTACTCGCACCAATCATACATTGCAGTCGTTGCATTTCCATAAGCAACATTATCGAAAATCCTATAACGCATTTGGCTAATGAATATACATGTATATCAATCATGCATGTAGCGAAAAGGTATGCTTTTTTTCATTTATATGCGCTATATGCTCGTTATCGAGCTCTTTAATATTGGTATCCACTGAAAGCGTGCTGCAACTTTGGACGAGCAAAGCAAGTGCTAAGGACGAACCGGCGGGTCGACTACTCGTTTTAGGTCATCCAATTATCGATAGTACGGCTTTTCGATGCATTATCATCAAAGCTTGAGCCTTGGAAATTTCAATGCGCATCAATCTATCGTTGGGTTTATCGATTTTTCGGGAAAAGTTGCGCTTGGTATATGTGGACTGTTTTAGATGTAACATAAAATGTCTTATTACGAATCTTACGTATGATTCTTTAATGTTTGAAGAATTTTATAAAAACTTATATTATTTGCAATTTTTTAACACAACAACCTGACTTTAGAATTAGTGCTCTATATACAAGTGAGATAAATATTTATATTACGATAAATAATAAAAAAATATCAATATTACAATAAATAATATAAAAAAATTATATAAAAATTCCTATTTTATTTTGATTTTATTATAATTTTGATTTTATTAATATTTTATTAGAATTTCTTGCAGCCTTAATTAATTTATAATATACTTTTATTATATTCTCATATTTAAAAAATTTAAATTTTATTTTTAAATACAATTATTAATCAATCATTTAAATAAACTTTCTGCTTTATTATTTATATAAACTTATTGTTTTTATTTGTTTTTAAATTTAATAACAAGTATTTAAATTTTAAAGCAGTTTTCAAATATAACACAATCTATTAAATAAATAACTATTTTATTTAATAAATTTATTTATAATTTGGTTTCGCGAGAAAAAATATGTTTTCCGTAAAAAAGGCAACAATTAAATTTAAAGATGCATCATATCAAAATTTTGAACAATTTTAGTAACAAATTTTATTATTTATCAAAATATCAATTTATTAATATATACACAATAAAGATTTTGAAATTCCATTAAATATAGCAAATTATATATTCTCTTTAGTTTAGTTCTTAGCGTCTTTAGTCAAAATAAAGAGTATAATGTCTGTGTGAAACAGTCTGTATTCACTTTGTGGATCACTTCAATGTGCGAAATTGAACAGAATAAGTTTGGATTTGTTGTGGACGAAAACCGCACTAATGGAAAGTAACCAATTGATGATACGAAGAAGAAAGAAGAAGAAGAATGGACAAAGAGGAGAAAAAAGAGAAAGAAAAAAAAGGAAGAAAAAGAGATGGCGAAGATATAGAAAGCGCAAAAATAGAACAAAAGAGACAGAATCAACAACTAGGCGAAGTAACGCGAAAGTGAATAAAAAAAGCAGTGGAAAAGAAAGGGAAATGGAATGAGAAACGGCGAGAGAAAGAAAGCGTTAGGGACGATAGACGAGCAGGATGAAACGACGAGGAACGATGTTGGCAGGACGAAGAAGTCGTCCTTGAATATATATATATATACTATATAGAAGAAGAAGGAGAAGGCTTCGCTCTGTGTTAAAAGGGACGAGGAGAAAGAAAAGGGCTAAAGTGATAAAGTTTGCGCGAGAGACGAAGAGAAAAAGCGAGAGAGACCATTTTTTTCCGCGTGAATTCTTTTTGCATCCCCCGAGCGAGAGATGATGCCCACTTCCTTCTCTCTTTCCCGGGGATTCTATATCCGTAATTTTTATTTATGAGCCTTCATTATCACCGGCTACCAATCTCTTTAGTCTCGACGAGGAAAACGGCCTTCCCAAGACTAGCAGATCGGGATAAGCCGGAAGAGAGAAAGGATAAAGTCGGAGAGAGGAGAGGCTCTCGAAACAAGTCGCGGGAAATCTCTTTCCATTGAGACTCCTGCGACACATTTTATCGCGCGGATAGGACACCCGCGACAAACTATAAGATGAAACGACCGGGGCATAACGAGCTCGTAGATCTTGCGACGTTCCGCTTATAGTTTGAGTACAAGGCGTATAACACTCTTCCAAGATCCATCCCCGGCACTTTCCCGTACACTCCAGAGGCTATTTTATAAACTTCAACAAATTCAATCTCTGAAAGTTTTAACGCGTACTTACTTCTTGTATACTAGTAATAAAACGTGTGTGTTTTACTCGCGATAGAATATAATGGCTTATTATTTATTCGAAACTTGGAAAATTGTGAAAAATTGATATATTAATCCCTCTATTACGAGAAGACATTTCGAAATATAAAATCCTCATTTACGTTGTTATTTAATATGCAGATAGTTATATATTACAGTATATGCATACATTAATATGCATATAATTATTTAACCCTTCGTCAGCAAACTGGGTCCTATATTATTTTTATGTTCTAGACTTTCAAAAAATCCCCAAAAATTCTGAATTATTTCTTAATATTTCTATTACAATATCCAATAGATTTTAAAGCCAAATATTAAACCCAATTGTTTATACAAAGCAAAATTTGAACAGCAATTTGGAAAAACTGATTGTATACCCTTAATAGACCCAGATTGCTGACCGAGAGTTAAACATATCAGTATGCATATAATTGCATCAGATACATACTTGATTTCGCGCAAAATGCTCCATTCTCACCCCTCTCGCTGCAAAACTGCAAGTTCAGCATAGGCGACTAGTGCGCATCGTGACGACGACGTTACATGACGTTGCATCGCGTCGCGACGCAATGCATCAATTACGAGAGAGTACGCGTTTTTTTTTTTTGCGTCCGTCTTTTTTCTATTCGCGTGTTCGTGGTTGCTATACACAACGTGCGGAAACGATCCGTGTAATTTCGTGAGCGACTTACGCGCAAAAGGGGGTGGATGAGGAAGAGGGTTGAGGGGCGAGGGTACTCGCTGTCGACGCGGCCGGAGAGTCGGTGATTTATATGCGCTCGCGGCGCCCAATGACGCGAAAAGATTACGCGCTCGGTCGGGCGCGCGTCGTCCGATTAGGGACGTGGACGTGCGCGCGCGCGCACGCGTGCATACGCAGCGCAATTTTCTCCGTTGCCTAATGACCCATAACCTTTGATTGGACTGTGTTTACGTGGCGCTTTAACCGCGTCTCCCACTTGTGTATGAGTGTGTGTGTGTGTGCGTGTGTGTGCCTCTCGCTCCGGTTTCTCGTACTAACGAGGTGGTGCCTCAAACGACCTCCAGAGAGAGCAGAGAGAGGGCAAACGATCCCTTTTCTCGCCCCTATCCTCAACCTAGCCGCGTTTTCTCTCTTTCGACTATGCGCGTTTAAACTCATTTATATGTATATCGACTTTGCTGTCGAGCGATAAGACCACCGACCACTTTGATGAAAGTTCCTCGCGATTACTTGTCTTACGTTGTTTTCTTTTTCTCTTCCCTTCTCTCCCTTTATCTTTCTTTCTATTTTTTTTTCTCTGACTTATAAACAGCCAGGGAAACGAATGGAAGGTAATGATTTACGTTTTTCGCGCTTTTAACACGTCGGCTGAAGAACGGCCTCCAGTGCGGTACCAAATATTTAATAATGGATAAAAACGTTGACGAGCGACATCGGTGCGCCCGATGTAACGTTGCATTTTTAAAGTCTATTAAATATCTCGCCGTTAGATACACGGCGCAGAAATACTACATCGTTAATTCCTGTCGCCTCTCCCGCCAGGCGAGTTCGTCATTTTATCGCCCGACACCTCGTTCTAGTGAAGTGACGCGTAAATGCGACGGAATTTAAGCGCACCTTTTAAGAAGAAAAATACGAATCGTTTGCTTCCGGAATAGTGTGTATATAGTACACTGAAAATATTCCCAAAATCGATACGACGCACATTACTTTCTCGATAAAATATACGTTGCAATTAGAGTTACGTTATTCTCAAAACACGTGGTAGCTTAATAAAAAAATTAGATAAATCATTTATTTCGAAAGAGAGCAGCCTGAACACATTCATATATATAATTGTAAATTTCACACGATTTTAAATTATATTAAACAATTTTAAATTATTAAATTATAATTTATGATATGTTGATTTCAGTAACACACATTATACTTCCAAAATAAGCGCTTCTTATTATCTCATTTCTCTCCCAATGTGCTCGATTCAATACTTTTTACTCATACAGGTATGTTAAACGATAATATTCAGCTTTCGCGAACACGTTTGGATGAAATTTGCATACGACAGGTGTATAAACACATTACACATTGATGTTTTAATTTCGAAATTCCGAGCAGTGGTCACGCTGATCTCCATATTTTTGCGCAGCGCTAGCTCTCGCCCGAATTTCGACGTTTTTCTTGCACGATCGCAGAATACGCAATGCGCACAATGTTACAATCCGAATGTGAATGAATACCAGGAAATACGTTCGCCATAAGCTGCGAAAGGAATTTATTCTTCCGCGAATTTTTCTCCCCCAACATGCAAAAAGTCCTATTCCGTTGTGCAAATGTTGCGCAAACACTCCGTGACTTTATCCGGCGATTTTAAATTGAATAATTATAGTTAATTGCTATTATGCTAATGTAATTCACGAACTCGGCCTTTACAACGTTACATAGAGAATTCGACAAAACTTGCCACAGAATGGACCGCAATTCTCTCGTCCTACAAAGGATTGTTGTTTTTTTAGACCTTTTCTAGCCTCATAAGTATTCTCTAAGTGTGATAGAAAGAGTTATCCAAATTTTCGTGGATCTGTTCATTTGATATTCTACGAATATTTTGTTTTATTATAATTTAGAGAACAGTGTCCTTCTCTAACACAAATTGTGTGTTTCGTGAAACCCTATTCTACAAGAGACAATAAATATGCGAGAGAACGAGCGGAATTACTTTTAATACGTGGAACAAAGAGTTAAAAAAAAATATATCGCAGGAACATGCAAACGAGCTTCCCGCGCTTTCCTTTTTCGCGCTACATTCTTGATCATCCCGCTATGTATATACCCGGCCCTTTCTCTACTCGTAATGGTATTATCGTCGACGGGGATGACTGGTGAGCCGGTGAGCTCTTGTGCATAACGCGGGCGCTTTTTGTCGGCCGGATTCTGGACTGACGTTTAGTGGCGCGGCACACGGCAGATGTTGTGTTGCTACGTCGTTACGAAATGTCCGCGCTGATTAATCACGAACGACGAGAGCTCTCCGCGTCCGGAACTGTCCACCGCAGTCGGCTGCGCACGCGTGTGCGCGAGATCCGCCGCGGGTCTCATCAGAGCACTTCCGGTAAGTCGCGATGAGAGATGAATACGTCGCGAATATGTCGCGCTTAGGGCAAGAATGGGGCAACGGTGGATTTTTAATACCTACTATTTTTTTCAGATTTCTCCGCACTTGAGAAAGTGTGGATAAGCTATTAAAATAGAAGTTTACTCTTTTTTCATTACATTAATAAATATTTATTCGCGCACTCTCTTTTATGTGTGCAATTTTTCTAATTTATAGAAAATATACTCTGTAGCTTTTATATTTTGCACGCGCTTACAGTAAAAATTATTTTTTGTAAAATATTATTAAACATTAATAAACATAATGTAATAAACAATGACATTAAAAAGAAATTACATTATTTTAATATCACAATTTATAAAATATTTAATAGTAGCTTATTGTATTGTTTTTCGTATTTTCATCTATTTTAAGTATGCCCAATAGATGTGTGTGATATATACATCCACATACACACATAAATACAGATATACATATGCATATATATAAATATTATATATATGTATATATAGAATATATGGCGGACAAATTTGCTTCTTTACTACTTGTCTTCGGGAACGTCCGTTTCCTTACTTAAAAGCGCCACCATTTTGATGTAATATATACATATATACATCCGCATACATATATAAATTTTTTTTTTCCATATACATATACATAACTAATGTATATATGTATATTTAGGATATATGGCGGACAAATTTGCTTCTTTACTACTTGTCTTCGGGAACGTCCGTTTCTTTATTGAAAAGCGCCACCATTTTGATGTAATATATACATATATACATCCACATACATACATAAATACATACATACATATGCATATATATAAATATTATATATATGTATATATAGGATATATGGCGGACAAATTTGCTTCTTTACTACTTGTCTTCGGGAACGTCCGTTTCTTTACTTAAAAGCGCCACCATTTTGATGTAATATATACATATATACATCCACATACACACATAAATACATACATACATATGCATATATATAAATATTATATATATAGAATATATGGCGGACAAATTTCCTTCTTTACTACTTGTCTTCGGGAACGTCCGTTTCCTTACTTAAACGCGCCACCATTTTGATGTAATATATACATATATACATCCACATACACACATAAATACATACATACATATGCATATATATAAATATTATATATATAGAATATATGGCGGATAAATTTGCTTCTTTACTACTTGTCTTCGGGAACGTTCGATTCCTTACTTAAAAGCGCCACTATTTTGATGTAACATATGATATGTGTGTACATACATATATTCTTAATATATATTACTTTATATATTTTAAGTACATTATATATATTATGTATTTATTTAATCATATTATTGTAGCAAATGGTCAGAATTACTTTTGCTATAATTAAATGTAAAAAATACGTTCAATATTTTAAATATTAATATATTTTATGCATCGACTTCTTTATTTTTTTTAACTCTTCTTGTATCTCTATAAATAACACATTCTTCCTATTTTATTCAGGAATCATAATTACAATCTACTGTCATTCAATAATATTAAATCTCATTTAATGATAAACAATAATGACAAAATCTGATTCATATAGATTCGTGTTCAAATTTCCTCGTGTGTATTAATAGATGAAAATTAGCAAGTTACATATACGTATACAACTGTGAATAACTACGTCTCTCTCACTCAACATCATTGAAATTTCAGAGAACTTCCAGAAACCACCTCGATTCCTGCATTGCGCTGAGAGACATGCGAACATATATTCCTAATTACTAACATTATCGAATCACCGTAGGCAATGTTGAGTTCTATATATCTGCAGATGCATTGTTCTCTTCCTCGTCTGTTATCTATATTATAATTGGTAAAAACCGATGCAACAAAAATTTCGACTGACATTTTCTCATAAATTGTAATTTGTGTAAACATGTTCAATAATTGTATAACAATTTAAATAACTCCGTAAGAGATGAATAGGATCATTGCTAAAATTTTTTAAATATTAAATAGACAACATTGTTCATATATTTAAGCAATCATGGACTGTATAATATATGTATTAGCCAAAAATTGAAATTTGAAATAATGTACTTTTTAGTGTTTAAAATATTATATTAATAAATTCAGCTTATGCAAAAAGTTAAAATATTGTAAAGTAGTGTAATTTTTAACATTTTATTAAAGGAAATATTTACGATATTTTATTTCTAATCGATAACTGAAAAATTTATGGATATATAAAAAAAACAAAAAGCGAATAATTTACCGAAAATTTTTAATATTATTATAGGCATTTTTATAGGAATCTAATAATTGCATCTTGTTTTGTTGTAATTTAGTTTTAGATAAATAACTTTCAAGCAAGTTATATCCAATTAAAATTTTATATATAAATAGAATTTTCTTAGCATACGTAAAAATTGTTATTTGTCTAATAATGTTCTTGTTCATCAGAGTCAGTAAATATTGTAACACGTTATAAGAATCATTGGAAAAAATTAAACAGTAAATTTTATTACTCAAAATAGCACGATTATAATTTCAAAGTTTTTTATCAAATCTTTTCCAATACAAGCAACAACAAATGATTGATTTTTTACATTATATATTATTGACATTATGAAAAAGCTATTTCATATGCACTTATTTCTCAAGAATTGCGTTGAAACACGGAGAATTAATTTACAAAGATATAAATCCGCGAGCCCAATCGTGTTATAAAAGAATGAGTTTTCCAAAATAGCGTCAAAATTATGGTCTTCCCCGGCACTAAAAGTTTATGTCGATCCGTTGGTTGGTATATAAAACCCCCTCGCTATTTTGTTTTTGTATTCGGCGGCGCCTTATACTATACATTGTCGACGGGACGACACAATAGCCGAAAGAATTTCGCTTCGTTTCGTCTGCTAATACACGAGATGCTTTAGACGGCGTGTTGCCGCTCGTAAAACGACCTCGCTCCATAAAGAAATTCGCGGTTTCATGCTTTCCGAAGCTTCGGTCGAGAAGCGCGAGCGACGAAAGCTTTATTTCGTTTCTATACGCGCCCTTTGCACGTATCTCTCAACTTGGTTCAACGCGGCGGTTCCTAAAATATGCAAAGCGAAACTGGCAATTAACTCCGCGCGCAGGCAAACGAGCTGTATCGTACATGGGGAAAAAGATGCGTGTATACGTAGAGACTTTGTCCATTTTTGGCAGAAGAGAGGAAAAAAACCTTGTTGAGTTTTCGTCGGTTGTCTTTTTTGCGCGTTTCGCAACTTGCAACGATGTTTAAGACTCGACAGACACGAAGTCGCGCATAACGTCAAGTTTTTCTGTGATACGGAAACAAAGGCTCGCATTGCGACGTATCTAAGTTTGCTCTATTCTCGTTTCAACGAAATTCGCAATTTTTTTTTATTCGGTCCGAGCAGACCAAAACGAGCTGTTCAATGTAGCATAGTTAAGATATAATTCTAAAAATTTTGTACACATATATAAACTAATTAAGTTGCTCAATCAATGTTTGTATCTTCGTGATATATATTATATATTTAATAAAATTTTAACCAAAATTTTGATCAAACAGTCTCGCTTAGAATGGCGCGCAGTAGTAAAGTCCGTAAATAATCAGACATAATTTGATAACGTCGAAATCAAACAAGCTATTTCTATAATTAATTTTAACAATAATTTTAAGTCGATTACATTATCTTTTTTTTTCAGTTTCAACATTAAGATCCGTTCATCTTGTACCATGTTATGGTAATGTATGTGCTGTTATTATCATTAAGCACTAGCTAAGCAAGTTGCAAAATGTCAAACGTAAACATCCTTCCTCGATGTCAAGGCATCCTCGTAGATACAATAAGCTTCGCCTTTTCCGTTAAGCAGATTGTAGTAGGAAATAAATTATACATTAGACGAGAGAGAGAGAGCTTCATTTAAACTTTGAGACTTTCGACTAATCCATCGCGTTTAAGTTAAAGCTGCAACTGATGTTGTTTGAGGGATTACGTTACGTACATAAATCCTTTTTAGGATTAAATATCCTAACGTCTATTTTTTTCACTAGGAAATTGGCTGGTTAACGTCTGCGACTATGCTGCGGGCTCGTTGTTAATTATATAGTTTGAAAGCAGACGGAGGGACGAAAAGTTCTTCGAGATTCTTTCGACCTCTGGTTTTTTACGACTTAACAAAAAACTAATCCGCAACTCTCGGATTGCCGACAGCATCGTCATAGTTTCGCAGAGAGAGAGAGAGACCTGCGTATATATATCGCGCAAGTTGTAATTAAAATTAGCTAAAGTTTTCGCGCACTTTCAAAGTCCGCTATTTTTCGTCGCAACTTTGTAATCACGAACGCGTTACTGTCACGCACACGCGAAACGAAAGTAATGTCGTTGCAACGGATGCCATGACAAAATTTGCATAATATTCAAAATTTCCAGGAAAATTAAATTTCAAAATTTTAGAGAAAATTAAGTTATTGCAATGATGATCAAGTGTGATTAGATTAAACAAGAGAGGTTGAGTCAAATAACTATCTATGTAAAATAATACAACACACGATTGCTTAGAGAATCAAAAATATATCGTGCTTGTGAATTAATTTATGGTCGCTCAAGTTATTTACGATGTCTTTAATTTTCGCAAATTCTCTTTGTATAGTTACATTATATCAATTAAATTACTTTTATAAAATAACGCCTGGAAAATTCCCAATGATAGTGTTTTTTTTTAAATTACATTTCGCAGTTGTAACAATACATTGGATTTAGCTATGCCATTTAAATGGATTCTCGATTACGCTCGCACAAGCAGAAAATAACAGGTATAGCGTGGTATGCGACGTAATTTTCCCGTGCTTTCGCGCGTAGTATCGAAAACTGTTGTTGACCGGAGTATAGTTGTGTAGTACAGAGTAAAGTCGCGCACGCGAAAACGACGTAAATTTTATCGCCGGAATTAAGTAACAGGGGATGGCACAGCAAATCTCAGGCCTTCGCCTCTCACTTCTGCTTCCATGCGGCAGCGAAAAGATGATCCGACAAAAGATGCGGCGACACGTGACAGAGATTATCACGGTATCGGACGTATATGCGGCGATGGCACGAAACCGAGAGTGCAGGATTTAAGTTAGTTCGCAATAATTCTCCGCCCTATTTTAATTTCCCCCTTGTGCCGTACCTTGTCTCGGAGATAAGCTTATCCGCCATCAGCGTGATGTGTCTTGTCGCTAACAATAAGAATAATGGAAAGAACTCGTCGTTCTTTTTCAGGCCAGAAAAACGGATTATTTCAGCAATCAATGTTTTTATATAATACAAAAAAGTGATATATTGTTTAAATTAAAATAATAGATTTTGGATATTTTCTCTTTATATAATTCTCATATAAAATTTTATAATTTTTTTCTAAACACACATATAATATATATTTTAATTAAAAACTAAGTAATTATTACAATATTTTTATAAGCTAAAGCGATCACTCCGATTTATAATTAAAAAAAAATATTATTACAGAGGAAAAGTCTCTCTATTTCTGCAAATTATTTGCTCTGATTGTATTGCGAATTATCGTGCATCTGAACCATTAACCCGTCTTTCGCTCCATAAATCACCGTTCAATGGATTTTCCATAGTCCGGAGAGAAATGTCTGCAGGAAATGGGTAAATAAACATATTGGACTGAACACTGATAAAAAATAAGTATAGTTCTAAAGATATATTATATTTGTGTGAAAGATTGCCGTCTATAGGGTGTCATGATTTCCACAGGGAATTCTTTTTCTTTTCTCATCATTTCGAAATCCCTATCACTGGACAAATAGAAAGGAAAGCGATTAAAAGCCGAAGTGCGGACGAATCTCAGGAGAGTGTATTTTTATTATACGTTCTTCTTCTCGACTTTTATATCGTGTCGTAGAAAATAATAATTACTTCTTGATTTCATCTATTAACAATCACACACATATCGTAAGAATTCTTTCGCTTCTTTTCTATCTATTTGGACCAAGAAACTCATTTCGAATGTTACAACCAAATTCCATTTACAAAAAATGGTAAATTAAAAAAAAATCTTTTCTGACAATTCTTAGCTTTTTTTCTAAAGCATTTTAAAGCATTCAATCAGAAATAAATGTATATATGCGTCCTATATTGCCGAACATGACTATCATAATTAAGTAAAATATGTTAAGTAAAGTGTTTATTTAAATAAGCGATAATTTTGAATATAACAAAGAGTGATTTTTATCTTTAAAAAAAAATCATTTTTTCGATAAAGCTTAATTATATAAAAAAAACGCGCAAACGAGAAGCGTTTAATATAAACCACACTTACGTAATAAACGCGGTTAGTCTCCAACGTGAGTTGCACCTTGAAGAAAACATCCGGACGACTTTATTCTCGTTGACATAGCTCGAAAAAACTGTCGGACAGATTCTTGATTCTCTCCTCATTATTCTCAGACACGCTAGCGTAATGGTCGACTTCCTGATTCCCTAATGGTCGAACGTAATGCACAGGGCAACGGCTCGCGCACCAAGTACAATATCCTATACGCGATAATCGAGCTGATTTAAGACCGCGTGCTTCCGACCATGCAGGAAAACACTTCGATGTTAGGCACACCTGCCAGGCCCAGACGGGCTATATATGTATGTATATGTATGCAAGCCTTTGGTCGGACGCTTGGCGTGTTCTTAGGTAATATTTGGCAACTTTGCGCGCTTTCTGCTTTAAATCGGAGCATTTTACTTTTTTTCTTCATTCGCGTTTGTCGTATATCACGCCTTCTGCACAATAAATAATATTAGGTATCGCGATTTTTGTTTCACCCTTTAATATAGCGGTCGTAAATTATTAAATCAGATGATGCAATATAATACTCATTGTCGCTAATTTTTAATTTATATCGCTGTTTTTTATATTAATTTATCATCTATTTATTTATCCATATATTTATCGGTTATCTCTAAATGTGTAATCCTTTATATTTTATGCAATTTAACCAGAATTTATGTTTGCGCATGTGTTTGTATTCCGGTAATAATATGTATCTGTATTATCAAATTATGAAATACATATATTGTTTGCGCAGAGAAACGTCAATTAAATGCGAAACTTAATATTTGAGCCTTATTTTACATCACATACAGCTACTATGCAAAATAAGATATTTTATCTCTCTTTAGAAGTTATATATTAATATCTCTCTCTTTTTCCGTTTTCCTCCTCTCTCCGTGACGTCAATTATCCATCTAGGGCTAGATAGTGGCATCGGAAATGCGGAGGATAATACTCCAATTGCAATTAGATATTTAAACTGCTGTATGTATAATCGAATTCTGCTCATATCTCATCAATAAGCCCGCCGTGAGTGCGATATCCGTTTAACACGGATATAAACTGAGATAAAGTACGTTACACGCGGCTATCGTTTGCAATATCGGAGATGGAGTACGTAATGTGATTTACGCGAAAATTTTCGGACTCGTCGTTTTATTGTCAAATTCGACCTCTCTCTCTCTCTCTCTCTTACCTCTCATTGTAGAATATATACGACTACGAGAGACTAGTTAAAGCGCGAAGAGGAAGGTGTAGATTTAATCCTTTCATAATCCGATTTGCGGCGGAAATGGAAGGGCTGCGCGCGCCGCCGGAGTCTTTAAGAAAGCGTTCAGATCCGCGGTAAGCTCGCGGTATCTTCGCTGCGAATTATGAAACCGGTTGTCAGTAAATGGCTTGAGCTAATATAGGAGTAAAGTACCGCGCTAATGCGCGGATCTTCTTCTGGGATCTCTCTTCTTTTTCATTTATTCGCGAATGTAAGTAACGAGTGCACAAAAATATGGAGTTGCATCAAAAAAGGTTATATAAAAATCAGAAGAAAATTGAGCTACAATCGTATTTTATAAATAATCGTTTGTGTGAATTTTTAATTATAAATTCTCAGGTTTTTTAAAAAATGACATGTATCATTAAGCAATAAGGAAATCATTAAATTTGTAATTTTTTAAAATACATTTTGAAATATATATTTTTTAATATATTAGATTTCTCTCTTCCAATAACTAAATATTTTCTTATTTATTATAATGTATTTTACTTTTGTTTTAATTAATCGTTTTAACTAAAAATTAATAGACTGTTAATATAAGAATTGTTAACAAATTTTAAAAAAGTTGGTAAAATTAGTTCCAACTGTGTTATATTAGTAGTTTATAATGTTGTTCAATTACTCATCTGTCGAGTTTTCTCCATGCAATTCTATACATGTTGCATGATCATCAGAAAAAGATTATTTGTCCTTTTTTTGCTGACGCGTTGTTCCATTTAGACCTGTTGCAATTTATTTGCTATAAGTGAAACTCTCTCGATTGATTTCGTTAATGTGTTATGCAATTTGCAGTCGTGTTATATGTTAAATTGAATAAACATCATTATGGAATAGCGTTGCTCATTACCGAGGTATAATGAGATTTGATAGGCTAAAGTATAGATTTATCGAGCTAATCCTATCCGTGCCTATAAATCCATTACCGATTTCGATTTCCCGTTTATTTCGAACTGCGTTGTTAGTAGGATCTTCCATCTTCTTACGCGTAATCTACAGACCATTTAAGCGAATGAAAATTCTTATATATTTTATCTCGTCTTTTTTAATTCTTCGAGCTATTTGTCTTTCAGGCGGCAGGATATCAATCTATGCACTGGCGAATTTTTTATATCTTTTTTATTAGAAAAATTATATATTCGTTTTAAACAGAAATTGACGATTTATTAAAAGCAGTACTGCTTTTCTTTTTCTCTTTGATTTCTTTAAAAATCTCGTATTAAAACATTTGATTAACAGACGTAAAGAGTGTGAGACTTTTTATATGTGAAACACGATAATTTTTTAAAGAAAAATCGTTAATTGATTTCTTTTTTGAAACACACTAGACTTTATTTGCAACAAATTGCGAATTAAGATGAAACATTTTATTCACATGCACAAATCTGAAATTGTGTAAATAATCTCGGTATAGAACGAGGACAATATTAATTTCTCGCGAAACGTATCGAGCAAAGTAGAATAAATTTTAAACAGCTTACAGAATATTATAGCAGATAATTACATATTAATCAATTGCACGATTCACTAAACTGTAACATGCCTATTTATAATTGCATTATACTTATTAATTTATCGCTACACGCGATTCATACAAATTTGCATTTTATAACAGCGCCAACACAATTTGCGTCGATCCTATATTGCGCAGCGTATACGTTTACAGAGAGAGAGATCATACGTTATAATATATGCTAATAAAGATCCTCAAAATGCGTTGCACGAGTTGCTTTTTAAGCGCGTTAATCGCGTCAAAAATATTTCTTAAGAAGACCACATATATCGCGTAGATTGAAGGATGGAATTTTCGGAAGTTTATTTTCGTGTACATTCGTGGAATAACCGCAACAAGGAAGAAATAACATCGTTATAGTCACCAACCGTATAGTTATTGCCGCTGGAAAAGAAAAGGAAGTGGGAGAAAGGCGCAAAAAAAAAAAAAAAAAAAAAAAAAAAAAAAAAAAAAAAAATAGAAACCGCACGTTCGCCATACCGACGCCTTTATATCTTACTTCGCGATGCTAGTGTATACCGTTATTACGTAGGTACACCCCGTATATATGAAATAGGGTTGCGCACGCCACGCACGAGCTAGCGCCTCCATATAATAATAACAGTGAGCGAACGAGAGCGATCGATAATCCATCCCGCTGTAGATGCGAGATAACGAAAATCATCCCGACGCGTCCCATTGAATTTTTATCATACGTTTCATCGCCGATATATACAGCACGCTCGAAATTGTGGAAAATGCGCTTTCCGTCCGCTTAGACCGTAATGAATTAAAATCGCGGCAAAGCCAAAATGTGCGTACCTAGTTTTGCGGCTTACATTCAACATGAATCGCCCATTCGCGGATTTGTGGGTGAAAATTTTTACGTAAAATTATAGGTTATTTACTATAATGGTTCAATATTCTGCGCTAAACTGCGTGATCTATCGTCATTTACTTTAAGGTCACGGCCTTTCTAAACACAGCTAGAAAGCGTTAGTTATCATAATTCGCATAAAATTGTGTTAAATAGTATCCATTTCATTACTTTAATAGAATTAAACATTTATTATTCTAAATAATCTTTAAACAATTGTATTATTAAATTAGATCTTCTCTATTAAATTAGATTCTTCTCTCTCTCTCTCTTTCTATTTTCACGGCACAAATTCTAATAATAAAATATAAAATATTCATTTTTTTATCTTCTACATTCAGGCCATTTTTTGTTTTATCTGCATGTTTTACATTCATTTTAGCACGTTATGTCGATCGAACATATCGTCTTTTATATCATGCGACAGTTTTCATTGTTCTACAATTTTAATGAAATATTAATGAAACGAAGCTATATACGCGAGTACATGTGCTCATTTTCTTATTTATTAATATTTTCTTTATTTGTATGTCAATTTCTTAATGTATAATATTTAAACAAGCAATTACTTTCATTCTGTAAGCTAAAATCTCGAATTTAATCACGATCTTCGGTATTTTTACATCTTTGAATTCGAGGGATAACCCCGAGAATCGCCTCGCTCACATAAAGTTGTAAATAATTCGTGATGTTATCTAATCCGAAGGAAGAATACCCTTCCGATGAGATCTACCCTTGCGACAAATATTAGACCATACTTTCGTGAGTTGTTCCAACATTTTCTACTTAGACAAGAATAACCAAGTAAACTGAATTATTTAGACACTTCCTTTAATTTATTAAGAAATGAAAATTTATGTCAATTACGTTTTAGAAATATTTCCTTCTTCACTTGTTGGAGTTATCTTATCTTTATTTTACATAGCTTCAAGTTATACAGATTTATGTATGTAAAAAGAATATTATATAACATAATTTATAATGTTTGAGAATTATATATGAGAAACTTATAGAATTTTTACAATTTATCTCTTTGAGCTGTTTAGAAATATTTACATTTTTATGAAAATTACATATAAATTTTTCCTTGTATAATTAAATGATTCAGACACTTTTTTAGTACACTTTTTTACTGTACTTCCTTCAAATTTTTTTATATTTGTCGTCACTAAATTATAAATAATATTCTTTATAAAAAACTATTTCAGATAAACGTCGCTTTGTTTCAAAAAGGACATTCTAAGTCACGATTCTGTTAGCATAGTTTTGTTTCAAGTAAAGATTTTTCCGAAATTTTCACAATTTTATATAAATATAATATCTATTCTTTTTCTTTGATTCTCTTTATAAGTTTACATATAAAAGAAATAAATTTAAAAATAAATCAATAATTTACGAGATATTTTATAATTTATTTTAATATATTGTGATATATAAAATATGCAATTATTACACTGCACTGTAACGCTGCTAATTCATTTAAAAATAAAAAAAAATAAAATAGATTGTTTAAATTAATATTTTAAATATTTTAAATTTTCGTATATATTCCAAATTTTTCTGATAATGTACTCGCATTAAATTACGTATGACGTTACTTACTGTTTTATTCATAAAGATAGTATTTTTTATTATTTTAATAATTTTTTGATAGGATAAAATTTTGCTTTATATTATATTCACATTTTATTAATTTAATAATATGACTTATCATATTATAGAGCGCGCGTATTACCAAATCCGCGTAACGAGATTGTGGAGTAGATTAGGTATCTGCACAAAATAAAAAGCGTCTCAATCATTGCGATGTCGAGTAAACCGCGATATGTTGTTTCGCCGCGCCGTGTCACTTTACCGGCTACGCCTTTTACATGTTTCCCAGTGTCACATCAAGCATGCAGTTTAACGATACGCGTCCGATATATTACTTGTTCGAATTTGATCATCTTGCAGCGTATCTCTGGAGAATGTTAATTTGATGCGCGCTATTCCTCCGCAGGGACCAATAGTTTCTGCCCGATTCATCCCCCACCTGTGAGTTAGCGAGTGTAGACCCCTAAAGGGTCATCCACCCCTCCTCCCCCTACCGCATCAACGCCCACACGTGGTCCAGCGCATCCGCACGTCGGGTGTCGAGACGCGCCTGGAATCGGGTGACAATAGACGCGTCGAGAAATTGAGTTGGCACTGATTAGACATTGCCGGCATGCCGTCGTGCCGAGGTGGGGTTCGTTGGAATCTACCCCGGCATACCCCGGAGAGTCCAATTCCGCGCTTTCGAGGCCGCGTCTGATATTGCCCGAGACTTTAAATCAAGCCTCCGGGAGCCCCCCGCGGTGCTCCCGACGCTGCGGAACGTCTCGTCGCCGACGGCGACGAGAAGAACGCACCACTCGGAATTAAACGTGTCGCGCTGCGGGAAATGAGTTTCGTCGCAGCGTGGGATATTTCGAATGCCGCGCGAGCTCCTTATTCATACATATTTTGATATGTCTTTACGAACCTCTCGTTTTTCCGTATGTGTGCGTGTACGGTATAGAGTAATTCCGAAAGAGAGATAGAGATGCATCTTGAATTTTTAAAATATCAGACACAGCTGACGTGTTTGGTAACTACTGATTCAGTTTGATTAATTAATGATACTCTTCAATGAATTCGAGCTATGAAGTATATAATTATAGTTGAAATTTAGATAGAGAATAGATCTATTTTTAAAGACATTTATATTTAAATCGATAGAAGTAAAAAGATATTACCGGATCTCTTGATACCAACAAAATATGAACAGAAAAAAATATTTAAATTAAATTAGAGAGCTCGGAACAAAACAGCAATTTAGGAATGCTATTCAAACTTAATAAGAAAAAAATTAATTAAGCTTGCAGATGTTTTTGGATTCTGAAATGCATTTCAATAATTAACTTTATAATAAATTATAATCTTGTTTTTTCACACTTTACTATTTCTCCAGAAATGGACAATTACTTATAGTTTTATTAAAAGTTTACGGTCTTTTAATACCGATTTCATTTTTCATATATTTTTTTTTAAACATGATCTATACTTCCTCTAGAATTATTATAAATGATAAGAAAAATAATAAGTAGAACTATTAATTATACAATTTCAAAGTTTTCTATTTCGATCATGTCAGTCACAAGCCTACTCTACGTGTTATATCGCGTTAAATCGCTGCATAATTCCTATATTCCATAAACTGTATCGCGCTGCTTCCAACGTTATCAATTTTGTGCAGATATCGGTTGCACGCTGCCAGAATATTAGCGGCCCTTTCGGAAATTCTGACGAACGAAACGCTTTGGGCTCTCATATTTTCAAGCTTTGCATTCCATAAAACATACATGCGGTCATTAAATACTAGCCGTCGATGAGCGCGACAATTTTTGCGTTATCGAAAATGTTTCGAATTGTTTAGACGATTTTATATGTATCGACGTGCACGTGCTAGGTTCTTGCAATTTTTATGCGTTCGTTCATCAGGATACTAGTCGCTATGAAATTCAAAAAAGGAAAATTTTTATGAAAAATTATGTTCTTTTATTAACTTTGTGCTAGTATATTTAATGTTCATTTTGGTAACCGAAAGAGAAAAATCATTGATTCGAGTGTCATATGAAGTCTAGATACTGAAAAAGCGAAATATTTTGCTGAGCAAAGCTTTTCGCTGTTTTTTTTTAACTTTTTTTTATCAACGAATAATAAGATTACTTCTAAATGACGTCGTTGTGAAAAGCGTCGATGGTTTCCACGCACGAAATTTAATTATCACGTACTTGCCTCGCTCACATCTGAGCGAAGCTCTGCTCTTTGCGACGTACAGGGCTACAGATTATAGGGCTTCACACGAAAGGAAAGTCTGTTAGGTCTTGCATGTTGATAAAACTATTTTAAATCTGCTTACGCTTTCCTAATCCTCTAATATGCTTCTAATTGCACAAATTCCCACGTTGTTTAACTATATATTTTGCTCCGCAAAATACGACATATATAGAAAGTACCATATATACGTGTGAATCGTAAATTCTGCTGTAAGAGAGCATTGAATTGTATACACTTTATACTTTTTAAATTAGGTAAACATAAAATTAATTTTTGTCAAGTTGGAGTTATCATAATCTCAATAATGTAATTTTTATCCGTTCTTTTTCTGTATAAATCTGATCTGTATTTATATTTGTGAAAATCTTTAAATTGTAGAGTCTTCTATATCACTTGAGTCTAATAAAAATAAATTGTAAAATAATATAAAAACATATAATTTAAAAATAAACTTTTAATACAGATCTTTTAGTGTTAGCGGTATCTGATGTAGCGGGATGTCCGTGGAATAAGTCACCAGTATATGTATTATGTTATTATTTTCGTGTCGGGTCATTGTCGTGTTTTCGTGTATGCTTATCTGTCCGTTGCCTCGATTTTATTGTATACCTTTGACGAAACGTGCCATGCCGTGATTGGCTTCATTTGAAAGGATAAGCGTTTTAACTGAGTGTTTATAAACGGCGACCGCTCGGTCGAGCGCGTCTCTCTCTCTGAGAATTTACAAGAGTAACATTAATAAAGAGTTTATACGATTTCTGAGAATTAGAAAGAGTTAAGAGTTTGAATAGAATATACATATCTCTCCTATCGACATCCTATCGATTACATTAGTTTTTAATTAAGCTTTTATAAAAAAAAAATCGTATTTTAATCTTTTTAATTTGTATACAATTTAAAGATGATCTCTTTATTATGGTTGTGTAGCAATTCGATTAAAAATTATGTCTAACAAAATTCTCTGTCTGTCTCTCTCTTTCTCCTTTGCTTATCTGATATATCTGACGTATTATAATGATGAATAATGTTCGTATTATAACGCGATGTGACTATCTCGACAAGAGGTCCAAAACGATCAGAATCGATCGAAAGGTCCCAAACCTTTTTATCTCCGTGATCCTTATTGACGTGAGCACACATGACTTTTCTTATGCGCGTATTATATATATGTATAATATATCTGGTACGATATGAGAGGGCATGGGCCGTGGAGAGTATGTACGGGCCGAGGCGGGATCAGTAAGCTCGAGAAAGATAACCCTGCGGATCGAACCCCCCAGCGTTATGCCGATAACGGAAACCCGTTTCCGTAAACCAATGTTCTCCTCGGACCCTTTGGGAGTCGGTACGTAATCTATTTCGGCCCTTACGAGGATTACGCGGATTTTACCGTGTTCTCCTTGCGACGAGAAACTGTCCCCATGTCGCAGCGCACACTTATATATACGTAAATAGGTGTGGCCGCGTTATACTCGCACGGAGAATTAAATTCCCTTCGTCCTGGCTTATGCACGGATTTGAGCAATATCGAATTTATGCTTTCGGACTCGGTCGTAATAACAGGCGAGATCTGCGAGTTTTCATAGCATACAGACATACATATATACATATACATATATATCCTTTCGTAACAGTCGAGATTTTAGTATGTAAACTTTTTTGATTTCTAAACGAGAACCTTCAAAACGAGTACTTTTTAGAGACATGCAAAATATGCAAGAAAAAATACATGCGATGCAATGTATTTTTCAGTAATAATGTTTTTAATATTCAAATTAATGTGTGATTATTTATGTGGAAGCTACATATTTTTCTTTATTTCTAAAAAATTAGTTGAAGATAATTAACTCCTGAAAGAGCATAAGAATAGTATAAGAAAAAAAATGTTGTAATTAATAATAAAATATAAATCATAAAATCTTCTTTATAGGTATATGCAAAAAGATATGTTTGGAAAGGTATGATAAAATTATTCCGTTTTATATTTCAATAATTTTCAATAGATATTTATAATTCCATTTAAAAAAGATTAAGAAGATTTAAGATTTATGATAATTTTTGAAATAAACTATTTTAGACAATTTCACACATTTCTCGAAATGCAGTTTATCTTATCTCTATCAAAGTAAACGTAAAATTCAATAACAAAAGAACTTTCAGAAATACTGCATACTGCATAGAATCTAACTGAGCGCGCGTGACCGCCCACACCTCTATGAATTCTAGAATTCTTGAATCCATGAGGTCCGGGATTCTTGGCAGCATGAATCCTTGAATATGGATATGAAGCTGGAGAGTTAGGCTCCGTGATGTGGTCAGCGGCCTACCATTCCATATAATTCTGGACATATCCCGGAGAGCGCATACCTCTCGCTTCAAATTCAAATCTATACTTTGGCACTGCTCGACTTTCCTGAGATTGCGGACATCTTGAGAATCTTTACAGATTATCGATAAAAGCATAAGGTATTACCCGAAGTAAGAAAGTAGATATTTATTTTCCGCTATGCTATTTAGAAATTGATAATAATTCCTGATTGGATGTACAATCATGTAGAATTCTTTTAGAATCACGCAGCACTTCGATATTATAAAATGTTCTGCAGTTAAAAAAATGACACTGCGGACTATACTAAAGAAAAATAAGCGTTCGCGAAAATCAATCATGCTGCTATTCTATTGGAACTCGTTCGTTGTTTGTTCGAAGAATTGCGCATAAGAGAAAAAATTAGGGTGAAAAGAAAAAAAGTGTCGAGTTTCGGCGTGTCCTCGAAGTTTCGCTGAATAGCAGCCGTCGCACATATACATATACACTCACACACTCACATATACAAACGACACTCAGATTCCCCCGATATGTTTGGGAATCGTATTTTTTCTACGGCGACAGTTCCGAGCCGGCTAACAGAATCCCGAACTTTGGTACGGCGCCAAATTATTATCCACTATGCTTTACATTGCGCTGATCGGCGAGTGCGACGACAGTGAGTATAACCTGGTTTTCTTTCTCTCAGTCGCCTCCACGAAAAGTTGTCCGAAACTTTCGAAATAAAAAGGATCGGATTAAATTATCACTTCGTTTCTCACCGCGCGAATCGGGTCGTCCTTCTTGCGTAATTTTTCGCGAAGGCAGCAAGTTGCACTTTCTCGATCGCAATTTTATTGCTTGAAACGTTTAGTTGCTTGAAACGTTTAGTTACTTGAAACGTCATGTGCAACAAACTCGATTTATTTCCTTTAATGGAAAAATCGTTATAATATGCGAAATAAAATATTAAAAGGAAAATCTTTTGATGATTAAAAAATCAAGAGAAGCTGATCAAAAAAGGACACTCGAATCGAGCGTGGATGAAATGAAAACGCATGATTAAAGAATAATATTGTAAGATTAAAAAAAAGATCACAAAAATCAATGCTAAGCTAAACGTGGATAAGCGCTTAATGCATAAAAATATATGTATAAAATATATAAGTTCCTAATTTTAAAAATTATCTGCTTTTTGTAGTTAAAATATTTCTTTACATTGCGGTCTTATCTATGTTTGACTCTTTTCATCTCTTCTCTTCTTTGTTGTATTATAATATTATTTTTTAAAAGAAGCGCATTGAAAGTATGAGACAAATCATTTTTAAATCATTGATTTTTAAATTGACCTATTTTCAGATCATAATTACTTACAATTAGTTATTTGTAAATATTTAAATTCATTAGTAAGAAAATTAATAATAATAATTGTTTCATCCTTCATTGATAGAATTTGATATATTTTTTCAGACATGATTGTTTTAGCTTTATTTTATTCTTATATGTATATGTACTTGGAATATTATCTCAATCCGATACGTTTCGAAACGGTATCGCGGCCTGCAATTTAAATTCACTAATCCAGCGATACTAATTACCTCGCCTGATAGGTTCTGGAGCGTCTTCCGCTGTGTATCTCCGGTTCGTTCCACTTTCGAAAGTTCCCATTGACGATTAATCAGCAGTTCGGAGGAACTGTGCGACAAAGCGCAGGATAGATAGGTAGATAGGTATAGATACATACATAGACGAGTACGTTTTGCCGATGCGAGACGCGGTGCTGAAAGTAAATTCTCCTCGCCGAGGGCCGAGGCGCAGCGCGATGTTAATAAATGGCACGAGAGAGCGCGTAGTTTACGGGAGAAGCGGGAGAGACTCCATAAATGCCGCGGACGCGAATCGTGAATGAGATTAGCCCAGTTCCACGCCGGTCCGCGAGACGAAATTTTGCTGCTACGGCCGTCGAGATGGAAAGCAGTATTGCGAATCCCATCGTCGTCCTTCCACCCTCTCTCTCTTTCTCCTTCCTCATCCTCGAACGCTTTTATATGCAATCTGCTAGCGACGATTACACAGAGCGGCTTAGGTTCTGCGATTACCTTCGCGGATTCGGCAGGGAAAACTGCACGAAGAATCCACTTTGTCGTAATATTAATTGTGCACTGGAACTTGGTATCATATACATTTGTAGTAGTTTGAACAATGAATTGAGCTGCTTATCACAATTATATTAAGATATATATCTCAAAAAACATGTAACATTCTATCTTTTTTCTGACATATATATTTCTTGTTACAATTGAATCTGAGCTGTTTGTATAAACATTTTTCAGAGAAAAAAGAGAGAGGAAAAGAAAGAAAGAAAAAGAGTAAAAAAATACAAAAATAACACTTATATTTATATGTATTTATATCTTTATTCTTTTATAACGAAATTATACTGCAAATTGTACGCATTTAGATACGAATAAATTTTTGCAAAATTTATAAGTGATTTTAGATTTAAAAAAAAAAATTTAAGTTTGTCCGTAATTTCTCTAAATTTTTTTCTTTCATAGCAATATCGATTATATGATCCAATCGGCGAGAGAGGGCTGTTCGCAAAATAACGTCATGTCAAACTCATACTATTTTACAAATAAACGTACAATACCATCGCTTGCTACATGTGGCATCCAATTTTATGTGTGCGAATAAAATTCGTTTCGATATTACTCTTTCAATACCATGAAACTCGATGTCGTACGCTATCCGTTGACCCACAAGAGATTAAATTGCAAAAGCTTTTCATACTGCGTTACAGGAATTAATGCAATATGTTTCACAATTAAAAATTTGCCGATATATTATTAATCCTGTAGTCAAAAGCTGAAAACGTAATTATAAGCTTCTCGCAAAATGAGCAAATAGTATCAATTACGATCGAAGAATACGATCAATAGAATTGTCTTCGCGGAAGAATAAAAATCTTCTCAGGTTAATAAAAAAAATCTACAGAGACTAAGGAAATGTATATAAAAACTGTAATATAAGTTCTATACATATTTACAAGAGTTATAATCAAAATCCATTATCAAATGTATTACAATTTCATAAATTATGTTATTTCCAGCAAAAACCAATTACTTGTTAGCCATAGATACGTCTCCATCATTTATGTCATTAGTTTTATATTCCCCCTAACAATGCGTCTGCGTAGGTGCTGTCAGCCCTTCGGATGTATACATATATATACACACACGCGTTCCCGATTCATCTGAATTGGCTTCGTTATGCCGGCGAGACCTCAATTCCCAATGCGATACGAGAGCCAATTTGTATCCTCCGGTGACCTGCAGCATCTATCGTAGGCTACATCGGCGCGACGCGGCTATGTCGTCTAATGATCGAGATCCATCGTACGCGATCGGCTGTGAACCGCCACATTATAAACTTTCACGCAACCTACCTACGCGGGCAAACACGCTCCCCTAACATCCCCCTGCGTCACGCACAAATGTGTTCAAGCACCGACTTCGTACGCGACTATCGTTCCGATTCCTTGCCGATACGAGGGAACCGGATATCGATTGATATCCGCAGAGGGATTTGCTGTATCCGTATCGGAATTTCTCTACGAGAAGCCACGTACATGATAATTTTAATTAATGCATTTAGTGCGTAATAAGTAGCGTCATGCTTATTTTTTTTTGTACTCGATTAATGCAAAACAGTATTAAGAACGAAAAAAATTCAAAGACTACATCTCTCTTTTTTGAATTATTAATGTATATTAATTTATATAAATTATTTTATAAACAAAATGTAACTCTTTCTCTCTTCTTTCTTCTTATATTCTCCTTTTTCGACAGTAAATATTATCTGGAATTACATTTCACATATTTATTGATTATTTTCAAAAGATAATCTTCTCAGGTTTTCTCTGAAAAATTTCAGACACTTTATAGAGATTGCTATGTTCTAGAAAATCAATTTGCAATTTCTGTTTCTCATCTCATTATCGTAATAATTTTTTAGAGTCACTCTATTGCATATTCCCGAAGAAATAAATTTCAGATTCTCTCGCATCGCAATTTTAAATATTATTATTTTATCTTTTGTATATTTAGCACATTTCTCTCCGAGCCGTAAACCTTTCGCGCTTTCCACCTCGCGATATCGATTATTGCATTTGCATAAAACGTCTTCCTTACGAAAGAAAAATAGAGTGGATGCCTGTATAACAACGTTTTTCTCATCCGAGTTTTTTTCCTCCCAAGTTGCGAGATGCAGATGAGTATGGCGCGGTATATAGCGCCCTCGGTGCATTTTCTTGTTGCATCTTCGTCCGTTGCACTTCGTATACGCAACCGGATCGATATATTCGCAAGGGGATTCACGATATCCGATCAAGCCTGTCGACGAGATACCGTCGACTCCACCTAGCCTGCAGTTTCGCAGCTCCTGGATTTTCGTTTCACTTACAGGGATTGAGGGGCCTGTCTTACAGCCAGGGTTACGACCGCGAGTCCGGATGAAATTGTGATTTCCGAATGCCGGGACATTTTGAATTGTTTCCTTTTCCAGGACGGGCGAGCAAATGTTAAAAGTGTGAGTGGTTGCACATTCGGTAGGTGAAACAGTTCGACGAAACAAAATTTTACCGTAGTTTTTCGGATGCAATTTTCCAATCTCCAAAACGTTCTACCATAATTCCAAACAATTTTACATTAAAGTTGTAGCTGTTTTTTTTTATATACTTAATATACTTAAAATTGTTTTACATTACTGTGTAACTAATAGCATGGGAAATATTACGTATTAGAATTTCTTACAACTTTATAATCTTAATTTTCTTAAAATTCAATGACAAATAATAGACTTCTTCAAAACTATTATACGACATTAAAAATTATATGGAATAATAATTTTTTTTCTTAATTTTTTTAATGAACTGTGTAATTTTTAGAGTATTATTGTTTCTCCTTCACAGATTATATATATATATATATATATATATATATATATATATATATATATTCTTCTTTCAATATATGTAGAAGTCGAGGGGAAATGAATCTTGTCGATGAGTTTATAACACAAGTTTTGAAAGATCGTGAATAGATGCGTCGATGAAAAGCTATTATGTAACGACTTCTAAAAAATGCATTAACATGCAAACTTTCCTCATTATCTACAAGTTAATGGGCACGCGTTGCCTTTGCAGAGTCAACGGACAATATTATGCAGTCCATTTATTTTTACTATAGTAAAGACTGAGTTATTTTAGTAATTGAGCTAAAAAACGATAAAAACAATCTTTTACAGAGTCTTCACAAAGCATGCCTTGCTTTGAATTAAAATGCTAATGCTTTCAATTAAATGTGTAATAAACACAATATCTTTCAATATTCTAGAAAATAAAATATAAAAATAAATAAGATGTAAATAAAAATAAAGATAAGTATAATAAAATAAATAAAACTTTTTAAAAAAAAAACGACATTTCTCTTTCTTTTATACGGAAAAATCAATATCTAATTTTAGTTTATCTTTATCGAAAAATAAAAAATTGTAACTAATATAAACTCTAATATGAGTATAGCGTTCAAGCATCGGACTTCGTGTAACTAGTTCATTGGGGAGAATTTAAATAAAATTATAAATCGAAAAGTTATATAAAAAAGACAAGACCGAATAAACATGATGTGCATAAGTGCAGCTGTCGTAACGTTATTGTAGATTTAAAAGAAAGTAGCGGACATACGTAAGAACACGCGCCAGAAATGTTCCCTAAATCCGTCGCGGCTTCCGGCGACAGGTTTCATTTACTACGAGATGAAATCGACGATAGCGGAAAGTGCATTCGTTGCCATCGGCTTCTCTAGGAAGTAATTGACTCGGGGATGAGCAGTCATATGGTATACATATGATCGTCGGGACGTGTTCGCGTTCTTGCGGCATCTGGCAGATGCGCGCGCGGAAGCAAGTTTCTAATTTATTTAGTTTGCGCGCCAAACAAGAGTTACGTCGTGTCGCACCTTGACTCGTTGTCTCAATAAGGCCCTCCATTAAACACGCGCGCCAGCGTGAGCTTGTTTTGCATGCAACGAGCCTGAAATCGTATATGAAAAGATGAATATATGCGCATGTGCGCGACAGCTCGAGAGGAGAAATCGTGAGTGATGTCAGTCGCGTTAACGAGAAGAGGCGAAATGAAAGCAAAGGTATACATCATTCAGCGATCAAATATCACGAAATACACTTTCGCCCATAAAAAAAAACCCGTCAATATCATAAAAATCTGTATATGTCAAATTTTTAATCCGATTTCTTCGTTTTATCAAGAACGCGCCTTGATTATTACGTTACATATATTCTGCACCATTTCGTTTTTAATTATATCGGAGTTCCGTTCAGTTTTTAATCAGAGCGTTAAATTCATATGAAAAGCGAATTGCTGTACCATTCATCGGCCAAGGATGTAAGTAAATCGTATATAAATATTTTCTCAATCAACCGTGGAATTTCTGTAATAATATATTTAATGCACCTTCCGTCCGAAATTTAATGTGTCGGTCGCGTTTCGTTATTTCGCATGCCACAAGAATCCGCTCGATATTTTTCATCATATCAAATATTTCGACGGCAATGAATGCCACGGAAGCAATAACGTGCTATCGGGATGCAAATGCCAAGGAAAAATATTCTAAGCAAGATAGAAAACGGATATCGATGAGTTGTGAGGATCGAGCTGGCAGGACCACTACCGAAAAATTCCGTTGGTATTCAATGGGCCGTCACCGGAATTCAATAGTTGTTCGATGTTCGATACAGTTCGCCGGAATATTACGAAAATTTTGTAACCAATTTCCATATGAAACTACGATTGTGTGTGTATATACCGTATCCGCAGAAGAAATTTACTAAAATGCGATACAACGATAAACGATAATTTGCAGTAAAAATAGCATTAATACGTTTTTAATTCGCTTCGAAGTTAATTTATATATGCAATCAAGTGTTTTATATCTATAATGAGTACAGAAGTAAACTTTCCAAGATTTATAATTAAAAAGAAAATTAATTATAATCGAAGTTGTTTGCACTTTAAAACTGGATGAAAAGAGAGAGCAATAAGTGTTAATATTGTTACAGAATTTTATCCGAAAATATATATAAAATCATGATTGAAAGAACTTGCAAAGAGTTTTGATTTCCCATACAACACAATAAATAGTAAGTAGCACGCTACTTTATAAACCTCCTTATATAACGGGATAATAAAATATAGAATGAAAGTGTGGATATAATGCGCAACCATGATGTGCGAAAATACGAAACGTCACGGCGAGCGAGAAAAGCCGGCCGTAGTAGATACAGCCACGTCGCGTCAGACAGATGACGGTTCTCGATGTCTCGGCATCTTTCATACTGCGCAAACTTGAGAGCCGGTATGAGTTGAGTTCGGCATTTTTTCCCTTTTTTTCTTTTTTTCTTACCGATGCCGTTCGCGCTTCTCTCGCTCTCGACAGATATAAAAATTCAATTGCCACTCGGGCGCGAGAAGAGGCTCCCGCTCACCCTCATATCTAGTCCGTGCCGAGAATTGGCCAATTGCCAATCCTCGAAACGGATACCCCTTCGGTTTCCTCCCGCGCATTTTCCATTCCTACCCCTTCCCCTCTCTGTCCGATTTTTTTTGCTCGAGCGCGCGTAATCCGCGAGCAGAGGCGGCGCGCCATCGGGGTGCAACAGAACGATTTTCGCGGCGTGTTTGCATATCGACGTATCGGTTGCCTATCTGTAACGAATTTTTATGAAAACGCTGACGTGCGCGCGAACGTAAAGCGTGAAATGCAACGTTCTGCAGAAATATTGGCGGATAGTCAATTATCGGTTGTATTGGCTATGCATTTTTTCAAAACAGATTTTCTCCTTCTTTTTCTCCTTTTTTCTCTCTCTTTCTCTCCCTCTCTCTTCTCTCTTTTTCATAAAAGCTAATTTAACAAATTATTCGTTACAAAAAGAACATGCGTTGCAAGAAAGCAATGTATTAAAAAAAAATTTTGACAATATTTTATATTGCTTGTTTCTATGCTTGTATGCTTTGCAAAAGTCAGTTTTATTAAAGTTCTTTCTATGAAATATCTTGTTATTGGAGAAAGCAATAAATTAATTCAGGGTAAGGCAATCTTATAATTATCGTGCTTATTGGTTGAAAAATATAAACATAATCGACAATAAAAAGCGTAAAGTCTTTTATGAATTAATAAGTCTTACAATTAGAATTAGAAAAAATGTAGCAAAAAGAAAAATATATAATTACAAAATTAATCGATAATGATTATTTATAAAATCCTCACGTTTCTTTGTTGATCGTTGAAGCTTTTTTTTTCTATTTATATTATATAATCTTGGATTAATATTATGACATAACATTTACGACAAATTGTCGTATTTTTAAAAATGTTATATGTAAATGTATCTTATCGAGCACTTGTGATTAATCCGAGATGAAAGATCTCGTATTTAATGCAACTCGTGTGTTTTACGAGTGCCTCGGCATCTTCGAGATGCTATCATCAATGATACTTTAATTTGAACAAGTTGCTAATTGCCGTCTCGTAGCTTCTTCTGACGATGATCGAAACAGTTCAAGCGCAAACTGCGGCGAAGACTTCATTACGTCACAAATGCACCCACAGGTAATTCGACAAGCGAATACTCAAAGTCGAACTTGTTACAGTAAAAGAGAGAATTGCGCTAGCGAATTCGAGAACATTTTAGAAATAACGGAGTTATCTTTTCTGTGTAAACGGTGCACCTATACAACGACTGATAATATTATAGAATCTCATTCGCGCGATCTCATTTAGAATATTCGACGAAGTTTTCGTGACAACATAATGTCATTCAAAAGAAATGAATTTTATAAAATGCTGTAAAAAAGCTGTCAAAATTTGTGTTACTCTGACATTATAAATACTGGACGTTAAAATGACATAGATATGAGAGATTTGAATTATTTTTATATAGCGTTGAAAATATGTAATTATTATTCGCGAAAAAAAAAAATAGTTTCCATGAATTTTTAAAAAAGAAATTGTAAGAATCTATAATATATATTCATATATATTTATTACTATATTTAACTTATATTTTTAATAATAATTGATTTAGTGCCACGCAAGAAGATTACAATAGTGTAATATTTTGTAACCCAATCTTTCGAATCATACTTCCGCATTTTCACCTCTGCGGTCTGGCATAGCTCCAACAAATCCTGGAAATCTCTAAAGGATTACTGCTGTGGTCGACTACGCTCCCACATGCAAGAATATCTTAAAGAAGTACGTGCGAGGAATGAATAAAGACTCGAACAGCATTTTTAACAATGTACAATTGGCCTGTCAAATAAGAACAATATTTATAATAAATATCTTTCAATAATTTATGTTCACCAACATTGATTGCATAATGAAGTTATTAATGGATATTTCGAGCAAATATAAAAAGAATCTGCACAATCTGATGTAAGAATAATTTCTGGAAGGAATCAGGAATTCAGAGAGGAATGATTTACTTATTACAGCCTAGAAGTAGAATTTAGGAAAAAAAAAGTATATGTATTATATATATTAATTGTGTGTGTGTAAAATACGAGATTGTGTATGTGTGATATGTGTGTATTAACTATACTTGTTTCGTTCCCCTTGAACAGCAACATCCTTCGTTATACATATTACAAACTCTGATGTCTTGAAGCTAACGAGATACCGCAAGATCATGCACGGTTATTTGCGCCGTTTCATTAATTCTAAAGTGCATCTCTCGACAAAGCAGGTAAACGCTTTGTACATAAAATATAAAGTAATATGAAGAGAGCGTTTCCCCGAGTGCGCGTCCATCATGAACATCATGCCGAACTCGTTTCAGCTCCTTTTTATGTACACGATGCAGCAATCTCGCGGGAGCCAGTCGAGGGTTAAGTATGTGCCAGGATGATACTAGGCGGCAGAGAACGAATGTTTCCTTCTGAGTAGAGTCGAGCACGGATGAGCGCTTGACGGTCTTTCCTCGGAGGATTTGGCGTCATACCGAATGCGAAATGTGACGTCGCACATATTCAGCCGTCTTGCCATGTAACGTCCTCTCCACGTCCCAAATCGCCTGTCTGATCGTACACCCTTTTGTCACTTCCCCCCCGGAGGCTTCTTTTTTCTCTTCTCCTCTTTTTCTCTCTTATCGGAGACCGCTTACGCGTCTATCTCACGGATTTGCGCACTGTCACGGTGGAACTAGATGAGACTCTAGCGTCTCGTCCAAGTTTAGGCTCGTTCAGCTCACGCAGGACTCTTTATCCTCGCGCGTATAGCGGAGGATCTACGAGGGGAGAAAAGCCTTGATATAAGCGGTTTGTATATTTCAACCTAGAGATGATTGTCAGTGAGATCAATGATGAGCTTGTAATTGAGGATCCAAAGATATCAAGTGTGAGTTTTTTTTTAAGTGTCAAAACGTAGATTTCGATCTAACACGAAAGAAAATTATGCAATAGAGAGAACGATTATTGAGTTGCAGATTTTATTCCGAAACGAATCACGTACATAGCACAGAAGCATAATGTAAAATAGTTCCAGTAAATTAAAACAGGTTTTTCTTTACGCCGCAAATCAATATTTAAGAAATGTAAAGTAACTGTGAAAGTTCTTTAAAACTAGGCCAATAATAAAGCGAAATTAAATCTAATTTGCAAAATGATACTTGAACTCTTTTCAAAATACGTACACTCGAGTATCAATACAAGCATAAGGCGATATTTAAGTTTCTTAGTTTAAAAGTCACTTTAATTTAAAAGTTACTTTGAGTTATTTAATTATTTATGATTCTCAAGACTTAATAACAAGATATGAATTAAAGTACAAAAATATCTCACGTCAAAATTTTTTTTATATATCCAAGATGAATATAGACTAATAAGAGCCAAGCGCAGAAATTAGATGCGATAATTCTTGTTATAAAATATTTCTTTATTTAAATTGAACGTTTCGGTTCTTGAATTTGTTTATATCTTTTTGATTAATTATTATTTTTTATGTATACACATTTGGTATATTTATGCGTATTTTAATCCTTCGCTTCTTTCAGGATCTTTTATCTCTATCCCCTTCGTCTTTCGCCTCGAAAGAGTTACTTTTTCTCAAATCGCACTTTATATAAAAATTTTCTTAATTAATAAATTGTATCTGATAAAAAATTTTTGTTATTATATAAATTCACGAATATCTTACACAATCATTCTTTTACTTTTATCCGTAGGCATATTTATAGATAGAGACATTATTATAAAAATAATTAAAATTGTATTTTATTGGCCTCGATATCAAGCTGCTACATATTTATATGTTAATTGAAAAGCTAAATAAAAAAAAACAGTGTTTAATGCACTTTATAAATGTAATTACTATCACGTAAGAAATGTGTTTCGACTCGTTTAATTTCTTCACCTTCTGTTATTATTCTACATAGCCCCTCGTATATCTCCTTAGGGATTGTACACACCATGCTTCATTGCCGCGCGAACGTAAATGAGTGCATATACTTGTCGTGGCGCCAAACCGTGCATGATCCTATAGGATACATAGGAGCTCGCGTCGAGTATCATGCAACTCTGTGTGGAGCGTCCTCGAGGCATATCGGGTTTATAGATCGTGAAGTATCGATTCTGCTCGCTTCGATATGCGCAGTGTGTAAAAAGTTTCCCCGACTGATAAAATCGCCCGAGTGTTACACGATCGATCGCAGAGAAGAGGGGCGCGCACTTTTTTTCCTTCCCTCGTAGTACAACGCTTGTAAAAAAATACGCGAAAACACAAACATAATACATTATATGTCTTCTTTTTCGATTGCAAAATATTAAATTCGATAATGACTTACCTATTTATCGGTAATTATTATATATAAACAATTTATTGTTTATTATCGGTATTGCGATTAAATGTAAACTTTAAACAGCGATGGCTAAATAATGTCCGCTGACATTAAATGATCATAATGTTGGAATACAAATTATTGTAGATTATCTGTATTATTTCCTTTCTTCACCGAAAAGTTAAATTTATATATATAATTTATCACTCTCTAGTATTATTTTGTATTATATTCTTCTGCCTCGTTAGTTTTTTATTTTCTTATTGAGAAAGAAAAATATATTATAATTTTCTGTATTTTTTAATGAGCAAATAAAAAACAAATACCATTAATTAATAATCGTAGCGCTGTGATTTCATAATACAAATATTATTTGTATTCCATAAGATTTCACATTATGTACGCAAATTTGAAAATAATCGGGGTATTTAGGATTGCTGCAACCGGTTGCAATAACGGCTACTCTTTGCACGAATTTTTACAACTTATAACCGCAATTGACATGAATAAAACTACTAATATTAAACTGTGTATACCGAGAGCCGAATACGTTGTACGATTACATATGCGCGTAGTGTGCAGACGGTGGATGTCTAAATGTCTAAATGTACGTCATTTCCCGAAATCTCTCTTTCTCTTTTTCTTTGTCTATGATAATTTTTCTCATAAATTCTTGTCCTATGCGCTTATCTCTTCAGAAAGATTGTAAGGAGGCGATTTATCTTGGCTCACGTCATCGTATTTCTTTTTCGGAAATAGTGTAGGTAATGATCGTCACACGATGACGTCATGGCAGATGCCACATTTCCTTCACTAACGTTATTAGAATCAAATTAAGGAACATTAAGAAATGTTAATGTTATCATTACAATCTCGCACCTATCCAATAACAATTTGTGTTAAGGTTATTACAATTTATATTATTTTATTTTATGATATAATTAAAATTTGAGAGAATATTAGAATAATATAATTGTTAAAGAATTTGAATAAAAATTTAATATCTTTTTACTAGAACTCTTGTTTCTTAATTAATAATGAAAAGTTGTTGCTTGCTACAAGAAATAATATTTTTAGATTTTATTACGCTTATCAGGACAAATTAATGCGGGTGTCTCTGATTTCCGTAATGTTCTCTCTCTCTCTCTCTCTCTCTCTCTCTCTCTCTCTCTCTCTCTCTCTCTCTCTCTCTCTCTCTCTCTCTCTCTCTCTCTCTCTCTCTCTCTCTCTATCTCTTACGAATTACATTTTGATCTAATCTAAATGAAGTTCATAATTTTCTAGAGAATCCAAAATGTCAGTCTCAGTAACAGACACACGCGCGCGCATACATGCAATCTCTAGAGAATGCACCTTGTGTAACAAAGCAGTTTACACATGGGACGCGACTGGGAAGTCATCTCCTCGGAAAGCTCCATTATACAGAGGAGTTTTCGCAGCTGCTATTTGATACGTTTTACGAGAAAAATTTTGATACGGTACTTGACCTGTTTTCGTAATTGCTTGCACGTGTGTCTCTGAATTAAATGTCTTCTTGCGTTAATTCGACAGATTGAGGTAATGTGAGTAGAAAAAAACAATAAGATCATCGTTTTCGGATCTTGGTATTAGAAACGTGTGCAATTTCGCGAACGTACATACTATATGTTGGCTACGAACGATAAAGATTGCTGCGCAAGACATTCTTGGAGAATTTATTTATGAAAAATATATAAACCATCAGTGCGCAAGAAAGTAGGGTTGCAGTAACATTGCACGAAGTGTGCGAGAATGAACGCAAATAAAGCGAGAACATGCGCATATACGTGTGTATGTGTGTCTGCGAGCAAGAAGTGAACGAGAGCGGAAATAAGGGGCGCGAAGAGAGTAAATAGCGTGAAGAGAGGAAGAAAGAGGGTGGCATCGAACGCGAAGCGAAGGGACGAAAGAGCGAGAACTGGATAAGAGTATGACCCATATTTGGCCTACGGGTCACAGTAGACTGGGCTATTGATTCAGTTCGCTCTTAAACACAGCCTCCGTTTCAATTCGTTTGACCTCTTCAATTTCTCTCTTTCTCCCTCGATAATTGCGATAATTCCTTCGTTGAACATACGTAGAGTCCTAATGCCGTTTAAATTGATAATTACATTCCATCTAAAGAATTATGTATATCAATGAAATAGTTTTAATACATAATTCTTAAAAAAAAAAAAAAAAAAATCTTTTTTGTCGAATTCATGTTTTTTCTATACCATTTTCACAGACAACCACGCCCATTTTAATAAACTCTTTTGTCGCATGTATTTGATATATAAATTAACGTATTTTATTAATTAAAACTTTACAATCGATAAAAATGGCTTGCAATTAGAGTCTTTTCAAAGATGTTTTAAATAAAATCACAATTAACATAATCATTTAATTTCTTACGAGAATTAGAATATTTATTAAACATTTTCAACAATGCATACTTCATCATATTAATTAACACTACATGTATGTGTATGTGTAGCAATATATACCTATGTATGTAAAGAAAGAATTTTGTCATTGATGGAAAATCGATGACAAAACTCATCCTATTCGTGCACGCTCACGCGCGCATGTGAAATTCAGTTTTCGTGAGCACAGTAGAAGGCAAAAAGTCACGTTCGTCTATTTCCGGCTTTTCTTTCCAAGCAGGGACGGTACTTTCGGACGGATCGGGAGAGATTAAATATTCAGCCAGATCCATTCGATCGTTTCGCAAGAGTTTGGCGAACGCTCGATTCTCACGCTACTCATTTCAGAGGGAAGTTACTTTTGACGGCAGAGAGAAAAATAGTTTCCTCTCTCTCTTTTTTTTAATACTCTATCCGCCGAAAATTTGTCACTTCCGTTTGGCACTTTGGCACACTCGGTCCACGCGAAAATCTTTCCACGAGAACCGTCGACCGGCAGTAGACCGTAGCGCGTCCCGCGCTTCGTGCCGCACTGCAATTGAACCACTTAGCTACTTTGCGAACGTTGTACTGCTAACCACCTGACGTGTTCCAAATTAAATAGAGAAAAAAAATTCTCCCCCCACGGAAAGTTTAACTCTCGCGAACCAAGCCGTTCTGTAAAAATAAAGCTTATTAACGCTGGATTCTCCTTCTTCGCGTTCTCGGAATGGTTAGAAAAACAGTCGGCGACGCCAAGTTTCTTCGCCATTAAAACTGGTACCTTTAGATTATTCGTTTAATAATGTTGCTATAAACTTTTGGGCGGACTCGGAAAATGCATGTACCGTATTTGAGCGGCAATTCTTGTTCCCTTTCATTTTTAATACACTCTCTTCGTGCTTCCCTTTCTTAATAATCTACTAATTTTTTTATCACATCAAAGGAAACATCACAAGAATGCGCCGTAAAAAGCTATCTTCTTCTTTCCAATGTATTTACATCGCTAATTATAAACGTTGTTTGTGTCATAAAAACTGTTAAAAAAAATTGTATTATTAGAAACGCTGTGTATACAAGTAATCTAATAATGCTCGTTTTATAATGCACATTTTTCGTAAAAATTAAAAATTTTATAAATAGGTGGTTTGCAAATTGAATTCCCCACATTGAGATATTTGTATGTACATTTCTGCTTGTTTGTACACGAGATATTTCTAAATAATAGATTCAAGTTGCATTTGCAGATAATAATAACAAAGGCAGTGTTTATATTGTAGAAGCAATAGCGACCTCCGCTAAAATAAACAATATGCCCCCGTTAAAACAAGATTTCAACCAACGAACTAACATTCCGTACAATTCGCGGAACGTAATATGCTACGCTATTTATATTATATAAACTGTACGCGTCATAAACATGATAAACAATATCAAAATAATACGCTTTGGATAGCGTGTATAAATAACACACGCGGTCAATTTTCACGTATAGCGTGGGGTATAGCGTGGGGTATAGCGCGAAGGCTTGTAACAGCGATGTTACAGCATCAACCCCTGTAACGTAACGTAACCTGTCGTTCCGCGTAACGCGCGAGCGTTAACGTAACTCCCGCCGCGTCGGGGAAATTCAATTACGAGATAAAACTCGAGCGAGGATTTATCGCGCGATGGCTCGGGGAAGGCGGATTATTCGTAAAATAAACTCGTAAACGTACCGGCACGACGACAAGCGCGGAATCACGCATACATCAACGACCGGGCCACTTTGACGCTACAATTATAATGAATCAGTTTGCAAATGGACGTAGCGATAGAAACGTGGCCCAGATAATCGATAGGTTTGTCGATCGCTTGAATATCTACCAACACCAATCCGCTATGCGTCGAAATTCCCGAGAGAGGAAAGGTGAGGGTGGAAGGCCCACACACACATATCTCAATCAGTCGAGTATTTTCCTGTGTGTGGCCAACTGACAATTGTACACATGTGTCTGCTAATTTGTTAATTAATGATCTGAACAAATTATTGCCACATCTATTACGATATTATGAAAAAGCATTTCTTGTTTAAATTTGATTTAAAAAATTATGATTTAAAAACTGTTGAATGATATATTTAATATAAAATTGTAAATAATAATTTCTTAATAATAATTACTAAAATAAAATTATCATAATACATATATGCATATGTATGTATAATATACGTACTCTATGTATTTGTTAAGATTCTAAGAGAGAATAAAAAAACTGTGCATATTTGAAAATCTCTATTTTTAGTTTTGCAAACTTAAATGTACGCAAAAATAAAGTATTAAAAATTAAAAGATCGTGAAAAATAAATATTGTGTTATTAAAAGTTAATAAAAATTTTGAAACTAAAAGAGTGAATTTTTAGAATCCTTGCGATCATGCCTCGTGCGGTTATGCAACAATTCGTCACTGTCCATTGACTTCAATTACCGGGCTGAAAATATTTGCGCGCCCGACTATCGGCAAATTTGCCGTTAGATCGATACAGTTATTCCCCAACCGCGAAAAATGCGATACCCGCAAAATAAAATCCGGTCGTTTTCAAACTAAATTGTTCTTAACGTCTGGCTTTTAAAATGAAAACACAAGTGTAAAGTTTGCTCCCTCCGACTTGGAAAATTTGATTTGTAAAATTGGATATGTGAACGATAAACTCTCGTAAACATTTTAAACCAACTCCAATTCATTGTTGTTATCATTTAAATGAAAAAGTCTCTTAAGAAAACTTCGGATTTTTTCTTAATAAAAATTAAGTGAAGAAATTTTTACTTGCTGCAATTTTTCAATAATAATTATCACGAGTTTGTATAATAGAGTTGCAATTTACTTTTAAATCAACATTTACTTATTAATAAATTAAAAAAGATACATGTTTTCTTGTTTAAATAAATAGCTTATAATAAAGAATTTTTACAATTTAATAGCTTATTAAAAATTTTTAATTTCCTAGATACATTTTTAAATCGCTCTCTCATAGTTCTCATAGATGTTTTAGGGGTAACAATTTCCATAGATGAATCATATATGCGTATGCATTGATAGGATTCAGCATAATGCATATTCACATTTTAATTATTATAATGCTGCGTATACGCAAATAAAACCACGATACACAGCGTCCACATCATGTTAACGAGGCGGCTTGATTAAACCAACCGTATGTTCCAATCAGCAGTATGAATTATTAATTCGTTCTCACCGCAGCAATGATTACCAATTGGTTGATGAAACGTGATGATATTTGTGTCTTAGGAAAAATTCACATCTGAACAATAATACGACACGTGTGCTATCTTTTTACAGAATTTTGTTTCATTAATTGTTTCTTATATAAATTAATATTTTTATATACAATCTATATTAATGTTATTAATTTATTAAGCTTTATTAATCTTGTTAATATAATTTTAGTTTCTAAATATTTTCTACGGCAGAGGACCTATATATTCGAATGCACGAAATTCTCAGTATCTCCCAGTGAGAGGTCGACATTCAACGTTCGATTAAAACGATGTTCTCGAACACGCTGTTAGGCATCGGAAGTAAAGCATATAAACTCGCCTTTGCCAGACAATGTGTACGACATTCACGTAGTGGCGGCTCGATCACGAGCGATTTGCGGAGGATGCGAGCAGCAGCGGGAGGAATAATCAGCGCGATGCCAGCAGTAATTAGTAGCTCGTGCGACGCTGCGGAAATTACCGCGGGCGGCCGGCTCCGAGAGCCGAGGCTGCAAGCACGAAATATCTATATACATACCGTCATTATCGCGATCGTTTACATCGTTTGAAACGTTACGACGATGGCGCATAAAGTACGAATTCGATACGTGCAAACTCGCGCGAACGCGAGTCCAACGATCCGCGGTAAAGTTATTTCTCCACATTTATCAAGATTTATCTCGCCGGAATCGGTATCGCAAATTTGTTTTATCGAAAAAAGTGACATTAATCTAATTACGTGTAATGTTTTTCGAGAGAGTGTTCGCAAGATTAATTTCTCTCTTTTTCAGCCATCCTTTACCTTCCCTCCCTTACCTCTTCATCGACATGCACCTCTTCTTCTTCGCCATTGTTAACGGAGATTGAAAACGTGTTTCTTTTATCTCCCCTATAAATCGTGTACACTATAGTATCGGGTATCTTTGACCAGATTACAGTTTTCTTTAAGATATTCCTGATAATGACGTTTTACGATTATCGGATACATTGCGCGGTTTAATGACGCGTCCATCCTTAAATTGACGTAAAATGTTTTGACATAAAGTCAAATTAAATGGCTCTTCCTTTCCTGTTCTATTCGCGTCTATCAATATAATTTTTTAACCATTTTTTTTTATCAACTTGTTTTTTTTTAAATCGTTACGTTTTAAAACGTTTTTACGGAACATCGCTCCGCGATGTCTATATGATTTTTATCCAACGGCTATTCAATACCTGATATCTTTTTTATAAATAAAATGTTGTACGTTATTTTCGCATCTTTCGAAAAAAAAAATATATATATTCCTCGCAGCAAAAATTGAATTAGGTAGGATGTTGCGATATTTATGCGCTACGAAGTTTTAAATGAGCTTTTTAACGCTCCGTTAAAACATATTAAAAGAAGCGAACTTTTTTTTTTTCACGATTATTTTATAATGGCGCCGCTGAGACACGGACTTTTAACCCCGTAGTCCTCCCTCTACGGGTCTGTAATATTCAATAGATGATTCAATCCTGTGACCTGGATTTTCATTTCGCTGGAGATCGACCTTGCGCTATACCATCGTTAACGGGTAATCCACGTGATTAGCGGCAATCGGAATCTTCTCGCACTCGAGAGCATCAGGAATTATTTCTCGTGCCCCCGTTATGCGCAGTTTATTTTCATTAGTACAGAACGCGATCCTTCCTCCCCCCTCGTCATTATATCTCTTTATTGCACGCGGACTTCTAGCTACTGCGCAATATTAATCATCACCAGCACAGTAATAAGGTGCTATACTATTTCATAATATCGATTTCGATGCTATTATAATGTATGCATGTGTCATCTCTCGCTAAAATGCAACGGATCATTTATACATAATTTTAAAATAGTTGAATCATACATATGTACTATTATTTCATTGCTTTACTTTCTTTATAATTAATGAGATGTAATTATAAAAAATGTATCAACTATGAAGAATTCTTACATTTACGTGTTATATTCTTCATAGTTGATTTTTTATAATTACATCTCATAAATTATTCGTCAGTTGTTGTCTACAATGAAATGTATTTTTGTATGTAAAAACACACCCAGACTTTCAATATACATCTCCATATATAATTAAAAGTAAAGATGTATGTTAATAATATTGTTAATATTTTTCATTCACGAGTATGTCCGATATTAATGAAAATATTGTAATCAAGAGTCCAATTATTACAAACATTTTATTATATTTTTACATATTTAACATTGTATTTCTCAAATATTATATTGGTTTTTAAACCAAAACTTCGATCATGAAGCAATTATAGAGTGTAGGAATTCTCGCATATTAAGTATATAATTTATAGATGGCCTATATATAACTAAATTTTTTATATACCAACATTTTAACAAGAGTTTTCAAATAAATGCAAATGTTCAATTAAAGTGTTACTGGTTTCCGATAAATATGAAAAGAGTTACAGAGATACATAAACAATGAAAAATATTTCTGGTCACAATTTTTCGATCACTATATTAAGCTAACGCTAAATTATCAAAACAAGAAAACAACCTCTATTAACTTTGCATAAATCCTTATTTATGTACAGTTTACGCGCCTTTACCACGTTTTATCAATAACTTTTCAATAACTTTATAATACCAGCAAACAGTTATATATCTTCTGTTGAGCTTGTATTGTGTATCGAAGGGGAAAAAGTATATTTACAACGGTATGGAATATCTGCTTATGACATTTCTGCGTATATGTATATAACATCGAACGGATAGCATGTTGTTGCCTTTGGTATACAAAACGGACACGCATCAATATTGACGATCTAGGAAGAAGAATTTAATTATACCAGGTACAAAAGAGCGATCAGTCATGATAGCCATCGCTGATGTGTCACGTCATTCTTGTCAGTATCCCGCGTGTGCGGATAACGCGGCATATTCATGAAGGGGGAGACCTTGGGTCTCAGCATCGTGTCCTTGACCACCATACACCCCGCCTGAATGATCGTTTTTCCCGGTGGTGTGCACAACTGCGTGAAATCCCTCTTTGTCCGCATGATAGCTGACGACACGAAAAGTGCCACCTGGATCTTTCACGCTATATTCTCCAGTTACGCTGCCCCCTGCGAAATGAAAGACGTTCAATAAGAAGACAAAAAGATGTCATCTCTCAATTCTCTCTCTTCTAGGCTGTGGACAGTCGTGACAAAATGGCGAAACATCGATCCGAAAGGTGCCATTAATGTAACAATATCGACAATTATCTTTCAATTGTGAAAGATCCTGTTTATAACGAGTTTTTTTTCACGGTTCTATCAATACCAAAATCAAAACGATCTATAAATGTTACATAACGGATCTGTTCTTTTCGTGATTTTTTCCAATGATAAAAATAAATAGCAAAATGTAAAAAAATATTTCGTGATACCACATTGTTTATCGGTTTCTCGAACGTGTCTCTCTTTCAGATAATAGATAAAACCAATTTTCTGGAGAAAAAGATCAAATGTTCTTTTAATATAATAATGTGACATTAAACATTATATAAGAGAGATATTTGAGAATTAAAATTCTTTTTTAGTAAAGTTTACTTAAATTGAAAACGCAGGCTAAGGTTTCTTTATTTATTTAAACTTTTGAGATGTTTGTAGAATCTTTCACTTTCAATTGCGCGTATACAACTCGAAAAATTAAAAAAAAGCCGAATAGTGTCAGCACTAAATAATGTTTCCATACTTTCGCCGAGGAAAAATTGACTCCAACCTGGTCAAAAAATACACCTGTAAAGTTTGCTCACTTTCGGTAACTTTATACCTTTATATACAGGAACTCTTGCACACAACTGCGATATCATACCGTCGCGCCGTTGACGCCAGTTTACGATTCTTCGAGTCAACTTCACGTTTCCAAGTGAGAAAACGTAGTTTCAACTGAAGAGTGTCGACGCGGAACACATACATACACATATACAAAGTACACGCGCAATTCGCATTCGCGCATACAGACTCATGTACTCTAGGAGGGCGCGGGCAGCCTTCGTGGAAATGCAATTTTCTTTTCACCCGTGGCAATTTTTGCCGACGTCAGCGCGTGGAAATCGGGTAAAACGACGCCACAGGTAGCCCCCTACGAGTCGGTCCCAGAGGCCGTTGTCGTTTCCCGCCGCGAAAGTCACGAAGGCGTAAAAGTGGCTGACTCACCGTCCCTGGATTCCTTCTGGCCGTGAAAGTCGCCGGTGTGATGATCCTCGACGCCGTACGAGAACTCGTACTTGGGATGCCCCACGTAATCGACCGTGTAGGTGCCATCATGATGGTGATGCTCCTGATGATGGTCGTGTAAATAATTGTGCTCGCCGAAGTGGTCGTCGACGACGACGTGGGGCACTTTCACCTCGTATTCCGGGCCCTGCACCGGCCCGTGGAAGTGCATGTACGAACTGGCCACCGAGACGCGATGATGATCGTGGTGAGCGTCGCTGTCCAGCGGTATCACCCCGGTGATTGATCGATTGACCAGGGCGAGGCCGATGGTTAGCGCGACGTTGACCTATGACACAAGAAGTTTATGTCGCCGACCATCGTCGCGCCGTCTTCCCGGAGATCCACCTCCGGCACGGAATGGCACGCTCTCGATTCTCCACGATCGAGTTATCGATCATGGATGTAAATAGCGCATGTTACCGCATAAACCGCCGAGTCAATTTACGTAAGCGCTGGTTATATTTATCAGATTACATTTATTTTCCCTTTTTTTTAGGATCTCTTTCTTTCTTGTTTAGGGAAAAAGCGTTTTCGAACGATATTTTTTGGAATAATGTCGATGACGGGGGAAAAAATCGTCGAGTACGAAAAGGATTGTAATTTAAATTTTTTTTGCCTATTCTAGTCAAATACTTTTTCATGTATACGTATATTGTATATACATATATATATATATATATATATATATATATATATATATATGTATATATAGCCAAATGAATTGGGACATTTCAAACTAGCAGAATGTTCGTTGAATCGAAATTGCGCTGAAATGTAACCGTGATCTATACGCAATCGATGTTGCCTGTGTATATACAAACTCACTCAATGCCATGAGATGAAATGCCTCTAGAAATTTACGATATATCGACATATCTCTCTCGCGAGAGGAAAAGTTCGTCGGCCTCTCGTTTTTAATTACAGGGGTCCCGAGAGCCCGGCCGTCAACGTTCAAACCAACACGAACCGGTCCGATTAAAGTGGCTCGATTGAAAAGACGGAATAGACGTGATAAAGGAAATGTTTCTTCGTTCTTTCTTGCTTCTACGCTTCATCAACCTCTACGTCTTCGTTATGAACGACGTTTCTCGCATCTTGACATTCGCATCTATTTAACTTATTAGATAAATGTAACGTTAAAAATAATCGTTACAATATCTCGTCCAACAAGAAAGAAAAATGTATCTGCGATGCAAGCACAGCTATATTCATAAATAATTTATAGATTGTTAAAAATACTCGAGATTTGAAGTGTATTAATAATGCGATAAAAATGAAACCGCGAATCATGAATTGTAAAGTTATTTTATGCAAATTTTGCCAGAGCTGACAACATGAATAGACAATATTAGAACAATTGTTTATGCACGTAGAACTTGCACTACACTGCTTATGAATACACGCCCAAGTTAGGAATATAGTACAGTATATGCAAAAAGACAGAATATATGTATGTTAAGATGCACTATGCAAGATTTTGCATACTTTATACATTGCTTTACGTAACTGTACAGTGTTATGTATACCGAATCATTAAATATTTAGCAAAGAAAACAGAAAACATATGAATATTACATCATAATTCGTACAAAATTCAAGGAAAATGTGTAGTATAAATGATTTTAAGATAATTATTATTGCAATAATTAAATTAAAAAAAAATTATATAGAAAATATAGTACAGAACAAAACGTGAGTTTGTTTAAAAAATATATAAAAGAAAAATATATTTATATATTCATAGAAAATTAATAGAATTCTTAATTATAATAAAAAAAAAACTATAAAAACTTTAATTGTTGAGGGAGAAGATTTGACGATTAGTTAAGAGCAAAAGAATGATTATTTAATTCGATTAAGAAAGCGTTTACCATAAATCAGTGTGTACTTTTTAATTTTCCTGTATTATAGAGCTCAACCCCAGAATTTTTATCTTTTTGTAAAAACGTACATTCGCGACGCGACTCGGTTAAACAAATTAAATACATCAAGCGGACTCGAATGTTAAGGAACGCTTTAACTCCATCTTATATTCACGACATTGGCGTTGCTCAGGTTTCTGACTAACCGCGTAGAGCTACTTTTTCTCTTCTGTCTCATCTCGAATTATTTATTTCGTAAACCGTTGCGCGCGCCATTTACACCTTCGTAATTACGGGTAATTAAGAATCCGTCGCGCTTTTCGCGCTCTTATTCCCCTTTGAGAATTTCCCTTTGTGTGTTTTACTCTTTTACTGCCTTCCCTATCTGTGTCTCTGTCCGAATGTCGCAGAGTTGTTCTTTTAACGAGCACTTTCTCCGCGCCGCGTCACTTTTCCTTCCTTCGCGATGAGTTTCGACACTCTACCTTGAAAGTCATCTCCACCATTACGATATTTCAGACGGCCAGATGAGAACTGCAACTTACCAGCGTATTTTCTAGGCTTTTATACAACGGCCCGCTCTGCTTACACGCGGTCACGCATACATATGTGCGTACATCCGCGCCCGGTTCCGGTTCCGACGCGAATACAGATGCTGGATGAAGATACACTTCCGAGAGAGTTAGACAAATGTCCACACAGAGATGTTCAAGAATACAAATTTCGAGTATAAATAGATAATAATAAACTATGGATAATAAACTTGTATACAAATTATATATAAGTTTCATTTATATATAGAATAATCTACCGAGAAAGTCAGAAGGTACTTATGAGAATAAACAAAAATAGCTGTACAGTGTATTTATGAAAATGTGTATTAAAAATATAAAATTTTCAACATAAATAAACATGTAAATAAATTTTTGTAGAAATAAAATAAAATGTAAAGACCATTTTTACTAAAGTTAGATTTTAGCATGAATTATTTGACTTAAAATAAACATCTTTAATATATCATCATTAATATGTATACTAAAAACACACATTTTTAATATTTATGAAGCTTATAATAACTCTCATTATGCGCTCACATGCAAGAGAAAGGAAGAGAGGAAGAATTATTTTGGAATATTTTAGAAACATATATGTTAAAATGTAATAATAAAATGTTTACAAACATTCTAATAGCAATATATTTTTAGAGAAATTATTTAATAAAAATTTCATAATTTCTAGATATATGTCTCTTTCTCTATTTTCAATGAAGGCGTAACTTATAATAGTGTCTTGTTTAGAAGTTAAATGGAATTATATATTGACAGTTTTGTATCATATATGCTTTATATTTTGCAAGAGCCCAGCACGAGTTCCAAATGGCGATTTTCACGATGACTCGCAATGTCATAAAACCGATTACGTATTAATAGACAGCGCATCTTTACGTAGCATGCATTGAAAAATGATCCGGGAGATCGTATAAGATCACTTCCTTCCTCTCAGCCGGCGCCGCATCGAATGGCTTCCTTCTTCCCGTGAGATACACGGCGCGCTATTGCCGCGAGCTTTTCTCGACATCGAGACGCAATACTCGATTTGCTTGAGAGAATCAATTTTTATCTCTAAATTCAGATCCTCATTTTAAACGAAAATCTTACTTCTCAAACTATCGAGAGATTATTTCAAAGACAGAACGTAATAATAATAGATTGAGAAGCAATATGGAGAGAACATGATGTATGCTAGTACATATATAGAAATTAAATTAAATTACATCACGTAATTGAAAATATGCGCGAATAATTATTATCAGTATTGTAATTATGCACATATATATAATATGTCGGTGTTATTTGGAGTAATAATATAATTATTTTTTTAATTTCTAAAATTAGATAATATATTTTATGTGTAGGTCACATTTTTTTGTTGATATTACCAAAATTTGCGAAAGAAGTTGCGCGGTATTTATATCAATTTATATTTATTTTGTTAGCTAAATATGGCTATGAATATTGTACAATGTTTACGCACTGCTTTTGCATTTTGCAATATTTGGGGGGGGGGGGAAGTAAATATTGAATTGTATAAAAATTGTATTACCTGCATCAAACGTTCGTCTGATGATTTTCAAAGATATGTTAAAGTTCAAATTGCATCAAAATATTTTTGAATCCTTCAATTAATCAGATTGTATTATTTATTAGCTGAAATCATTTTTTCTCTCTTTCTGATCCAGAACGCCCTATATAAGACCTGTCTATTCGCGTGAGAGGCAATCCTTAAAAGCGCTGGTCCATTCATGTAAGATTTCGTCTAGTGCTTTAGACATAGAATAATAGTGACAATAAAAAAATAATAACAATAGTAAAAGCCGTATAAAAAAGCGGTAATCATTGAAAAAATGTTACTTTTTTACAATATTAATGCAATAATTTCCGACAATTACATTTTTTCAGTTTTATTTATTTCTCTATAAATATCGGCAAAAGGATTACACGATAAGCTTTGTTCCTTTTTAATAATTCTCTTTTTATATTTAAAGAGCAACGTGACGTCGACGTCATGCTCAAGTAGACTGACATAAAATCTTTTTTTTTTTTTCTACAGTTTAAAACGCGCTCCGAGAGATACTGCTTTCACGAAACAAAATCAACCGAAAGTTGGCTGGCGCTCGATGGAAGACGTCCTCTTTGCCTTCTTCGTTGCGAGACGATAAGAAATATCGCATCGCTATGTATCACGGAAATTCCTTTCGTCTTTTCTGCATCGTAAGAGCGACACATAAAATATGACACTATTATAAATCAAATTCATGCGTATTTTCCTTCGATTTTCGGCAAAGTTTTCTATTAACGCCGATAATTAGCATATTTATTGGAAAGTGTAGACCACAGTATCACGTATACCAACATGAAAGATATACGTTCATGCACGATTTGTTTATTTATAATAGTAGGTGACGCTACGTGTAAATTGTAAATCTGCGGCCTGCAACTTGATTAATAAGTTATCGTTTATATACCTATTATATATTATATATAATATATATATATATTTTCGAGTTAATATAATACATGTAACATTGTAATAGTACAATATATATTATTATCGTAAATGACCATTACCTCTACGACACGTAATTTGATTGGCGGGATTTATGGCGATGTCCAATAAGGATGGACGTTAACGATCGACCTCACCACATTTGATAACCCGATTAATGGATTGCGCTATGATAATGAACACGCGTAAAGGGAAATACAGGCTGCGTCAGCACTCGCCATACGTCGCTAATTGGATTTTCTTTTGTGAGTAGAGAAATTCTACGGAAACACGCGTGTATTAAAGCCTTGTGTCGCTATTAACCATCCGACAAACCTTTGAAACGACATAAACCGCTGTTTCGACGTCGACAGGCAAACGATGATACGCTTGTTTCTTCGCTGAATATAAATGTGCTCCATTATGAGCGCGTACATACGGCACAAATTGCCGTGTCTTCGTATCAAACGATTATGAACGTATCGCACTTGTGCCCGCTCTTTGTACATTTCTCCGCATAATATTCTTGCTTCTCGAAGCAACGGCGAGCAAGTCGAACAATGATAATCAACTAACCCTCCTCAACTTCATAGAGTATGAGGTAATATAATTGACGTAAAGGAAGTGTCTCGGATCGCCGCAACAAAGGATGGTAATTAGAGCAATTTCGCGGTTTTGCAAATAAGCTCTCTTCACAGTTAATAAATAAGCACATTAGAGAGAATTTTATTATATAATACGTTTCGGGTTAAAATGGCCTAAAAGTAATAAACCGCGGGAAAATACGCAAACGTAATGTCAATAAACATGCGGCTTAGTACGTGCCTTTTGATATTTGACATTTCAAAATATGTGCAGAGAATACAAGCATATTATTTCGCTCACTTTCGATTCTGTCATCTCTGAAATCAAGCAATGTGATGGCGTCATGATGCCAAATATTATACATAGAAAACGATTAATGGTGCCATTCACGGCATATTCGAGATGTTACCAATTAACTTATCCCAAAATCTTCTGTCAAATATGTTGAATTAAAATATCTCTAAGATTGAAGTCTATAAAAATCTAACGGTATACTTTTCTAGTATAATCTTGATGTAAACTTTCTATTGATTATGATCCCCCCCCCCTCTTTTTCTCACTCTCTATATATATCTATATAAGTATAATATATTTATATTTATAAGTATTATAAACTTAAAAGAATATAAACATATTAAAAATAATAAAATGTAGAATAATTGTATTTTAAAGAGCTAATCTATTTACATCATAATATATGTATACATATAGAAGCAAATGTTACATTATATTAATACTATATAATTGTGTCATTTAGAGAATTAATCAATATATGATATTATGATTAATATCAAAAAATATCATTTGAATTATTAACACATAATTGTAATATGTTGTTTGTATATACTGTTCGCAAATATTGTAAATGCATAGCCATCGCCTATTTATTTGCTTTAAGCAATATATTAATAAACTTGCACAATAAATCGAATAGAATCACTCAATTTTACATGCTTTTTAAAAGAATGAATTTATCAATTTGGAATGATTTAAACAATAAAGAGAAAAAGATTTTTATATATGCCATCTTGTAAAAACTTGTATAAACAGAATAGATTTTTTTGAAAATTATTATATAATAAAGTCTTAATTGTATATTACATAATTGTTAAATATAAATTCAATATAAAATCTGATGTGTACAATAAAATCATCTTTTTAAATATTAATTATTTTGAGTACTATAAAAATTTTATCTTATATTTTGCTATAAATCAATGTAATCAACTTTTGTTATGCATCAAGTGGTAAACATTAATTTCATGATTTAAAAAAAAACCGCTAAATACATATAAATATATGTCTTAGTTTTTGTTTTCTTTTTCTTTTTCCAAATTCTATTTATCGCATACAAATAAGATACTTTCTATATTTGGCGTGTTTTTTATCTCTTTTTTTAAGGAAAGTTTATAATTAGATAGATTGATCCTGTCATTCGTCATGTCTTCGCGAGTAACCGATTTTTCGAATAATGGCAAACGAATAATAATGACAATAAGTATTGTTGAATTCCAAATTCATCAACACATACATAGAACGACTGACAGTTGGCACAAAAAACTGGTCGAGCATGCAATCGAATAAAACCGGCATAAATAATGTACACCGCACGATTTCATCGTGCCCAACATTTGTAAACGAACATCGCGTCGTCGACTGTATTATGCTTTCGTTTCGCACGTGACGCACGTCAGAAGTTCGAACGCTCGACTCGATTAAACTAATTGGCATTTCGCAGATATCCATCGCGCATATCCATCGAGATATGTATTTTGCCATTTATGAATAATCAGTTTAATGGGATATCAATTTAATTATTATAATGCAATTGAACATCGAGATACTTGTTATATCTGTATACAACAGACACTTTCCAGATGTCTTCAGCGCTCGAAAGTGATTGAAGAATTCTTAAAAAAAGGGGGAAGAAGGGAGGATAATAAATTTAAAATGCTCCGAATATTTTATTGCTATACATTTTTCGAGATGTCAATGACCTCTCTCTCGTATTACATACGTGACTTTTCCTCATCTCGTGTATAAGTTAAGGATCAATTATAATTTAATTGCAACTGTACAATTTGCCCGTGATAACTTTCTTTGTGTTTCGCGTGCTGCTTCAGCCCGCCCATTAAATCGGCATTATATCGCACGAAGCCCCTCTCGTTAAGATTCCGCGAAACGGTTTTGCGAGAGAAGTCTCGAAGGAAAGTATGAAAAGTTTCGAGCTTTATATATATATATATATATATATATATATATATATATATATATATACACTATATAGATATAATATAGCCTGAGCCATAAAAGGTACAGTCTCGTATTTCAAATCGTAAATCAAGAAGCTCGATCCCGGAGTAAGTATGATTCCCGGCGCGATATGGAGCTTCTCGGCTGAGAGAAAGAAGACCTTGCTCTCTCGCGCCGAGGGAAACCTGTTCAAAAGATCTGCCACATTCGCGGATTCGTTTTAATCGTGAAGCGCTCGGGTTGCACTTCCAGCAGGGAGGGTCTGACTCAGATCGCCTTAATCTACTGCAATTTGCACTTGACGCGGTCGCGGAGGGTAAAGGTAAAGGCCAGTTGACGACTCTTTTCTCAGGAAGTCTTATTCCCTTGTCGAGAATAAAAACGTCATGGAGATGCATCAATATGAATTAGAGATACTATATTTTCCCGTATATACAAGAAAGAATAAGAATAACGCGTATTATAATAATATATCACTATTACAAAGATGAGACAAATTGCAATTAATTATATAAATGTGGATATATTATACCTTATTCATCGAATAAGATAATTTTAAATAATAAAAAGAGATGAGTCGAGACATTATTAAGATATAGACAGTCTCGATATCAAGTACCTACATGAAAAGGGAAAAAAATGAAATGCCATCATCAAATAACTATTTAGAGAATTTCTCGAATTTTTAGTTATCTCAAGAACTAACTGCCATAATAAAAAATCTCCAATTTTTATTATACAATATCAATGCAAACTTTTGATTGCACTCAATCTTAATAAAACTACTTTCGTAAATTTTAATATTTGAGATTTTTATATAAAAAATGTCACAATTAATTTTTTTATTGTCATGATTTTAATCTTATGTACGCGCAAAGTGATCTTATTTCTCAAGATGCGTTCGCAATTGTTGCGTGCAAACTTGCATCGTTCGACTTGTAAAAATGTGACAGGAAACACTTCGCTTCTCGATGAAAATGGTAATTATTTATGTAGCTTTTCATGTAAAATTTATCTAATAAATGAATCGCGGGAATAAGTTAACCACACAAAGTGAAACAATAAATTATTTTGATATTGTTAAAAAACATTATTTAATTGAAAAAAATTGCTGTATCATAAGTATGTAGATGCTAGAAAATTGTCATAAAAATGTTTAAAAATCTAAAAAATAGAATATAGAGGAAAAGAGGTAATTTAGGACGACCTGCAGTGGTAACACCTTGTGAAAAACGAGCAATTTTGAAAGTGGCATTAAATTCGCAGATGACTACAAAACAAATTGTTGAAGTATCTGGAGTAAACACACATATTAAAAAACATTCGATAAAGTTGTATTTATAATGATAAAGAAAAATGGAAAGAAAATATAATATTTCACATATTATAGATGAAAATATAACAAGATTATTTTTATATTTAGATAAATACAAGAAAATTTTATTAGATGTCTTTAGTTTAGATTTTGCCAAACATTATGTAAAGTAAGAAAAAAATAAAAAAAAATGTAATATTTATGCCACTTATAAAAGAAAATTTAATTCGAATAGTATTAAAAGACTTTCCATCAAGAATATAAAATTGAACAATTATATTAATCATACTAAAATCCTAAAATATCACGTTTAATGGAAGAATAAAAAGTTGAAAATGTTTGTTGAATTTATCGAAATTAAGTGAGGCGAGCGAAAGCACATTCGAATGAAAAGTGATAGCAAATGTCAATTGCGACGAGCGCATAAAAACATTTACGCAAATAACGCGAACTTTAGACCGCGCACAAAAGCTGAGCTTTTACTGTCGGCAGTAACCGACGAGATATCACGAGCCGGAAGCACACGGAACTCCCACGTGCTTATTGCGCTTCGGTCGTCAGAAGCTCAATTAAAATTCCCACGGAAATTTCTCATTCGCCCGGGACACTTATCCCGACGGGAAACCGTCCTGTAGCCGTCGTTCCACGACACACTAACACGTTGCGGAATTTCTCCCGCCGCTATTTTTCTTCCCGCCGCAATTTCAGGCGGGCGGGCCTTAGGTAAGTACGTATCACTTGGAAAACGGGAACGCGCAGGCAGGCTAGCGATAAGGCTAACATAATTCTATTCGCCCTTCGCGAAGTATCGCGGTGTACCTAGAGCGTGACTCGTCTAGATGCACCGTTGCGAATTGCGTTTGGCGATTAATCCCGAGGTACAAAATGCTCGACGACGTATAACCGGCGAGTATGGGGGGCTTTTAATTTTCACGTTCGTCACGTACCGCCTGCTGAGAAACCTGGCTGAATTAATCTTCCGACCGCGAATACCGCACTACGAATTGTTGTGAAACGTACACATCGAGAAATGCGACTCTTTGATGTGCATTATTTTTCTATTGCCTTCTCATTACGTAGATAAAAACATTTTTATGTACACATGTACGTGACAGCTTCAAGAATTATTTCCATTTCTTTCAACTACGAATTCTTTGAGAAATTTAACGAATCGCGTATCCGTTTAAATTAATTAAACAAATATTTAAAATATTAATAAAAAATTATTAAAATATTTTTAATATCTTTTGAAAGATAATAGTTCTATATTAAGAATAAGGATTTAATTAAAATTATGATCTAATTTTGAGGTGAACTGCATTATACAAAATTATATTCATCATGGCATCAATTTTATACAACTAAATCCACCATTTACAGCTGTCCATTTTATGCTTCTCCCGATCAAAATGTTAACATCTTCCTTGAGTTCTAAGTGGCCGCAAAAACGGGCCAGGGCGAGAGGAGCTTTCGACAAACTCACAATACAGAAGCGATGAGATCTTAACGAGCATCCGCGTGTAGTTAATCAATCTTCATTCCGGTACTTAATTACTCACAAACTTACTCACACGTCGCATGAAAAGGCATATATCGAGTGTTGTTTCCGTTACATGTAGCAGCCGACGAACAAACGACAATTAAGATAACACTCGTATCGACAAAGATCCGCTCGTTAAAGTCATAATAAATATACAAATTTAAATGGAACATTAAACATTTGACTTATGGCTTTTCATTAATTTTTTTTAGGATAAAAATCTAATTTTTATAGCGAGTACATTACAATTTTAATATATTTGTCTTAATTCTTCTATCAGTTATACTTATATACATATGTGTAAATAAATTATTTATATAATTAAAATATGTTTATTTAAATATGACATTAAAAATTAATAACATGCGATATTTTTTTCATACTTAGAAAATGTGTAGTTTTAAAAATTAATAATCAACTATTAAAATATAAGTTAAAATCTCTTGCTACGTTCTTCTTTTACTTTAATTATCATTTTTTTATTTAAATTTAAAAGAACTTTAAATGATGTATATTTTTGATACTGGTTGATCTTCTGGAGAGTATATAGCTCTTCATTAATGTGACACTTATACGATATATAGGTGGCCACGTGTAATCGCGGATTAACATGTTGGCGAGCTGTCAACGATCATTCACGAGTTGAGATAAACACGGCTCTGCTACGTAAATCAAAGTTCAAGATTCCAATACACTTGCACTTGTCGCGCTTGCTTACCCAAGCGCGACACCTCCGTTCTATGTGTTAAAGCGTGCAGCTTGTCGCAATCTTAAGACCTGTTGATCGAGCGCAATCAAGTTCCTCGTCACCGGACCATGTCCGACACGTGCTTCGGCGATACGCAAACAAACGCACTTCAACTAACTTGGTCATGCAAATAAACCTCTAAGGTCTGAAGGCCCTTCTATTAACTAGTTGTTTCGAAGAGAATACATTTTCCGGCTGTCTCTCTTGCTGTTTCATTATGTTTTATATTTATTTATTTATCATACATATTTGTATTATGAATTTATATCTACCATGTGCAAAAATCCTAATGTTAACGTATTTATAACAAATGATATAATAATTAATATATATTTTATGTGAAATCAAAATTCTCTATATGCGTAATAAATTATTGATGCTTTCAAACGCGTGCTGGGTGTTCAACGTTATATCGGTAAACGATAGAAACGTAATTGATCACGTTTTATACATTTTGCGCTGCTAATTGCAATTGTTTCGCTTCGCAGTTACTTATCGATTACAACAAACAGCACGTACAGTCTGTGCATTTGAAAATAATTGCTATTGCGTATGGGCGCAACGAACTTTGAATATAAATATTCTAAAAATGCAAGTATTTGTTATATATATATATATATATATATATATATATATATATATATACATATATAGAAGAAAGCTGAATGTTGCAAATCCACATTCTACGATAAGAATTGACTTGTTTTCTCAACATATATCAATTTATTAAAAAATTATTAGATATATTAGATATATAAAATTTGTTTTTTATCGCATATAAGAGAGTTTTAAATAATACATACTTTTTGTTTTTTATTAAAAGGCATAATGCTGGAATTTATAGATATAAAATTGATTTCTTCAATATTTTTGTGTTTAGCTATCTGTATGAAGATGCGCCCTGAAATTGCATAGAGAAATCTCTATGGATTTATCTATGAGATTGCTATCCCGAGGGAAATAGCGCGAAACTATCAGAATGACCCGCGTTTACGTCAATAACCAGTTTCTCATTAATGGTAAAATCCAACCACAATTACTCCGGCTATGATTAGCGCCGCGCGAGAAAGATAAATAGCTTCGTAAACACATCGCGACAGCCAGGGGCTCGCAAATGCTATTCACAGTTATTAATGATGGAGATTAGAGTTTTATATGTGACTTGATGTATCGCGTACGGTTTCCTTTTCATACGGTTTCCAACGTGCGGTAGGTAATACGCACGTTTCTAATCTATCAGCGCATTTATCGTCCTTATCGCGAAAAATTGTATTACACGTGGCGCGAACTGTCACGTCGTGATTTATTCCGCGCGACGTTGTCTCGCGAGATTATCAATGCGGAAATTCATACGGTCAATGAGCGAGAGTGATCAATTACACTTTTAATCATATTATTCGTTTAATAAACGGCTAAGTCACTTGATGTATTAACGCGGGCGTTAGATTTAAATATATTCATATACATATGTAGAAATAACGTTAATAATTATGCTATATGTTATGACACGACGGGATTATATTGCATGGGTATTACGTGTATAAATTATACCGATTAATACAAACTCGTGTCACTGGCCCTCGTCTCTTTACATTATTAAAATAGAATTAAAAATGTCACCAATTAAAATATTTTATAAGTTGACAATCGAAAAGACAAATGATATAATTTCTTTTGAAATATGAAAATTTTATTTTACAAAAGAAAATCGAGAGAACATATTTCATCGATAGTACGTCATATGATTTTCATTAGAGACAATTTGACAAAATTATGCTTAAGATAAAATGCAATCCTTGATATATGGAAAATCATATTTTTTTAAGACAAATAAAAAAGTATATTATTTATGTAAGTGTTATTTTTTTAAACCGTCCAAGTTTTCTCTTTAGATGTATTTGACGGAAAATTTTAAAGAAATTTAAATATAATATAAATCGATCTCAGAATTTTAATTGACATTACATATGTGTCATGCGGGAGGTTTTTGTTTTAATCGAAGAACATATCGCGCGCATATCTGAATGTGACACTTAAGGCAATGCGGTCTGCGACACTTTGTCCGCGTGAAGGATCAAACGCCTTTGTAATTCTATACGGTGGCTACATAAAGCGATCTCGCCTGTTCCTTGAGAGACCCTCGCGCGCGTACCGGGAACCCACAAGCGGTCAAGTCAAGTCGAGGGTGGACCCCTCAGAGATGGAGTTCGTCCGGTTCGCGCCCACATTAATGCAAAAGGAATTTGTAATTAACTGCCCGCATAGAAACGCGTTCAAATTACCGAGTCAGTAAATTACGCCGGTAGCGATATCATATGTAATATCATGGACAATGCGATGCTAACGATAATGCTCTCACGTATGCGCAGTTCGCACGCTCAAAGGATATGTAAAACATCGCACACGTATAGCGCGAACAATGTTGGCGCAATTCAGAATGTACTAATAAAGCATTATGCTAATTTATTGCACGTACCGTTTTGTTTCATTTATCACGGCTTAAGAATATAATTATGATAAAAAAGAGAGAAAGAATTCTATATTTATAGTTTTGCGCAGCAAACTCAATATGTAATAAATATCTTGCATTGGATTTTAATCTAAATTTATAGAGATTTGTGTGAATGCTAATATATTTTAATTTCAACAGTAACAAGAACATGGATTTTATATTATAGTGAAATATATTCTTAAAGTGCGCCAAAATATTTATATTTATGATAATAGAACACAGTTATATATATCGTTTAGCTAAATCACAATTTTTGTGTGATAATATTATATGTATTATTTAATTTAAGAATCTTCCATAATACGAGCACGAACTTTTATATTCATTAAGGTCACGAATAAAAAGGTGGAAATAACAGCGAAATATAAATCGAAGTAATAAAACCACAAATGTCGCGATACAGTACCTGTAAATTAGATCATTACCGAAATGTCGTCGTCACTAAAACAAACGATACGCAAACTCCGCTAAAAAGGGGCCAGAGACGACGAAGCGTTTGAGCGAATTTCAGATGGCAATTTCATGCTTATATCTCATCCGCTTTTAATTAAAGCAGTCTCCGTCGCAGTCCCAAATTCTTTATCACGTTACACCGCCGCAATTTCTTCTTCGTATACACGATATATTGATATCGCGTCGCGAAAAGGCAAACGTAAATAAGGAGGCTCATAAAAGTGCGGGAAACATTCGTCGTTCGCTAATGTAACTTTCGCGCACATTTAACTTGTGCGTTAAATAATGGATACGAGTATTCTTCATTTTCATCGTTTTACAGTTGACAGAGAATCGTGCTTCGCTAATAAAGTAAACGGTCCCCTGCACACACGTCCACTTTATTATTGTATTTATATTATCGTAATAAATTGTGTAACACAAAGAGAGACTAACGGCACAATATTATATTATACGCGGCACATTATATTTCAGAGAGCACGGCTTAAATGAGCTCCGATAAAACCGTAATTGTCGCTGACTCATCCCCTCCCGGTCCCTCTCGCGTCCTCTCGAAAAATTATGCATCCCTTTGTCCGATCCGGAGGACAGAAGAAGCAGCATTAATCGGGCTAGATATATTCTCTTTGTTCCCGTAGTTAATTACACGTAATTCAGATCGGCATAATGGATTCAGAAATGGGCACGAGTTTGCAGAATCCATGAACACACAGGTGAGATAATAAGCATGAATTGCTTTTGCAGCATCACTTTGATATTTCCAGTACTTCTCAGTGGTTGCCAGAATTCGTGTCTGCTTTTAATGCACGCTTAATAAAAGACGATGAAAGAACCCTAGGAATACATTTTTTTAAATTTCGAGCTCTGTGTCTTCGAATCTATATATATTCCAGAATTATTTTACATTGGAAATTATAAACATTGACTTATATGAAAAAAATATAATATATTTTACTTTTCCAAAGATTATCCGTTCGCTGTTTACGTTCCATAACTGCTGCTTGCGCTTTTGTTTCTTTTCAATAAGGGATATTATTATATCAATATATTCCATTGACATTTTTATTTATTTTCGCATCTGTATATTTCATTAAAATTTCGTTAAAATTTTCTCATTATTAACTCTTTTATTCGCATCCAATTTCACATTTTATTAATTCTCTTTATTTTCTTCCAATCTCCCTTATTATTTTATACTTTTGTAATCCTATATGTTATTTCAATATTTATATTTAGCCAAACTTTTAAAAAGCAAATTAAGTGTAAGAAAAAAAAGCGTTAATTTATTATTACGAAATATATGATTATTCAATTCGGAAATTAAAAAATTCATATATTTGTTTAAGATAATTAATTAAATCAGAATTAAATTAAAAATGTAATAAAAAATTAAAAATAACATTGGAATAAATAATAATAATGTACCAATTATAACAGAACGCTTATTCAAAATGTAAATTGAAGTAACTGAGCTAGATCCGCGACGAGAGATGTTATGTGCGCTAAATATTATCGTATGCAGTTAAGATCCTCGTTACTATGCCGTAATGCATAATTCTCGACCTTTAACGAGAACAAGTGTAAGCGCTATCTAAAGCAGATGGAGATTTGTATCCCCTTACTCGCACATTTCGGCATGATTTATTGTATAAGATCCATTCGTGCTCTCCCCTCTGATTAAATCTTTGATTGCTAGCGGTCCGGCCGGAGCTACGTAATGACGAGCAAGTAATCAGTCCTAAGTGTGGTGGGAGGAGTTAAGTAATTTGTGAAAATAACGCCGACGATAGGCGAAATCGAACGCGGGATCGAACGGCGGACCGGTTAGGCGTCTGATTAAACTTTCGCTATCCGAGGCCTATCCGAGGCGTCCTGATTAAATTCACAGCGGTACGGATTCCGCGCGTTTTCGGTCCGATAAAATCACCCCTTCACGACACGTGCTAAGCCTCTCTCCTTGAAGGAAACAAATCCGCGAACTCGAATCTCGAAATCCTTCCTGGGGAAGGAATCCTCCGCGGAACAAGGCGCGCTCTACCTGGCAAACTGAGTTACATGATCCGCGCATTGTGGAAAATTACGCGTCAAGCCGCGTTACGGCTTTTAAAGTAAACAGGCACTAAACTACGAAATACACAGCGATGCGTCGTGCAAAACGTGCACAAGAAATGCATTTGTTGCATAAACAGCGCATGCGCGAAATCACATTACGCTTCGGTGCTTAAAGTCGGGATATATGTATATAGAGATGAGATATGATGGCAAGATTGCATATATGAGAAATGCGGAATAAGTAGATGGAAAACCGACATGTGATCAACGGTACGTTGATATAAAACACAAATATCAAAATTAGGGATTCAAAAATTTTATAGTGAACATTTATGTATGAGCCACTTTTTTATCATTCATATATTATATCATAATATTATAAAATATGTAGTGTATTTATAGTATATATAAGATACAAGAAATCAATTAATTACATTCATGAGAAATTGTTTAAAATTTTTTCTACTCGATAGTTTAAATAATATTACTGTATTTGTATTGTGTCCATATATGACAGAATTTGATATTACATAAAGCACACACATATACAATTGTTTACTATATTTTAAGCGGATTTTGAACGGACTGTAATTATAAACCATAATTCCAATATTCAAGTGACCTAGATTAATTAAAAAGCAATCAGACTATAATGTAAAATTGGTTTCACAGAGATTTGGAGAAAAAAGAATATTCCGAAGTGCAATAAATAAAACAATTGGCACATTTATTTACTTGTGTGATTAATTTCTGTGTGTTACACAGTTTATATATATTATATTTAAAAAACGATGTGTTATTATGCATGGTTTATCCTAGACAATACAAAATATATGAATAATACCTATCGAAAAGTCGAAAAACCAATATGTCCAATATATCTCTGCGAGCGCAAGTTCTCTTCTGCCTAAAATAAATCAATATTGACAGCATAGAGCCGCACTAAAATCGTCAACATGTCGCATGAAATCCGCACAACATATGCTGTGCATGTCCATATTATATAAAGAGGAAATATGTGTGATATTTATATACATAGTACATGTGTTTTTCATTTAAAAAAATTCTTCTACAAATTATACATTTGTTTAGATGTCTTCGATTAATCTCCGCAAACATATAATTTACATGAATTATTTATTATTTAAAAGTCTTGATTTTTTTCGAAAATAAAATAATAAAAAGTCGTTTGATATCACTTTTATACATTTCTATCTTTTTCTCGTCTAATCGCAAAATTTCTCTCTCTCTCTCTCTCTCTCTCTCTCTCTCTCTCTCTCTCTCTCTCTCTCTCTCTCTCTCTCATCACCTATGTAGCCTATGTAGCCATTTGTGATATTCGGCAGTTCGTATTTCGCAACCAAAGTGTTTCAAACGAGATCTATGCTTTTCGAAACCGAATTTTGCGCGCTACAGTTTGAAAAATAAATATCGAGTTGCGCAATCAGCATTGTTAATCGTTTAATTGCCGATCGGCGATAAGCGAGACCCGGCTAGTTTCCGATATCGAAAGCGAGATAATACTTCGCGAGATAAAAAGAGCGGATTATGCAATTGTGTTGTTAAGTGCTTAATTGCATCGGTCATGGACGTGTCGTAACGAGGGAGAGCGGAAAAAAACACTTAATTTGCGATCGTGGCACAAAGTCACACTGAACGTGATCCAAATCCCGATACGCGATTCGGTATCTAATTAAACTTCCGGATAGCCGAACTCCCCTGATGCGACTCAACGGAGACAGAAGGGATATAGCTGCGTTGGCAAGCAGCCATTAATGTGTTGCCGCTCTATGCGCATGTGATTTAGGATCTATCTGCGGACTAAAAATGCAAACAAGTTTTATCAATTAGTTCTTTTTTTCTTCCACATATCTCTATAAATTCACATTTTGGTATGCTAAGAGAAAGTATCTAATGAGAACAAAAAATTATAATTGCTTATATATATATATATTATAAAATAGTATTATAAAATAGTTTCCAAATTATTTATTTTTTTGTGGGTTTACATGTAATAAAAAAATCTCTTGTAATAGAAATATTACGAATTAATTGCAAACGGATTTTTTTCTTCAAAATGCAGATTGAATTGATAAGTATTAAAAATTTAATGACATAATTAAATATGCATGTATACATTTGTGCATGTCGAATAGAATATAGAAATTCATGTATATGCATACAAATGGAGATAATTATTACTTAAAATATATGTATATATATATCCATGATTTTAGATGATTAAAAGAATCTCATCACGAGCTTCAATTATTATGTTAGGTTCCTTACAAAATAGAGTTCTAATCGCAATTGTAAACATAAGCAGTTGTTATACTTTGTAAATTATTTTTAATAGAAATAATCTCTTCGCTGATCATATTTTTCTTTCAATGTATGTAAATGAATAATTAAAATATGAAATAAATATAAGTCACTTAATAGATCTAATCTGTAATACTCTTATATAAAATATAATAAAAGTATATTTTTTCACTATCCTTATAAGATAGAAGCAAATTGGATTATATAAAAGAAGAGAGGGGTTTTTCACTATACTATTCGCATTCACTTCCGTCGTTTCGACGATCATCTTTTTAGCTTCTGGGAGCGCGTGGAAGTTTAATTGCGATTCCCCAGCAAATCCCATCATATGCTAACCGTTTCTTTTTGCGGTTCGCGGAGCGTGACTCCGCGCAAAGTATGAAATTCGATTTAAAGTTGAACACGAATAGACGGACGAGATAGTGGCGAACGAAAATATTCGCGGCGAAGCCTCTGTTCTCGGTAATATCCCAGCGGATTTTTAGACGGCATAGCCATAAAAGGTTTTGATGTCTCGATCAATCACCTCATCCGACTGATATTGGACGAAGCGCGGCAGGTGCCAGCATCAATCTTTGATTATCCATCCTTCGATGCTCTCGCTTGATCTCTTCGTTGTTTTTAGGCGCAACCGCAAAGCGCGAAGGCAATTTATGTGAATTCCCCTTATATTATACAAGATAAGTCGAGAAATATTCGATAGTGAGTGGATAGAGAATCAAAACAAAAATGATTTGTTGTACAAAAATGAATCGAAAATGTAAAATAAATTTTTTTTTACGTAAAGCTTCGTTTTCGAAAAAATTGATTTTGAAATTAGAAAAATTAATAATACATTTTTATCCCTTTAATATATTTTAATATAATAAATCTTCTTACGAGAGAGAAATTTTCATCCTACCATCTCTGCATCTTGCGTCCTTAATTAATTTCCAATATACCGTATTTTTTTTTCGTAAGATTTTTCAAGGAGCTCTGTAGTATAATGTTTAAAACGATACATAATGTATAAAGTGTTCAAATACACACATTTTAGATATAAGAAAAAATGCAAAAAAAAAGTTTAATATATTTTCCAGTGTCTGTGTATAAAATTTTATTTTTGAAAATGTGAGCGTCAAATAATCGTATTTTTTATAAATAGCCTGATCCATCGATTATATTTTAATTTTATTAGATATTAGAAGATACACTTCACAGACTTCTTTATATAGCTACTATATCCTGATGTATCAACAAAGTATGTATATGATTATTAAAGTAATTCGTGCTTCAGATTTGCGTCGAAAAACTTTTAATGAATGAAACGCGATGCATTTAATGATGGCGTTTCTTATTTCATGTTTAGCTGTAACGAGGGTAAAATAATGGGACATATTTCGCGACATAAGCAACAATCATTAGTGCGCGATCTCCACTGCAATCTCTACGGGCTCTTTGGCATCGTAAACGTCTTTATGACGATCCTTGTTATTATAAGCAAATTCAGGATTAACCTGGTAATCCCCGTTTTCGTTACCATCCTTATCCTTCCAAATGGCTTTCGTTGCTTCGTATCCACAGGAATGTCGCAATAGAAGAGCCTTATCGGTTGCAGCAAACATTAATGCAGTTAACAGAGTCGAACATAAACTTGAAAATATTTCACAAACCGTGGCATTAAGATAATAGGAACACCTATTTGTATCTTACATCATGATATTAAACAAAGTGTGTTAAGTCTTCTTATACATATATGTATAAAGCTGACATTTACACAGAAAGAATTTTCTCTTAGAATTTACCCTGAAAATCATTGTAATCGTGAGACAATATGGTATATAGAAAGAATTTTATGAGAATTTCTCTGATTAATATTTATCACAATAAAAATAATAAAATATCTATCACAATAAAATATAAAATATGTCTGATTAATTTTACTATGCAGTTTAGTAAAATTAATCAGACATATTTTATATTTTATTGTGATAGATATTTTATTATTTTTATTATTGTGATAAATATTAATCAGAGAAATTCTCATAAAATTCTTTCCATACCATATTGTCCCACGATTACCATGATTTTCAGAGTAAATTCTAAAAGAAAATTGTCTCAGTGTATACTATTAATTAAAACAATTTTTCTGAGAGAATTAAATTATATGTCTTCGAAATGTCTACTAACATATTTTTTGATAAGATAAAAATTGTACGATAATATGTATAATATCTTTAAAATTATATATAATATGTATGTTTTATGTATTAAAACTTTTCTTTAGATAAAAAAATTACAAATAAAAGATTTATGAGTTTTATAAACTTTCATATTTATTCTCTTCTAATTTTGTTTTTCGAAAGCAGAGGTACTTTAATATCTGATTTGATCAATAATAATAGAAATGGTAAATTTAAGTTAAATTAAATAGCATCGTAGTGTGTCTCACACATATATGTATAAATGCAAGGTTGTAACTTGCAATTAAATAGAGAATAATCATGCAAATTACATGATATTTTCTTATGTGAAAACCGTTATTTCATGGTAATTTGTGATCCCTGTATGTAAACGCATCCAATTCTATCCACAAAACATATATTAATTTTTTAATGAAATATTTGCCAATTCTAAAACACATATGTAAAATTTCGTTACGTTTAAATGTAAACCATTTAATTATGAAAATCTGTTTTTACGTTCGGGAATAAAATAAATTTCCTTTTATAAGTTTATTAAAATGAAATAAAAATGTATCTAAATATAATCGAGAAGTATACATTTTATATGGATATATATTTTAGCCCTTATAAAAAATCTCTTGTAAAATTTAGTTATGACATTTAACAATTTTACATGAAAAATTTTCATTAGATAGTTTCATTAAAATTTTTCATATTTTTTCCTACATGATGTATTGTAATTGTAACTGCACATGAAACTGATGAAAATAACACATTGCGTTGTATCTTTTATATATCTATTTTTCTCCTGAATATTTCGTTCATTCCGTGTCATCTTCAGTTGTTTCAATAATATCAAATGTAACCAGCCATATACAACGGCCAAACAAACGCTTCGTATAACTATCGTTATTACAAGTATCGAATGGTGTTACATCGGTCGCATAACATCATTCGCGCACACTAATGCAGAAAGAAATGCGAGCTCGCTGTATATATGGAAAAAAAGCAGGGCGTTATCGTATTTCAACGGAATCCGAGCGCTGCTTTTTTGAATTTGATATACACGCGTTGGGGGTGGAACACGCGTGTCAAATTGCTTCCACTTCGTCCCGTGACGTGAAATTTTAGGCGAGGCCTTTTTTTCCCCTAACGTCAGACGCCGAGCGCGCGCCACGAATAAAGCTTTTCATGGTGATCCGCTTGCGCTTGTCGACCTCTCGCCGGAGAAAATTTTACATGGCGCGTCAAATTCACGATGCCCATCGAAATACGTCACATTATGTATGCCGTTTCTCCACAATCCACAAATGGCAGAAACGTATTGAAAAGTTTTCCGCTTCTTTCCGCGGACGCGAGAATCTATACGGAGGGAATATGCTTCGTTGCTTTATTCTGACCAGGGGATGGATTGGCGGAAAATTCCGCGGAAATTAAGTAGAAAGTTTAACCGTTGATAGATAGGTCTGTTCTCTCGCTGCGTTCTCCTTATACATACTTATATACTTATTGGATTGAGAAGTACGCTGATATACTTTATGAAATATTCTTACTACTTTACGAAATATTCTATAAGATATTATGATAGAGATCGAACCTTCTGTCATCCTTCCTAAGTTTGTATCAAATTACAATTTAATTCGAAAAGTAGCATCTTTTAAATAGTTTTGTCAAACTGTAATTAAGTTTAAAACAAAATTAAATGATTACCGCTAAAATGCAACAACGATGAAATATATTGAATATTATACCGTAGATTTCTCACATAATCCAATTAAAATTTTTCTTTTTTTTTTTTAACCTCAATTACTGTATCAGTTTTTCCATGTTACGTCAATTTTAATACATCGGAACGAAATAACATCGACAATTAAATTAAAATACTGAAAAGCGATCGATCACGTCTATGTTTTTCATTCGAGGTATATTTCCATAAATCAAGTTTTTTTTATACACATGAAATTGGTCTCTGCAGCGGTCAAGAACAATTTTTATGTAAAAATAAATAATTTTGTCAATTGACAAGTGATTGGCACGAGTTTATACACATTAAAAAAAAAAATGTTTCTAATAAACACGTACCAACAGTATAGGTATATAAAAAAAGATTTTATTGATAAAATTGTACTATTATTCAAAGCGCGTTTCCATAAAAGAAATTTTAAATTGAATATCAAAATTCCTTCTAATAGAAGAAAAAAAAACAAAACAATTTTTAAACTGACATACCTCTATTTTTCAGCAATTAAGCAATGCATTTTATTAAAATTAATACAAATTTAATTGTTTAATTAAATTACGTGCTATATTTCTCGATCTTGGATGGCATAAAAAATACTTTGATATGTTACAAAATGTATGCAAAATAGTTTTACATATTCAATATACATATCCTAAAAATAGCATACAGATATCTCATGTTTTTTTTATGATTGTTCAAGAACGACTTCTCAACAACGTCTTGAGATTTGATATTTATGCTATCGCGTGTTTCTTGATTACTTCATACAACATTCATGCATAAAAACGAGATTCCATACTTATTATAATAATTGAATATAAATAATAATTCTTTATCTCTTTTTGTAGTTATTTTATATTACATATAATATAGACATTTTCTTTTTTTAATTAATGAGAACTTGGATTTACTTTTAAGAGTAACGCTTCGAAATTTTAGTTGATTCCAAGTGTATCGAAAATTTGTCACATACTTCACAAGTTACCGCTAGCAATTACCACACGAGGTATCTCTAAGAATCTTCGACGATCGATTAACAAACTTCGACCGATACTAGGCTCTCTCCGGGTTCGTTAACTTAGACAAAACTCTCTGGACGACTTCCCTGATGCTCTCCGATCCTCTGTTGCAGTTAAAGTTTGTAACTATGTGTAAATTGTAACAGCGTCGTGTAAATAACGACTTTGTTGTTGAATAAAGCACGTACTCGCGAAACAAAAGATTGATTTACATGTGCGGTAAATGAAAATAAAGAACTTTTATACAAAATTTACAAACTTTGCAACATTCAACTTAGCGTTCAACATAATAACGCACAAATACAAGACTTTACTTCTTCATACGAATTAAAAGGAATGCTTGAGATGATAAATATATCAGTAAAATTTTTTATGGTTTTATTTCCAATCAGATATATTAAGTTAATTAAATAATGATATGATATACTGATAATTTCGCTAAACAGTGTAGCCTCTTTTATATTGATTTTTTTATATTCTTCTCTATAATCTCTCCGTATGTCTAAACTTTTTTGATATATTTGAAAAATATGTATTCTCACATATATGTATATACAGTTTTAACTTTTACAAAATTTTGTGCTGAAACATTTTCATTTCCGCGAAAAATAAATGCTTTTAAATTAATTCCTCTCATTGCTAAAAAAATATGTTTGAAAATTTATTGAAAAATGTCTCAATCACATTTTAGCACTACATCATGTATACTTTTGCATTTGCCAAACGTGGGAATATCGTTAAAGATATGATAAAATTGGTTGATAATGGCGTAAATAAACGAAACTCCCGGCACACTCGTCAGATAAGTCTCGCAGGATCGCTAATTAGTCACGATGATGTATTGTGATGGCGTAATTAGGAGTTGTCGCCCCGCATGAGTTACAACGGCCTGCGAAGAAATTCTCGGCTTACCGCGCAATCCGCAACACTCTTGCGCATTCCTGAGAATGTGACACAATTGGACTATTACGGCCATTCATTACAGTGTAATTGTATTCGGCTTAATTTCACGTTGCGTTTTCGCAGCCGGGAACAATAGTACCCTCCCCCGCGACGTTAATGCATTGTCGTTACTGGAAATGGTCGCGCTCTTTATTCGTTACGCTTTATAAACGCCGGGCCGGTGGCGCGATTTATGTGTGATGTTTTTGTAATTTATCGTCACCTTCGCCACGGTTCACGAGCGATAAATCTCCGCCGCGATGCGTCGAGATTGCGGACTCTCACGCCGGCGTTAATCTTCCGGCGCGTGGAACGCCTGACATCGGCCGGGCTTTAATTTAAGACTTTTCTTAATTACACAAATTGACAAGCTCTCTCGCGGACTCTTAGCGCGAGAGGAGAACTTCTTCTTCTATCGTGACAATGACGAATAATATATATCCTCAATAGCTTTCTACTTTTCTTCCTCTCGCTGCACTTTTGCTCTTTGACTCAATAGCGATTACGCGAAACAAAAAATGAGGTATATTAAGTAAAATTAAAGCCATTGTCACGAGACTGCGTTATTCATACATAATATATGGTGCCGCGCAAAAGTTTCCGGACAGGTATATATCTTTTTAACTCTAGCGGGGCAAAAAGCCGAGACAAATTTTAAATAACGTGAGATTAAGGTACGATAAGAAAAATTAAATAGAATTTTCGTTTTTCTCTTTCATCGTACTTTAAACTCGAATTAATTAAAATGTGTCTTAATATTTCAGCTTTAAAACATAATTGGAAATATTACTGTGTAGAAAATTATTTTGCGCACACGTGCATGTGTATATATGTATATGTAGGTATGACATTGTATCTTCATTATATTTATCTTCTATTTATGGAAACAAACTTGTGAGTTAAAAATATGCTAGTCAATGAGTATAAAATAGATTTTACCGCTTGAAAATTTATATTTGCTCTTTTGATTTTATATTTAGGTCAAGAAGCTTAACTTCTATAATCTGTCTTATAAAACGAAAAAATTAATAAAGTTAGAAATTAATATTTAATTATTTACTAATCTCTCTCTTTCTCTCTTAACCAAGCTTAAGATTTATATTTTTAGTAATTACGAGTTCATTAAATATATATATTATCATTATAAATATCGCCAAGATATACGAATAATTTTCTGATTAACGTAAAATTTAATTAATACAACTCACTCAGAAATAAGCAAGAATCTAAAGTATATAATTTTTTCTACTAATAAAATATTAACAGTACATTTTTCTTTAAAAGTACAGTTCAATAGTTTCTTATTTGTTGTTTATTTGACAAAGCTTTGATATTCCTGTATTCTAAAATGTTTTCTCTTAATAAAAAAATTTTTTTTTTTTGTAATTTTATGCATGTATTTATATATATGTTAAACCAACTCACAATTCGTATTAGCTTTGTTATTTGATTTCTTTAGGGATTCTAAAGAAGCTATCGTTACAAATTGAGCGATTGAGATTGAAGTAAAATTAGAGAAGATCCTCGAAATGGATTATCTAGTCTCGATCGCTTTCGTGTCGCGTCCGAGAGAATTATAACAAGAAATTACGAGAACTGTTTCGACCTTTCTTTTTCCTCGACGGGTCGCGACCGGATGTTAAATTGACCGCGTAACGCTGGACGAATTGACATTAATATCTGCGGAATTAACCCGATATCCCGTAATTAAATCGATTAATTTCCATTTCCGAGCGGCTTGCGCAATTTTCAAAAGCGTACCGCGATTAATTTCGGGCCCTCTAACGTTTCCGCGATATTTTATACCCGGCCGCAAATCAATGGCCATGAAGAAGGGCGATAAGGGAGGAAGAATTTGCGATGCATTTAACGCAAAGCAATATAAGATAGTTAATTTCGTATTTTTCATAATGCACACAGATGTATCAGTTTTGTGTGCGTTGATGATATAAAACTATTTCATAATATCTAAAAATGTTTAACTGCATCAAACATAAATATTACTTTGAAGAAAAAGGAAAAACATATTTTGTTACACATATGGCATTAAAAGAAAGAAAGAGAGAAAAAGAGAGAAGCTAAATTAATAGTTTAAATTTTTCTAGTACTTAATGTAGAAATTTGATTTCTTTATCTTATTCTAAAGTTAGACAAAAAAATAATGTATTTGCAATAAAAAATAAAAGTATTTACTCAATCTATTTTTTTATCAGATTATACATAATCAATGTAAAATAATAATTTTTATTGGCATGTTAATTAAAATCCCATTTATATATTTAGTTATTAGTTAGATTTACAAATCACGTATAAATATTTTAAATAGATATTTTTTATTAGCAATTTTCACAAGTAATCAATTAAAATTATTTCTTGTTGTATATCACTTTTATTTATTCTTTTCCTACAACTTTCGTCTCTTTTTGTTTTTATATATTCGTATTTTATTAAATTACGCATATGTCATACATTGTGTTTTTAAATTAACATTAAGCTAACATTGTTTTTAAAATAAACGGGTTTTGTCATTCTACTTATTTTTTTATTATATAATGTATAAAATAATAATATAAAAAAATAAGATATTTTGAAATAAATAATGAGAGTTGAGTAAAAATTTCACATATATTTTTATATTTACGTCAGAGTTTTTGATAATTTTTTAAAAATTATTTTACTTAATAATTTCAATTATTACATTAAAAAATATTTTTAATATATTTATATCATTTTATAAGAAAAAAATTAACTATTCTATTCCTTTTTATAAAAAATATTTTATTTAAAAAAGCTAGTCTCCCTTAAATAATTATTTAATAGTATTTGTATTTAAAATGCGTCTAACTCTAATTTCAAACATAAAGCTTGTTTTTCCAACAACAGCTTTCATTATGTTCACAGTAGATTAAAGCAGAGCACACATTATCCTTTTTTCCTGCCTTTACCAGTATTTCAAGCAGAATATTATGCCTCAGATTTTCGTGTTAAATAAGACCATTTTTGTTGTGACACCGAGGATATTTCTATTACAATTTTGCTATTCGTGCTTAATATTGCTTGATTTTATAATATTTCTGAAGGCTCTTTCATTTCAAGTTAAGGATTTGCTGAAAGCAATATCTCGGTGTTAGCAGATGCGACACGAGGTTTTTATTAACCTTCTTACAAAAAGTCGACATTTATTTTCAACGCAATATATATTATATATTTATACCTAAAAGAAGGAAAAGTTTTAGTTGCAAGAATACAATATATATATTTTTATAATTAATGTCAATTGATGCAAAATCTTGCTATTTTTACAATAAGAATTTAATGTTTATTTTAATGTTATTTTCGTTTTAATTAATTTATGTTAAATATCAAACAAACGTGCGTTTGTAGATTAGTTTAACCGTGGGGAGCGATACAGATAATCTCGCGGGAAGTTATTCCATGATGCTCTCTGACGTTAGTCGTCGTTATAAGCAACCGGTATAAACCTAGCAATTTCATTTCAAATTAAGTTGTGCCATTTCAGTCACGGTTTTTTACTTAAAAAGATTGCACGCAAGCGAGTAAACATACCGTGACCACGTAGCCAGAGGAAACCAGAGAAATTTTTCAGATATGTACTCACAAAAAAAATGTGTACACAGAAATAATTTAAATTTATTTAATAAAGTAACTATAGTGGATGTATCTTAAAATCATTTACTGAATGTATACTGAGAAACAGAAAAATACAGATAAAATTGTATAAAAGAAACACAAAAAGTAGAAAATGTAAAACATAACTATCTTCTCTAATTTTTATATCTCACAAATCTCTCCCAAATCGATCTCAATTTGTATAAGAAAAAATAAATAATTAATGATTTAATTTCGGATTATTTATCTATGCTACAATGGCAAAGTATGATGTAGATGTGTTTCACCAATTCGTTGTTTTAACGTTTACATATGGACGTGCATATGATTGATAATGTTTATGTTACATTAATAATTTCATTTATTATCAATTTTCGAGAATTTACATTGGAAATTATTCTCGTCGATAAACGCGTGTCGACGTTTTAAAATAATTACCAATGCCATTCAATTAGTTGCTACATTTTTGCAATATATTCTCTTATCTCTAATTGAACGATTGATTCTGCGCTTTGTATGTTTTATAATTATGTAAATATATGAATAATATTGCATTATATATTTCATGCGTTTCCTAAGATATTTGTATGTGTTCACATATATTACACATATGCTGATATATTCGGCAAAATAAAAGCATATGTTTCTTTACCAAATTATCTTTTTCAAACATTATAAACTAATACGAAAATTTTATTGTATATTTTTTATTCGCGAAAAATTATTTTTTGTCATATATTATTTGCATGATATTACGTACAGTTTGATATTAATATTTCAATAACTATCACTGTATTATCGATTTACATAAAAATAAATTGATATTAATTATCTATAAAGCAAGAAGTAAGCGCGATCTGAGATCAGAAAAATAAATTGCTCAACAATAATCACTTATACCCTAATAAAGAAACTCATTCTACTGAGTCGGTTTCATTTTATCTTTCGAAGTACTTATGTTGTCACTTTAAACTTTCTCGGTGACATATTTCAATTTAAAAACGCCAACACAAAATGAGCATTGTTCTCAAGGGTAATCCGTTATTGACAGCTCGGATTATCCGAGTTCGCTGTACATCTGGCTACTAGTTGGCAACGACGTGAGCGAGTTCCTTCGCTATCATGGCGAATGTCGGCGTAACAAGGACAATACGTGCAATGAGAATCGATTTGGTTCGATGGGCGCTTCCGCGCAATGAGGTAGCCTCACTCGATCTTGGTAAACCACCTCCTGCATAGGGAATTTGCCACCGTCTACCGACCGAAACCAATCTCCGTCAACCGAACCGCTCCACCATTTTAATCTGAAACATCCTGACGAACGAGACATTCGCGGAAACGAATCCCCGGGACGGTCTTGCGAAACGAAATCAGCCGCACACGCGGATATCCCAGGCGAAGAGAGAGAAAGAGAGAGAGAAAGAGAGATCCCTTCTTTTTTCTTGGCCAAAATACGCGTCATGCTTGCAAGCGCTTGGAACGCTATCGAAAAAGTTTAGCTTACGAAGCTGCCAAACTCAATGGAAAACATTCTAATTTACTCGAAGTCCCTTGAGAAATTTTACGTTGCGAAATATCTTATAGCGAGACAGATCGACACTTATAATCTCTTAAGACAATGACAAATAGATGTGGATTTCATATTACATGGTAAAATTCACGAGGACTTTGGATAATCTCAAAAGCAAGATTTTTAAGAAATTTGGATAATAATTCTGAAAATAATTCTTGACTTATGTATAATTATATAAAAGTAATTCATAAGAAACTTCAATTTATATTTTAATCTTCAAGATGTTATTATAATAAAGTTAGTTCGATAAATATCGCTGTTATTTTTCTAATTATTGCTTACGTGTCCAATGATTTCAATAATAATTCTTCTTTGAAATGAATGTAACAAATAAGAAGTAATCTCAGAGAAAAGGAGAGAATTTTTTAATAAGAAAATTATATATAAAAATAAGCATAATAAAAGAATATATTTTTGATTATTTGGATAGCAAATTCCACATAAATTCCATCTTAAATATTAATAACGGATAACCTGTCATTGAAAGAATTCAGAGAGAAGTACAATTTTAACGTGACAATTTAAAAGTTATATAAAGAAATCAAATAAAATTTTTCGAATTACTAATTTATATTTATTCGAGTACGTCATACTAGGGAAAAACCTCACGAAACAGTTTGTACATTGTGCTTTTGCACAATGTAAGTTTAATTCGACTTAATATCACTCGCGGTCTTGCGTGCAGAGATTTGACTCACAAGGAATCACGGTATACGAACCTGCACTCTAGATGCGCGTCATCATTAGTGCCGGAGGTACAGGTTATCACCGGGTATATATATATGTATATGCGCGCAACTATATGTATCCATCCCCACGAAATGCACACGCGAAATCCGGATAAGCCGTACGATTTGCCGTACGACGGCGAATCCGCGCCACGGCACGACCTAACGACACGGGTTATGAATAACAGAGGGAAATCTCGGGAGGGCTCCCTCTTCTCTGTGATACAGGCTGTCGTATTTCGGCTAGGACCTCCGACGCTCTCTCCGCGACATCGTCGTCCTGCCCGGGGATAATCGATTGCCGGAGCATTCAGCGCGCGAAGATACCTCTGCGGGATGCATCGCTCGCGCGCGGTTATTGTTGGAAACAGCCGTGCACACGAGTCGCACGTGTGCATTTCAATGACACCGTCCGGAAGAGATAAATAGGTAGGTATATCGGAGCTTTATTTTCGGCTTGCTGCATTCGCTCCCCCCGCCATCGTTTTACCCGCCGTAATCTCCCTTCTACATTTGCGGGTAGCGTTAAAAACAGTGATATATCCTGTAAAATGCGGTTAAAACCGCATCATAATTGTCCAAAACGGAGAAAGATTTTCAAATCATATTCGATTGTACGCGAATAAAAAACTCAACAGTTGTATTATAAAAGTATGGTAAAACTCACAAATTGAACTAATTAATTGGAATTATTTTTTTAAGTAATACTTGATTATTGAATAAGTATCGTAATCATTTTTTCTATGATGCAAAATTATGGTTTTTGTTTAGTGTGTAAAATATTCTTAGTTCTTATATAAACTTATTGTACAGTCAATTATTAGAGAATTGATTTAATAAACAATTTACTTTGCTACGCAAAAATATCTGCAAAAAATGTTAATTCGCTCCTTGAATAAAATTAATTGAAAGAAAGCGATATTTACGTGAATATTAAAATAGATCCTTGCATAATATTCATCTATTCGTAAGAATCCAATGATCGATGTTTCGCTCGACGATGTAAGCTGCAAAACATGTTGAGCCGATTTATTATAGAATCCAGAAAGCGGATAAATATAAATCTTTCAAAGAAACTATATCCCTAAGAGAGAAACCGTAAGATGAACGTCGAAATGACATCTGTGTCTGTAGATTCACTGAAAAATGTATGGCTATGGGAATCCTTCGCATTAGTGCTAGAAAATCAATACCACAATACTGATCCGCGTAAATGACGCGAGTGAGAAAATCCTAATGGGCTGTAACATGTCGATATTATACATGTATATTAATTAATTATTAATTATTCAAACTAATCTATTACAGTATCGTATAACAATATTCCAAGCTTTAGTTAATTAACCCATTAACGTTTATTCTTGTGAGTAATCGACAGTTTACTTATATATTTTTTTTCTGAAAAATTCAAAGAGCACACGTAAAGATTCCTAATAAGTTTCATATTTTCTATCCTTTTTTCTGTGTAATGCAAACTTTCAAATTCTTAGCCCTACAAATAGCATATTAAGTGGAGAAAATCAAGGAAATATTAATTCTAACAATAATGGATTTAAGTTAATATAACTAAATATCTGAATTTTATTTTTAGCTTAATTTTTCGTAGCAACACATTTACTTGAAAAATTAGAATATACACAAACAATTTAATCACGTCAAACAATATAAATAACATATGAAAAATTTCCCAATATATGATTTAGAATCAGTAAAAATAAAATTAAGAAATATTTTAAATTAAATACTTCAATTTTATTTTTTGATTGATTTGTAGTTTAATTTTCCGTAACAACCCATTTATTTGAAAAATAAGAATAAACACAAGTAATTTAATCACGTCACAACAATATAAATAACATGTAAAAAATTTCACAATGTACAATTTGGAATCAGTAAAAATAGAATTAAGAAATATTTGTGAACTAACGCATTAACGTAAAAGAAAAATAAAGTCAAAAATAAAATCTTTCTATTCCTTCATAGACCGTCTTATTTTCAATCTAAACGACTCTGTTGCCATATACACAAATTCATTTTACGATCGCTATACGTGAATTCGATTTGTTCAACATCCATAAAAAGTAATATTTGTGTCGATCATTGTGTTTATTCGTCCAAGAAATTCATATAGTAAATCTTTTGAATTTTCGCCGTAATGTTCTCAATCTAGTAAGAACGGAAAATGATGTTCGTCGAAGAAGTGAGGAATCGATTCGATTTCAAGAACGTGCGTCGACGTACATATATATATTATCGGTCGGGCCTAATATAAAAATAACTCACACAAAAGACGTGTATCCCCCCAAATCGACTTCATTTCGTCCTGCACTTTATCCTTCGTGTAGCTTTAACGTGTTATTGCGCAGATACACGGCAGGTTGAGCCGTCATCGATTTCTGATATTCGCTATCCTGGCTCAGAAATAAGCCGGCTCCTCAACATCTCCACTCTTTTCGTTTGCTATCACCAAAGCGTTTACGCGATTCGGACACTTTTCTATCGGTAAACAATATTTACCGGCGCATACGCGATGCGATCTTCTACAGTACGGTGGATTATTCTTGGAATTGTGGAAAAATGCATGGAATATATGTATATCCTCCTATATTCTCTCTCCGTATATATAAAAGATTCTGCGGAAACTGTCAAACGAGATGTATATATATATATCGATGCTTTAAACAAACATATATTTTAAAGAACATGACAAAACATTTCTTGTTATGGAAATAATTACAACTATCGATTTGATTAATGAATTAGATGTGATTCGAAATTCAATCAATTCAATACTTTAATTAGTTACTTGATCGAATAATATTTAGTAAATTAATATAAAGACAACAAGTTTTTATTGATTATATTATTCTCCATAGATTATTTTATAAATCATTTAATTTAAAACAAAAATAAATAATCTTAAAAAATTAATAATACAATTAGTTCATCATTTCGAAAATAATATATAAATAATATAGTTATAATTAAAAAATTTAATAATTTTTTAATTAATTTTGCAATTTTTTAAGCCAATTTTCTAGTTATTACTAGAATTTTTCAAAGTTAATTAAATTTTTTTTCTTTAAACCCGCTACTTTTAAAACGTTGCGTTATATTAGCTTTTGCGACGAAATGTTGAAATGCTAGTGGAAAAAAATTAAAAAAGCATTTACAAATATAAAATATTTAATGTATAAAATGATATATTTTTTTAATCAATAATCAAAGTACTTTTAACTGATTTGAATGGATTACATTTTCAACTTTATACGTTATATGTCAAATGCATACATTTACCGTATGATCGGATTTTGAATGTGAAAAAAGAAATTCTTTTTCTTCATCATTTCTATTCCACGACTGTATCCACAATCCATTATCATACGGAATAGGTGATTGACTCGGCAATCAGACTGGAACGAGTGCATTACGCTGGAATCCGCAATAACGCCGAACGCATCTCTCATTCGACGATCGAAGGACCGTAAACGTACGAAAGTGGAGAAAGACCGTCTCGCGACCAGCCGTCCGGCTCCGCCTGACTACCTGCCTGCCTGTCTGACTGTCGACTGTCCCTGACTACTCGGCGCGCTCGCGTTTGTCACTCGTATCACGTAGATCCGAAACTGAAGCGATTGAAACTGAAACGAGAACATTGCAGACTGGAAAAAGAAACCTCGTGAGCTGCATTTTTCGCAGAATGTATGCGCGAGCTCTCGATCATCAGATATCGTGTGAGACTGTGATATAAATATATGTATACATAGACGTGCATATGAAAATACGTACCAAATATTTGATCGTAACAAATTTGCATGATTTTCCTCGATAACATTGCGCGATTTTTCACGAAAACTATATTAATTTATATATAATTTTTTCATAGTTTCGGGATAATTAATCCTAGTAATATTCATTATTAATAAAAGGGAGCGAAATTTTATTTGCGATTATCTGTTACACAAATCGGAAAATTTTCCTTACATATAATTAATATTTTCTCTATATTGTAAGATAATAATACCTAATATTATATTATTTCTAATAATATTATATTGTCAGTGCTTAGAGGAATTTATTCGATTTTACCAAAAAATGTGATTCAATACATAAAATCTAATAAACTTTACCGCATCTTCGACGCGTTTATATCATAAGAACATGCACTCGTCGCATGTTCGATGCATTTTTGTATCTCGGAATTGTTTTTCATTCCAACGCGCGTTTCCTATAATCACACGGACTCTGAAAAAGAGATCAAACAGTCGTCGACGACGCGCTGACTCACGGCTGCCGTTACGGTCCTCCACTTGCAGTTTACGATAAGATTTCGTACGGTTGTCCTGTTATTCTCGCTGAAACTGCCGAGTCATTGAAGGCAAACGAGCTACGGCACGCGGGGGATTTGCCGAGAGAACTACGGTGATACTATCGCGAGCTCGAATTCGAAACTCGATGATTCAGTCATTTTCTAGCGCATTCCGGCGCGTGCAGTCGTAAATCAAACGAGTATCGCGACAAGCTTTCCCGTTGAAAAAAATTGCTGAAATAATGCTTTCGATATATATATATATATATATATATATATATATATATATATATATAAGTGATACATATTGCGCCAAGTGCGACGTGACAATTGTACGTTTGACAGCGCGTCCTGTAATCTGACAGTTATTGTTATTAATCGCAAAAAACGTTGCACATTTTTTATACGCGATTGTCAAGGAGATTGAGGCAATTTTTTTTGTTAAAATTTTCTCGCAAACTCTATATTTGTGTAAGGACTTTTATAAAACTCTTTATAAAACTCATTTGCAATATTAGCAAATTATATGAACAAGGTATTAAGAAAAAACATAATATTTACGAAGATTGTATTTCATGCTTGAACAACATTGGAAGAAGATCCTAAAAACTATAGGCAATCTATCTACGGAGATCAAGAAGTCAATTACTAACATTTCCACAATACTGGAATAGATTAAATACGAGATAATGAAAGATACGACAGTGTCCTGGTAGCCGCGGGAATGACTTCCGTCGAGGCGACCAATCGATCGAAGTTCCGCGTCACGAAGTTGTTAGAGGACCAACGATAGGGGACGAGATGATAATTAGCGTCGAAGTTTCCGCAACAACTTCCTCTCTCTCTCCCAGTGTATCTGTGTGTGTTTATGCGATCTGCAGATTGAGAGGCGGACGCTTCATCGACTCTTGCGCCGTTCGTTGTCATTCGCCGTTACGATCGCGAAATCGTAAACTCGCGCTCGTAAATTCACGCGGCAAAGCTGCCTGTTCGTGACGAATATGATTACGCGCCGCCCCGAGAGCGTTGACATCGAGCGAGCTCTCTCTCTTCGTGTTGTCGAGGACCGAGCGCGATACAATCGTGATTTATAGAGCGCACGAGTGCGTCGGGTCGCAAGTGCGCGCACGACCTTTTCATCCCCCGGTAGCTGTATAAACATCGCCGATATTTGTAGGTATATCTCGAAAAAAACGAGATAAACCTCTTAAGACAGAGGATCAACGCGTTATTATTGTTGTCTCATGTAAAATGTATAATACACATTGGATGTGATGTAACAAGTTGATCTTCCGATTATCCCCAAACCAAATATTGCAGAATTGCAATAGCTACTGTGTTATTACAACCAATATTTTTCTTTTTCTTTTTATTAAAGGCACCATTATATATTTGCCGATATAATACAGAGTACTAATATTTTTCATTTTATTTAAATCAATGCAGTCGCAGTCTAGAACTTTTTTCTATATCTTGTGAAAACTTGTTAATTTATTTTTTAAAGTTTGATTAAATTGGCACACGAGTTATGACACATTAATTTAATATAATTAAGATAAATAAATAAAAACCTATATTAATTATGTGCAGAATAATTAAAAAATTATTAACTATGATTATATGTATATACAATGTTCAAACAACTTTGTGCACAACCATTTTTTATTTAGCTTTCATTTTCTGTCGTATATTTATAGCCGTATTAGCATTTAAATACACTATTAAAATTGCTCAAAATTAAAATATACATATAAAATAATATATTAATAATAAATATTATAAAAATATTTGTATAAATACAAATATTAAAAATAAAATAATAATATAACAAATTTGTAAAAAATCAATTTTTTAAATATAATATTAAAAAAAACAAAAATCATCAAAGTTATATACATATTATATGTAAGTATGTAACAAAATATAATATATAAAGTAATCTATAAAAAATAAATTCCGTCATCTATCTCAAAGATGTCTTTGTGTCGTAATTTCAATCAAATATAGTTTTAGAAAATTTAATTCTCATATTGATTATACTATCACGTAATCGATATCGCATAAAACTTAAAATAAAATTGATTTAGGACCGGTAAATAAACTGAAACGAGAACGCTTCGTCGTCTATACATGCAGCCGCCTATATGCATTTTGCATAGAGAAATCTTAGAACCGCATCGTCGGTATCATGGATCATAAAGGTTTGATGGGCCATCGTGGACGAATCAAGGTGCCGCAGAATCATAAACGTGTCACGTCGTTTCACCAGTCAATTACTAACCGTACGCCTTTGTCGTACGAAAAGATTCTATCATATGTGTGTATATATATACACCAGACGCTTCGTCCATTATTAATACTTCGGTGACACAAATCGTCCTCTGTTATTACGGCACGTAAAAAAAAAAAAAAAAATAGAAGTTCGTATATTATATTATTTAAACTTCTCCTCACGCAAAAAATTAAGATTGCCTTTCGCCTTCTAAGATTCGTTGAAAGAAATTGGTTCTCAAGAAAATATGCCAAAATCTATCTTCTATAAGACTTAATATCATATATTGATTCCAAATATTGTAAAACCATAACTAAAATCTATAACCACAGATAACGTCGATAAAGAAAGAGAAAATGCATAGTGCAAATAAGTATTTGAATTTATTGCGATTTCTACATGACATAAAAAAGATATTATCAGTATCTACATAAAATTTTTCTTTATAGAAATAAAATCTATCACGCTTCATCGCTATAGTATTACTTCCGTTAATGCTCTACTTTATCGCGTTGTGTTTGCACATTCTATGGAGAAACTTCATTTCTTTCTTTCCCTCTTCCACCCTTCCTCTCAATGTGACAAGACAATTCTTACGCTTTTATTCCCACGCGCTTGACGACGCGCATCTCTCTCTTCTTATCCTCCATTCACTTCGTCCCCGTCTTCTTATCCGTCTCTTTGTACTCCCTTATCTCTCTGCTCTACTTCATATTCTTAGCTCCTTTTCGCGTCTCTCGCATTACTCTACTGTGCATTCCTCCATACTGCGCTCGCTGTACATCGAGACGTCGTAAAACTTCGCTCGCACATCAGAGTGATATAAATCCTCCAAGGTGCGACCGCGTAAAAATCATTAAATTTCGACGGAGGGTGTCGAGGGTTTTTCAAGGTAAAGCTCTCATCCCCAACGGACCGGATCGACCGACGTTATCAACGGCCATCGTGGTCGGACCGCGAGCCATAGCGGCGAGCCTCGGAAACACCGTGTGCAATCCCATAGAGCTCAATTCGAACCGCAGGGGGTTTCTATTTTCTGCACAGAACACAGAGGAGATGCACCGCGCGCGAGGCGCCGTCGCGTCGTCCGAACTTGTAGTCCGAAACCATTAGTTCCCCGACAAACTGTTGCGGGGGCATTATCGTTACTTTCTTGGATTCTCCTAGTGTTCTCGCCGCTTGTAGTACAATGCGCAAAAAGAAATGGTCCCGGTAAAAGAAAAGATGATGAAGCACGTTTTGGATGATTTATATGATTCACGACAGTATATTTGAAAGAGGGTCTGTTTCTAATTTAATATATGTATATAATGTATCATGATATCGAACAAAAATTTATCTTAGCAGAATTGTATCTTCAAAGTTAGAAAATGTGCTAGACAACTTATTATATCAAGCATAATTATTTTAGTTAGTTTATAGTTAGATATAAATATATATGGATTTATAGAACATCTTGTGTAGAATATTATTTGAGATGAGTTGAAGCTTATAAATTTTGCACAGTACTGATATAAAATTTCTGTTTCATATAACGGCTTCAATTATTACGTAAACACAAATTTTGCAAAATATGTCAATTTATTTAATATTAGATTTCATTTTTCCTTTTTCCCTATAAATAATCACGGGTTTTCAGCCATTTAAAAATTAAATATGCACTGCTCTTTCACTGATCAACTTCTTTATAAATAAATAGCATGTTTAATCGCGCGTATCCATTTGTTATGCTCGAATTCAGTCAGCCAGCGCGAAACTCTCTATGTATACGAAAATTCAATTCGTGTTGTAAATCTCATTATATATCCTCTTTTGCGGATTACAGGCTTCAAAATGCCGGGGAGCGCGTTTCGAATTTTCTCACCCAGGAATCGTTGACGGTTCGTGTTCATTGCGGCGGAAATAATTTTTATTTAAGCCAGCATATATATTTTTCTCCAACGCACACGTTTCGCGTTTCAAGATGTTTCGACAACAATGAAGGATAATACTATTTCGCTATAGATATTTGTCTAAACATTTGCCATTCGTTTGCGCGCTCGTTTAAAAGCCGAAAACGAATAAATTAATCGTTAAACTGGTGCAACATACTGGTGTGGAAATGACAGTTTGTGCGACACAAACGCTCCACAAACATAAACGACGGGTAGATCGACGCAATTGCCACCGGGTAGAAACATGGTCCGTCCATGTTCGCGCACGTGAATATACGAGTAAATCGCTCTTCCATTCGCAGATAATTTCACAGACTATATAGCAAAGCTAAACGCTTTAAAGACAAGTCCCTCGGTTTCGTTATCGGATGTAAAAGACGCGGAATGTATTAGTGGTATCGATTGTCTGATATTCGTAATACGTATTTTACTGTAGAGATAAACTTTCTTATTATATTTAAATAAATCTTTTAAAATCAACACACTGTTAATTTACGCGCTATTTGAATAAATTGAAAAGTTATACAAATATAACGTGTACATTTTCTAATCTAATGCTTTAGGATTACATTCTCTCTTGCGTAGAAGAATTGATAAATTAGACGCATAATATATAACAGCAAAATAAAGAAAATGCGGTCATTTTAACATAGAAATTATAAATGCAGAAATTAAATAAAATACATATCCTAATATGTTTATAAAATTAAAAGAACAAGAATCATGAGCCCTTGGAAACTTCAATTAAAGCCTTGCACTTAACCGGGGGGCTTACGAAGGGAAACATGAATATTCTACGGAATAAGCTCAATTATAAGCGGAGCGTCTATTTTCCTTTTGATTAAGGATACTCGGATATCGCACGGTCGCGCATTTATTTTTGCCGTTTTCCATTAAATTAACGCTTCCCTTAATTCGAATTGCAAATATGCCATTCAGTAGCGCGCCACGTCGAATTTGCCTCAATAATGAAAACCGGCTACGCTTTATGCGCGAGATATGCGAGGCTTTCGCCTCGGGCCGGCACGGCGGATCGATCAACGTAAATTGGAAAATCGCGTTGAGTCTCGTGTAACGCATCCACGTATTCGACCGCGCACTAATCCACTCTCCTGTCGGTCCTCCTAACAGTGTAAATATCTTCGTGTGTCTGGGCGCACAGGAGAGTGGCTCGTTCTCTCTTTCATCGAACTTCGATTCAAACGGAATAATTCGCTTCCTCCGTTTATAGCCAAACGAACGGCCAGAGAAGAGCGAGAGAAATGCGCGCGCACGTATATACGTAAATACATAGTTATCTTTGTTCTCTCGGAAAATTTCCAACACACAAATGTTTCCGCGACACGTTTCCCCGGTAATAATTAAATAATCTCGGCGACGCTTATCGGATTCCGATGTTTCACCGTCGAAACGACGAGTCGGTGGTTCAATACCGTCCTCACTCATTGTGTGAGTTTTATAACGATTTTCTCTCTCTTTTTTTAAATGACGTACGTATTGTACGTTTTCTGAACGCTCTTGATAGTTAAAATGCCGAAAACGCCGAAACAAAGCCCTTACGCATGTCTGTGTAATTGTCAAAACATTTATTATTCATGCAATGATTAACAGAATCAATAGTACTAATAAGAATGAGCAGTGATATGATACATTTCCAGTATTCTTTCTATCGTATAAAAATGATATATGCTAATGTAGAAATATGAAAATAATTGTGCATGAGGAATGTAATGTGATCAATAGAATATATAATATTTGCATGTAATATTTTACACAGTACATATATGTATTAAAATGTATTTGGTGTTTTTATAACACACAAATTGCTTACTAACATATAACTAGGTCAACATAAACACTTTTTTCTAAGACTCGCCATCTGCGCACTCTGAAAAAGCTTTCGAAACTTCAATTTGAAGATATCATAATCAAAAATTTGTACAATCTGAGCGCGCACAAGAGATATTACTATAATGGAATTATACTACAAGAATAATATAATTTATTGTCTTTATATATAATATATTTTATATTAATGATGATTAAGACAATAAGAAAATAAAAGATAAAAAGATATAAGACAATAATATACAGGCATCTGAGATTGAGTGCATCTTAATATCTTTAAAAAAATTATATTTACTTTAAAATCTCGAAAATGCATAATTTGATTTTTTTTCTCTATCTTGCTAGTCATGTTATTTGTGAACCATTCAATTTTTCAACCTTTCTGTATCTTTAAAATCAACAAAAATATCTGGACATATCCTTTTACGTGTTTTATTCTGCAGAGGAATCTTGATTTAGTTCGAACATGGACGATATAAATGCCATCGTATAATGTCAATATTTGTCAATTGAAAATAGAACATTGCTGTGGTCGAAACTACATCTAACCGGAATAATTATCCTATTTTCTGGCTGATTTACGGAACGGACAGTTACGCACGGGCGCATCGGTTACACGAGAACGATGTTGACACTTTGGCGATTCACGACTAACGCGTTACGCAACGTAGTTTCGCAAATTTAAACTCTGTCGACAAGGCCTGAAAAGAGAAGAGCTAAGATAGATGGAAGAATAGTTGCAGTTCCTTCCGGCGAAGAATCGTTAACCCTTCGGAGCTACTTCGTTGACGCCGCTCGGGGCGTCCTACCCCGTGTGTCAGGACGTTGAAAAACACAAGAATTTACCAAGAATGCTTTCAACAAACTTTAAGTAGCCCCGAGTAAAAATAAATTAGAACACGTAAATTCCGAAGAGGAGAGATTGACGTGCATCCGGAAGACACAATCTTTCTTGATTAATAAAATACAAGACATATTATAATGTCAAAATTATAAGAAATTTATTTCTAACGTCTAACGTTTATTGCTAGTTAATATGTAGCCGATAAAAAAGAATTAGTCTTAAATAAACCATAATTTGTTTTATCTCATATATTAAATTTTGATATTTTGTATTCTCCAAATTAATTGATGCTATCATTCTTTTAACTATTGTTATAAAAAAATTGATGCGAGAAGTTTATCATTCCTTTTAAGCTTTTGTTTTAAGTAAAATTATATACTATTATTTTTTTAAAAACTTTTTTTTTTCCAAATGAAGAAAATTCATTGTAAAAGACGATATGTCGTGATTATTTAAAAAAAAAAATATTACTTTGAAATAAATAAAATATAATTATGATTTTAATTTCTAGCAAGTTCGACAAAGCAATCTAATATTCATGACGTCAGAAATCGAATCGACAGTTTATCACAAATATATTGCGCCTACTCGGTCCTTCTAGCTCTCCGGCTCGAGTTTTAGCATCGAACGCGCGGCTATTGTCCAATTTAGCCCTTGGTAGGCCGTTTCACTGTCACATTGGAGAGATTTTGTCGAATGTTCCGCATTCCTGCGACATGTCACGCGGGCGCGCATATATGTATATACACGGATGCGCAGCACAAAAGTCTCTCTTCTTTCTTTCTCTCCCTCTCGCTCATTTTCTCTCTTTCTCATTTCGCCTCTCATCCGATGGACGGTATCCGTGGACCAACAATAAGTTGCTTCCCGTGTTCTCGTCGGGTATTACGTGCCGGCGACGCATATCAACCGTAACTTTCTATCGCTTTTTGCGGTCCCCGCCACCAGCATTTCACGGTGAAAACTGTTGATTTCCAGCAGGTCGAGAGACGCTCTCTCGCGGGGCGCATATTGTATATACTATGTGAAACGAGCGTGGGCTTTTGTCGAATTGAGACGAAATTTCGGACGGCTGTGTGTGTATGCGAGTCTGTGTACAAACTAATATACGCACATTTTACACCTATGAAAGAAAGCACTTGTCGATGATCGACAAATATATGTGGATGTCTCAATAAACGATGAGCGCCATGACTTTTTTTGTGAAACAAACAGATCAGAACAGACAGATCATATTGGCAGATCTCTAACATATATTTTGCCAAATAATAGAGAATTGTGTGAAGAGAGAAAAGAATGTTATATATAAAAGAAAAAGATAATACAAAAAAAATTTTAAATAAAAGAAAATTAAAATTTTTATATATACAAATAAATATTAGAATGTAACGTTTTTGAGGATTAAACTTTATTTTACTTGACTAAAAATTTATTTTAGCCATTTTAATTATTGCATATATCGGAGATAATGAATAAAACTCCGTCAAAAATTACAAAAAATACATTTGATTGTTATTTTATGATTTAATAAGCTATTACTGTTATTTAAAGCATGTATAGGGTTGGTTTTATACAAAAGTTTAAAATAATAATATATGTGAAATATGTATAGAACAAAATTAATCATTTATATCTATATTTGGGATATTTTATGTGTACTGCGTAATTAGTTGTGAAATGCAAAGAGGGGAAAATGTTAATATTGCATTATAAAATTTTATACACAATAATATATAAATTTTGGTAGATGAAAATGTTTTTGTGTGGAAAAAATATTAGCATTAATCATTCATTGTACATAAACAATAAAAGCAAAACTGAGTAAAAGAGACGCAAAGATCAAAGTGAATAAAACGAGTACATGTAAAACTTGATTTTGCGACATTTCGGTGTGCTTCGTAAATATTGCAGACAGCGAGTGAAAAACGTTACCAATATGATGGAAGCAAAAGCACCGAATGTGATGTGTATTTTTGCGAATTTTTTACAAAAAAAGCATTCGTGTAAAAGCGATCAAGAAACGATAAGATTTTTTATTTTTTATGTGAGAGGGAGAGAAAAAAAGAGAGAGAAAGAGATTGCATTCATGTATATATAAAACTATATATTTTGAATGATAATCATTTCAAAGAATGATAATCATTTCGCCGTAAAAGAGATACTATTTTCGTAAAAGAGATACTATTTTATATATATCATTGTGAGACACATCTCATATTCTTTTGATATACGATAACTTCTTATGAATGATCAATACTTGACTTGAAGGGAACGGCAAGCTTAGAAAATAAAACCCCTTTGCACAAAATGAGAAAGAAAAGCTTCTTAGGAACGCCTGGAATGCTATCTCCTCGACATCCGATAAATACTTTCGACAAGTTATGTGCGGTTAAGTACACAACAAGATTTTCACATCCTAGCGCGATGCTTACCGAGGAATAATCTTCCGAGAGTTTTAACGAGGCATCTGCTCCATCCTGCACTGCGCTTCTTCGTACGTCATAAACTCACTCTGTCGTGTTTACCGGGAAGAAAATGCACTCTCACTATACGCTATGCCACGCTTGCTTTCAAAGTGAGAACGACACATGTGTGTTAAAATTCTGAATTTATCGAAAAATCGTTGATTTTGCAAGTAAACAATGATTGTCATAGATCTAATTAATTTAGTAGTCTAATTAATTTAGTACATAATAAGATCTGTGCAATTTTAACTAAAAAATGTTGTAAATGCTTGTGAATTATCATCGACATGAATAAAAGTTTCTTCGTGAATTTTGTTAATAAGATTTTTTTTATTTTTTATGTGCTTTCTCAGTTCTCAAGTTTATAAAATACGCGGTTAAGAACCAGCCGTCTTTCAAAAACAAAGGATGGTGTGCTTTTAAAAGTTATTACATGGAACGATAAATATTGTTGATGGTGTTATCTATTTTATACAAAGAACGTAATTATGTAATTTAATTAATTCATCTCCTTTTCATTAAAATTTAATTTCACGTTGAAACATGATACCAGTTAATCTCTCGAATGTTTTTATTAATTAATACTCGATGTAGTATAGTCTACAGTTCGCCTTTTAACAGTTTTTGTATGGACAGCAGGTGTTATACAAATTACTTGGTTTAAATTAAAATTTAATTTAGGCTAAAGTGATGTGTGCGCGATACATGTACTTTTATTATAAACATATTAATTATAAACAGATTATACTGATATTATCTGTTAGCTTTCCTAAAACAGCTTTTGCGGTATATGAGCATTACTTTTAATAAGCAAATGGAAAAATTTTCGGGTGTATGTATTATATTAAAATATATCGCAAATTAATAAGATTAATGAATAATAAATTATAAAATATATATATATGAGAAATATACATATCAAATTCATTATTATCAACTTTATGAATTTTATGACGATGAATGTTGAACAATATAATTGTTTTTATAATACTTTTTTCCAGATGTTTATATATTTTATGCAATGTCTTGATGATAAAGATATACTCTCTGTTGAAAGAATTATATATATGTATCTAAACATTCGAGAGATTAACTGGTATCATGTTTCAACGTGAAATTAAATTTTAATGGAAAGAAGGCAAATCAATTAAATTATTTAATTACATTCTTATAATATATATATGTCGCCATCTTGTTTATGCAATAGTGGAAGTTACAATTATAAAAAAAAGAAAAAAAATTTTTTTTAATACGCATACACTACCAAAATATATCGCAAAAATTTCCAGTCGTGGTCAAGCAATCCCAGGCGACTTCGGAGATCCCGAAAGCTTGCCTGTGTCGCGTTGGCACCGCATCATCCTGCAAAAGCCGGATCTCCGGCTTAAGAGCGCGCAGCTCGTGATTCCGATAAAGTTTTCGTTATACGGGACAAGCATCGCGCTAGGTGCGCTAAAAAGCCGCGTAGTCGATATTTTTCGCCGTACGAAGAACGGTTCTTCCGGCGTGGGACGCGAGAACGTGGACGAGGAGAGAGAGATGCGCGGCGTGGCGCGACGCGATGCAATAGTGGCTTATAAGTACATTCATGAATAATGCAGCAACGCGAACAAAAGTATGCGCGCGCGAGCTACTGCGTCCCGCCATATAATACTTGTGTGTATTTTGCAAACACCACCCCGCCGACGCTGATCGCGTTTTCGCGGCGGTACCGGGTATATGCGCGTATATACGCGATTTAAATAACGCTTATCATTTTCATTTTGCGGGAAGCCTCGTCCATAAATTAGCATAGATGATCTCTTGGGTCTCCGCGCGGTCCCGGGCCGGCGCGCTCTGCCATATTGACGTTTATTTCCGGTCCGAGGTGCGAGGACAATTTCCCGCATTACGGTGCGGTATGTATATGAGTTAAATGTAAATAACTCTAGCTAACACTTTAGCTAGGACGCACGTGAAAAAGTGCATGTTGGATCGGAAAGTCGATGCTTATCGCAAAACATCTTTGCCTTGTTTTAATTAGGTATGTTAACGTCTTGGGAAAAATATCAGCTGATTAAAAAAAAAACGCATGGAATTAAGAATTTTTGAATATGTAATGAACATTTTTTCCTTGATTCTCTCTTATGAAAATATCTTGCACACAATTCTCATTCTACTTACTATTTATGAAACCGCAAATAAATTAATCCGATTAATTGTTCGATAATTTTGACGCAATCGTTATTTGATTTGGATTATTGTCGCGGAACAGCGTTTACATTCTTTCCCCTTTTCTTTTCTCGCCGCGCCATTTTTCCACTTTTCTACTTGTCGGCGAGTTTAGCTTCCAAGTGCTCGCAATGTTTCGTGTTTCTAAAAGCTTAAGAAACTTCTTAACCTCTGTAAAAGCGTCGTTTTGCAGCGCCGTTTATACTTATAAGAAGAAGCAGAATTATGACCCGCTGCGCTTGCAATGGGAAAGCGGAATTAAGTATTGCCGTTGCTCCGCTTTTTAAAAGCCCACATGACGGGGAAAATCGATATGAATTTGTTCCGGATATATGTATCTTTTTCAATAAAGTCCAGCTGTATATTTTGCAGATTTTTTAGAAGAGAGAAAGAAAGACTTTTCATAAATTTTAATTGAAAACTCCGAGGAAAATGAAAAAAAGAGAAGGAGAGAGAGAGAATAATTTTTAAAGCAATTTATATCTCTCTTACTGGATAATAATATTACATACGATTTGAGGAGGCGAAGAGAAGGAAAATTTATGTAAACAGAATCTAAATTTTAAGTGACAGCGATATTGATATAAAGGATTTGGAACGGATTCGGCGAAACACAAATGTGAGATGCGAAATTTAATATGCCGAAATTTCTCTCCATACGCTTTCATACTTCGCTTTCAGCGAAATGATGGCGGCTGAAGAAACGTCCGCTCTTTTACGATGCCAATTGAAATGCTTAACGTCGACGAGTAATAGCCCACGTGTTTTTACTTCCGCGATGTTACGTACGTCCGCCACGCCAACCGATCCGGATACGTCGAGGCAAATCGGCTTTCACCTATCGCGTAATTCTCTTTGAATTGCGCATTACGTACGCGCGCGTGAATAATCGTGTAACACGATTCCGCCGCTTTCCAGCGATTAACGGCGATCGTTTAGGTCTGACGGATCGTTTAATCCAAAGTCAAACATCTGTCGACGCGCGACTGCGTCGCTTTACGTTTCAGCTGAGCGGCGACGGCCAATCACGGTGATACGGAGACGCTCTCTATATAGCGTTGTCCGCCACTGTCTGAGACACATCGATTGACGTCTGATTTGAATTGACACACAGGAGGAATTACACACACCGTCGTGTGATCCGTTAATCGCAGACAAGGGATTTACATTGTTTCATTTCATTTGACGTTACCGTAGCGGAATAGCGGCTTAGTTTAGTAGTCGTATTGTCCTCAAGGACGGAATTCGCAATATTCCTTGCGGAAATCTGGATTTCCCATTTAATTGTAGAATGACACACTGGGTAATTTCTTGCCCTATAGATTTTTGATTTTTTTATAGGGTGTTTTCGCATATTTCTAAATAATTATATCTACGATTCAAGATGAAAATAAGATCGTATTTTATATATAATGTAGATATGTGAAAGGGATGTTGCAATAATTATATAGATAAAATATATAAAGAAAAAAAAATCAGAAACGTAGGAGGAAGAAAGCTAACAATAGAAGTTAGGAAATTGTCTGTAGCAGCTATCTGATTGAATGATGTGAACATATACATATATCAATCTCTTCGCAGTATGGAGATTCTATTTTCTCAAAAGGCTCACCGTTGTAGAATATGTTATTTCTCCCTCGATGATAAGAAGAGAATATTTTCTCCTATGAAAGCAACTCATTGCACGCAAACTTGTAATGTAATCAGTGGTGGCTCAGTAAAAAATTTAATTTACATAAAATTTTACTAGTTACGTAATTAATCTAAAAATTAAAAAGAGAATTTATTTTGTGTTTGATAAATAATCTAAAAGAGAGAGATTATATATTTCCAGAGATAAATTGTATAAAACAATTTAAGTATATATATGATACAGAATATAGCACTTAAATAATTATGATGGAATTAAAAATCGAAAAATGAAAAACTATAAAAAACATTCCTTACAATTAATATTGTAAATATTTAATTATTCATAAATACAAAAAGATTCAAGTAATCGTAGAGACGAAATAATTCGTAAATAAAAGAAATAAAAATTGTTTCTTCTTCATTGGATTTTTTGAAAGTAAAAAAAAAAGATGTTTTAATTTTTTATATCTAGATATTAATTTTTAATTAATTAAATTTTATTATGCTTCTTTTTCATGATAAATAAGCAATAACGAGATAGACATTGAGTAAAGGGCGAGGGTGCACATTAAAAGAATAATCTATTTTCCATAGATAAATCTTTATATATACTTGTTTATCCTATTCGCTTTTACTAAAAGGCTCCATTGAAGGAGGTAAATTGTATCCAATTATTTTGCAGCAAATGTAAATCAATCTTTCTCGTGAAAATATATTTTGTTCTAACAATATTATTATATATTTCTCCCTCTCTATACAGTTGAATTCAATAAGAATTTTTTAATATTTTTTTTATTTTTTATTATTTTTTAATGCTTTTCATTTAATGTTAAGTATAAAATTTGTAAATGAATTAATTTTTTTCTTAATTTTAAAGAAATAGAAAATATAATATTTACGAGTTGATCAAAATCTTAAAAAAAAAAAAAAATGATGGAGTATGCACGCTTACAATTGACGTGAAGAGACTGATGGGCACAGCATTATTCGCAAGTCAATCATGGCACTATATTTTCTTGTCTACGTTAATTATCATATTCTGATGCATTCATCAACCGTATATCTGCATCCTTACATTTGCATACATCACCGATAGTATATATCAAAGTCTTTGTATTCGAGGCCTTCTGGAGCAGTCTACTGCTTTATTGGCATAATAAAAATAGAACGAGAAGTAACCGAAGCGAAGACAAATAAGTGGGACACGAGGTAGCGATGGCTGACCTGTTAATCACAGGCTATCGATCGGTCTAATTAATGCACCTCGTTATATCAATCGGTGGAGGACGGAGCTCGTTCCTATTTGCGGTCACACCGAGAATACGTCGCACGAGGATTTCTTTGCACCCGTAAACATACTGATCTCGTCATGCGGTATCGAGTGACCCGGAAATCACGGAGTATCGATTGTACCTCATTTATTAGGGGAATTAATACTGCATTTGTAGTTGGCAAAGAAAACAGGAATTTTACAGTCAGCTCAAAGTAATTTAAGAGTAGGTACAATTTTTAAATTTAATAGTTAATTTAACCATTTCACATCAAATTCTTATATAGTTGGCATAAAGATAACAATGACTATTATCTGGCTATATGAAGAAAATTTACAGTAATAAAATAAAATATGAAATTTTTTTTCGGCTATTTGTTATAGATACTATTTTTTATACTCAGACTAAGTTATCTACAATCTACAACTTTTACGCTTATATGTAATGTACTATCTCAAGAAGTGTACGTGTTAACGTCTTCAGTTTTCCCCGTTTAACTTACAACGAGCGCCAATTTATCGCATCTTCTTTGAGTCTTCTACAAGGTTACACCATTCGTCTGATAAAAATGCTGCTGGGGACGAGATAACTTACTCAATATAACCTGTTTTCGTATCGCGCGCGATAAGAAAGCACGGTTCTTGTCTAGGACAAGAGAGACAGCCCTCTCTTGGCGCGAACGAGAGCGGGAGCTCCTTTTCCGCGCCTGTAAATCTGCCTCGCTCATAAAGAGCCCATCTTGCCGAGCGAGTGAGTATCTTCCAGACACTAGCTATTGCGACTTGTCGATAAGAAGAAATATTCCCCTCTTGCACGAGAATCGGCGCACGCCTCGTGCACGAACGAGTGAGAAGAATGGTACTTTCGGTCGCGGAAGTAGCTGTGTATGAGGAAGATGATACGTGGAGACTACCACGGCGTATCCTGCCCGGATCTCCTCTACCTCCGACTACCGTTATATATTCCAATTCGATAGACACGTTTTTCCAATGTCTGATAGGAAAATGGTTGGCTCTATCGGCTCTCAGTCGTGGATTATCCGTTCGCGGGATAACGGTTGGTGGCGAAAGAGAGGCGCGGAAGAAGAGCAGGGAGGAGGATGGCGAGGTAGAGATAGAACCCGATTTTCTCTCGTGGAAACCTTGGAGATTTTTTCGGCTATATTTACACGGTGCTTTTCGATAGATTAATTTCAGCTATGTCTTTATGTGCAAAGCGAAAATAAATTATAATAATTATGTGACATTCTCTTTCCCTCACCCTCCTTTCGCTTATCGATGTATACAGAGAAAATATTATAGTAAAAATTACAATATTATTTTTGTAATCGTGAAATATATTCACATATGCACATATAGGAGAAATTATGATATTTTTATTCAATGATATTATATGCGTATTATATTTTACAAAGAAATATTGTAATTATTCAAATATTTTGATGCACAAGCAAGTGTATAATCATTAACAATAGAACAAATGCGTAACAAATATCTTATAATGTCATTATATTCCAGCTTTACAATAAATATTGTAAAAGGAAATACATTTTAATGTTATTTGTACTGTAAAATTTTCTCCGTGATATTACGTTGCACGCATTAATGGCGTATTGATAAGTAATACATATATAAATTTATCTCCGTGATCAAAACAATGTAATGGTTCGCGCAAATTAATTTATTATAAAAAAATTACTTTATAAAGCTTTCTTTTTCGATATTTTCGGCGAGTTTTAACATATACAAAGCGGTTTGTAAAATTGTGATTCATTTTTCAGGTAAAATTGTCATTCATTTTGGACAATTAAAATCCATTTTTTTTCTATAAGTAAAACAAATTTTAATACACGTCTATTGCAGTCGTTTGCATATGTACAAAAATTAATATTTCATTTCAGAATACTTTGCTATTGTATATAATAAATAAAATATCAAAGAGAACATATAATCTTTATTTTTTAATTATATGGTAGATTATCGGGAAAGGTATTTTTAGCAGCGTTCTCTTTGTAAACGTGCATTTGTACGCCGCGTTTTCTAATACGTTGTGAAGATCCTGATGCACGAGTGCTCTTTGTTAGAATTAATTAGCGTTAAAGCAAACCTGACATGCTTGCGAGATTGGATAACTGTGATGCGTACTGCTTTCCAAGGGGTTAGCTCTTTAATAATTTATCATAATGTATCTAATCTCGCGTGCCACGTAGACGCGCATACACATACCACTTTAATGCGACACGAAGGAAAAAAAGACTCAGCATATTAAATGCTACAATTTACATGCACAGTACGTACATTAAGGAATTAAGTGGCCGCCTTGTGTAATTTGTATAAAACGCGCGATTATACCAATATGTGCGCGATTATTGCAATAACTTAATGCGTATAAGCGTCTCAAATATTGAATGAAGTTGAAAGACTATGATATTCTGCGAGATAAATTTAAATGTCATAAATAAATAAGTATAATAAATGAAATAAATTTCGAAACTCTATTATCTCGCAATCAGAAAATACGTAATAATGAATGTATCAATTTAAAATATTATATTGTATTTATACATTCCTTTTAAATTTTTTAAAGTATTTAAATTAAATATTAAGTATAAACTCACAATTTGTGATTGACAGAAAATGTTATTACGCGCAACTTTATTAATATCTTTTATAATTTTCAATTATGTAACCGACATTAAAACGTTTCGTATTGAGATCAGTAAAGCCCGGATTATAATAATACGTCGTGAATAATAATATTACGATAAAATTCATTAGTAAATGCGTGTATTTTACTGCTAAATCGGTGAAATTTTGACGCATAAGTATAAAGCAATTTTAAATGATTTGTAAACCAGTTTTACTATAAAATGTGGTTATAAATAACTTTATTGAAATGGATAAAAATTATAAAGAATTGTACACACAAAGGGAAGTTATAAGATTAAATTAAATAAAAAATAATTAAAAATATTATTTATGTACTTTATATATGCATGTATCATAAAATGCTGGATATTATTACATGCAATATTTATAAGTTTTAAAATTTGGCAAATAGAGATATTTAAAAAAAATGTTTTAAACTTTTTCACTAATTGCATAAATTTCGTTAAAATTTAAAGTATATTATTTGTATACTATAAAGTATATTATTTGTATACGTTAATACATACAAATAAAATATATCATTGAATTATTATTGTTTTTAATATATTATATAAATATAATATTATAATATGACAAAATAAAATAATATTAAAGTTTTTATAATATTTGTATAATTTTAAAATTTCCCTTTTCTGTTTTTTCGAGTTAAATCTATTACATAAAAAAAAAAAAGAAAAAAAAAGAACAATATTATGAGAGATATTTTGTCTCAGGCTGATATATGTATAATCATAAAGAAAATGTCCAACATTTTCAATATCAAATTTTCCAACTAAAGTACTTTGCGAGGTTTAAATTTGTACTCGACATCTCTCGACATTCTTTATATCGCAAAGTTTTACAAAGAATTATATACATAAAATCGATTGTACCGTTTATTTAACTCAATGAACTTGTCTTCTCATTCTTCGTGCATTACGCGTTATAAAAACTCTTTTCTTAAATTAAAACCCTTTTGAAAGTTCTTATAAAAGCCCATAGTGCTTAGCTTCCAGTCACTGCTTCAATTCATTGCCTCTCAAACGGTTCTTAAAAAATTCTAGTAACACCTAATTCTATTTTCCAACTATCTTTAAACATGGTGAACTAATTTTATTTCAAAAGCTTGATAAAATACTTGTCTAACATTTTCATAGTCACTTAAAATTTTTTCTTTTTTTAAGAAACTTTTGTATTTACATATTAGAAAGTTACACACACAAATATTTAACGCTTTTTTATTCTTTATAAAAAAAGAGAACGTAAAAAGTCTTTTTTGTTATAATCTAAACTAAATTGTATGAGTTCAAATTTGCATCACAATAAATTAAAATAGAATATAAATTATCATTTTTATTGATATTTAAATCATTTTTTTTGTATAACAGCTTTATTAGCAGTTTTGTATCTTATTCTGAATACTTTTTAAATATTCTATAAAACAAAACAATAAAGCAAAACAAAAAAATAGATATATTGTTTTATTTGGAAAACTGAAATTAATAAATAAATAATAACAAATAAATAAATAAATCGAAGGAAATTAGAATAAAAATATCGTATGTCACCTATTTTATAAATTCATGTCAACTATCTGCCTTGTCTCCAAATCAAATAACCACGATTACTCCGACTCAGATCATATGAATCGATGATTGACAATGATATCAGTTATTGCACTTTTAGGCAGAGTTTAACAACAATAGATTTCACTTACGTTCCTCGTCATGATAAAAAATTCAAATAAAAGTAAATTCGCTCAAGTCCGACGTAAGTATGCTTAAGAGTTAATAATCTTTCAATACGTAACAAGATTATGTGAACACAAAGAGAACAGGGGGGGGGGGGGTCGTACATTCACGTCGGGTCGGCCAATATTCAACCATCCATCGCTATCCCATCCGCTGTTCTCCCGCGTACCCCGTGCGTTTCCGCGTTCTGTATAAAATGCACTCCTCGCGCGCACGCATTGTATGTAGTCACACAGTTGTTTCGTTCTCCCCGATGAATTTCAATGAAAACCCACGGGGCGAACGTCGGCCTCCTATGTGTCGCTTCAAACGTTGCAGTCGCGCTAACCGCAGTATCCGACCATCGGCATGTCGTTTGCGGCGACTGTTAATTCGTCACTCGTTTCTGACGACCGCAAACAAGTTCTGCCTCTCGATTTTCTCGTTGACTCGCGCCTCGTAATTAGGCCAGGAAGGGAGGAGGGGAGGGGGGGCTCACACGAGCATCCGCTAACGACACTATGGCAACCGTGACTATGTAACTTCCGTTCGCGTGCATTTGGATCTTGCAGAATCCAAAGCAGTCCTCAATTAGAGGGCATTCACGGAGAAGGACTAGTAAAGGGACTAGTAATCGAGCGATAGATTCGAGCATGTCTGCTGTTTGGAATGCGGTATGCGAACACTATAAGGTAGTCGACTATACTTGCAACTTTTTACAATTTCTAGAAAGAAGAAAAATATTCTCTCTGTATACTAAAATGTTAAGGTTTAATTTATTCTTAATATACTGAATGTATATTTTTTGCAGAGAAAGGAAGAAGAAAAAGAGAGAAATATATAAAATTTTAAAATAATATTGCCTTTATGGAAGATATTAATAAATATCATTATATGACATATTTATTTGAAATTTAATATTGCTCTTAAATTAATTTGACATCAATAATTTTTCAATTTTGTAAACAAAATTTACTTCAAGATTATTCTTGTTATAATAATAATAATTTTTGCTTTTACAAATTAAAATAGTAATGAATTGTATATTTCTGTAAAAATAAATAATAATCCAGATTTTAAAAAGAAAAACTTTCGAATTTCTAATCTATATATATGTATGTATAAAGTGAATTCATATATGTATAGTGAATTCAACTCCGACATGTAATGGAATATTCGTAGTGACTGAAACGAGCTATACGAGCAATGTCCATCTCCAACCAGGCACACGTTTGTTTTCCATATTTCATAGTTACGAGAATATGAGTATTCGGCTACACTCGCTTGTTCGGCGAATATGTCGACGGATGCTCGACCTCGTACCTATTCACCGTAAATACATGACTTTTATTCGTCACTAGATATTGAACCGTAAGATAAAAACACAGTAAATAAAATGAAATAAAATTATTAAAATAAAACTAACTTTTTTGTATCATTTCAAATGCAACAATATATTGATTTTTTACATGAGAAAAAAATGGTTGATTTTTAGTTTTTCATCATACTCTTACAAAGTTGCATCTCTTAGAATCATTTTGCGTACCTTATCGTGTTTATATTCTTTGGGGTCGATTGTTCCAACTTCTTGGTAAGTTTTACCCGACAGGTAGCATATTTTCGTCTCTTTTCAGATAAGTTCTAAAAAAGAGACGAAGATATGCTACCTATCGGGTAAAACTTATCAAGAAGTTGGAACAACCGGCCCTTAATTTTCTTTATTACGTGTAAAAAAGAATAATCTGTTTTAAAATTACAAATAGCTTATTCTCACTTTATAAGAGATAGTGTGTTTTATTAGACAACTTAAGCGAGCTTGACACGCGAAGACAAATTTTGTAATATATTTCATTTACGGCAACATCCCTTTTTTTTTACCTAAAAAATCGATTAAGTTCTATAAGCGTACTTCGATAAATGACCGTTATTTATCTCAATCTCGGGGCGAGAAATTTCTATTCACCGGAAGGATCATAATGCAAAAATTCTTATACATATATAGTAGATCATCGTGACGTGATGTACTTTCAGGTGACGTATTAAAAATATGGCCATTATTTTAAATTCAATGGGTACAAAGGATCAGACAACTAGGATATTCATATTCTTTCATGCTGGTACTTGGGTGTACGTAAATATTTTAGACGTGTATACAAGCGCGACATGTTTTGAGTGCGGTCGACAGTGATATACAGTCTTTCCATTCACATATATATCCACAGGATATATCCGAAACATCATTTATTTATTCACAAGATTTTCTTTAAGCCGCAAATTAAAAACCTATGAGAGCAAAATTTAACGAAAAAAAATTAAACGTAAAATAATATTTTCTTTCTTATTCTCATTTTTGAAGCTTATAATTGAGTAGCATATAAAAAGGACGATTATTTCTCTGCTAAAATTGAAAATTGTTTGAGAATTGCTTTGTTTCTTTAAAATTTGTTCAAAAAATAAATGTAAATATATTTTTTGTACGATAAATAGAATTTACAAACTGTAATTTATATATGTATAAACGGAAATGACATCCATAACTTTTACCCCGCCTGCGGACTAGAGTGGCGAAGCTTGAGTCCTTATTATCAAGATAAATGGCATCTTTTGGAGGGAATTATCGGAAAGGATTATATAATATTTCTTTAATTAGTTGTTAGGGGTTTTCTCTGCGAAACAAACGCCGGGATATAATGTAACCACGGGGGAATAAAGAGATCGAAGCAACGAAATACCCAGAGTTATTGTCTTGCCTTTTTCCCTTTCTCTCCTAACTGTGAGATTTAAAGATTCTTTTCAGCTCGTAATTTTTTTTTGCATTTCACATTTGCGTTTTCGATTCAAACCAATAATATTGAAAGTAGGCTTCAAAGAGAAGAGTGTACGATCGTTATAGATTTTGATGCGCTCGATTCTGAGTAACGTTTGATAATAATCTCGACAATTTTCTGAATACACACGACAAGTCTTTTTTTTTATGTGGACATTTCTCTCCATTCCTTTCTTTTCTCCTTGTATCACAAACAATTTTCTTGACTGAAAGGTGCGATGCGAGAGGAGAAGAGTATTTCGTGTATGTTATTATGCGACAGATACGAATGGCGGTGATGTACAGGCGCAACGATAAATTGTTAATGCAAGTGTCTCATTTACATTCATCTTACATATACCTATATGCACTTTCGCGTGGAAATTCAACCGCCGAAATACCGGACGCGTTCCGCGTTACCGGCAGAATGAGAAACTGTATACGCGCATCGGCCCTCGCATAAGCCGAAGCGCAAATAATGGGTCGCGGACGAGGGAGAAACGACGGACAGGCCCGAGTGAATTATTCCGCGAGAGTAATTACCGTGGCGAATAAATCATTTATCACGCTTTTGTTACGCGCCTGAATTCGGGGCGGGGACTTGTCGACGAAACGAAATTAACCTAAGCTTTGGCGTTCGATCATATAATATAGAGAATAATTTTCTCATAGTTTGACGAGATAATGTTTACATCTCCTGATAATGAGATAATGTATTGCCGTTATGATGTGTGGTTTACTTTTAAAAAAAGAATATCCTCAAGTAAGTCATAGAGATTTTTAGATGGAAAAGACAAACGGGAAGTATTATAAAAGTTATATTTTGTTGAAACTCGCGGAGAATACAATAATAACATAGAGAATACAATCCTTAAATTATATTTATTTTATTCTACGAAAAGATCAAATCTGTTATATATTTAGCAATTAATTTAATATTAATTATTTAATATTGTGTAATTAAAATAACATAATACCTCGTCTAAAATAACACAAGACCTTGCGTCCTGTGTATAGTTAAATTTAGTAAATACATTCTCTTGTCGTATATCCAATAATAAAATAATTAAAATTTTATTTTGTGTTAAACTTGTTAGATTGACGGGCTTCCAATATATGTGCACACAAGATATTGTTCTTTTCTCGTTTTCTCTTAAAATTATTTATTATTCTTTTACATAAGTATTTATAATTTATTATTAATTGAATGTTTGAGATATTTTATGAAAGTTTTCACTAAAAACAGGAAGAAAAAAAATTAAGAAATTAAGCACGCGTAAAAAAATTTTATATATTATTAAGTAACTTTCAGAGAAATTTTCGAAATACTCGATCTCTCAATCTCGCGGGAGAATCGTTACATACCGATATTCCATCCAATGGCTCATTTAACGCATGCTCGAAATAGCTCGATCGGCCGCGCCGCTCATTAATATCGGCGCGGATTTAATTGCCCCGCTGTCAAATCCGAAAAGGGTGTCTAATGCATCGGGTCAACTGCGAGTTGGCAAAACGAGACTCCGGCGACACGTATCTACACACTGTGTTCGTGACAAGAGAGACGGCAAAGCAGACTTTCCCGTCTGATCCTACCGGCTTTGCCGTGGTTACAGAGCAAAGTTAAGCTCGTTAGTATCAGCTTTGCATTTTCTTTCATGCCATTCCGATAACATCGGTCGCTTTGTCGCGCACATCGGCGGCGCGGCCGCGTGTATATACACATCTTACACGTGTGAATACGTATATATGTGTATGTGTGTGTGTGTGTGTGTGTGTATAAGCGCATAAAGAAAAGCATGCAAAACGGTAAAAGCGCAAGCATCTCCCGCGGAGGCAGCATGATAGGGTGGTAGCGGTTTGTGAAGGATAAAATTGATAGAGGACACACATAGGCGCGCGCGCGCTCGCGTAACCCCGAGGCGAACGTTTTAAATGTACTGCATGCGATGATTTAGAACTTTGACCTCGCCAGACTGCTGGTACATGGCTGTAACGTTTTTTGCCCGTGTTACACGGAAAGAGAACTGTAATTTTCATCAGTCCAGTGTCAAATCCCATTCGGTTCGAATAAATGGGGTCGGATATGGATCAATTTGTTTGAAATTCCGTTTTCATCGTGTAACAAGATCGTCCATCTTTTTTTTTATACAAAGGATTATATACTTCGATAAAATCAAAACGTTACAGGGAGGAAAGTGGGCTGTGTCACGGCTAATCGTTACAATTCGTCGATAAATTTTTGCAAGTATTATAAAGATTTTCCTTTCCTGCGATACACCTCTGATTTAACAGATCATTTTTTTCAATTAGAATATATAAAAAGTAATAGAATATAAAAAATAAAATATAATTATGTATACGATTTATATATACATATATTTTTTTTTACAATTATATTATATACATATACATATATTATAATTGAAAAACGACATTGTGTGCCGCATTGCTAAAAGTAATGAGAGAAGTTGCATGTGTTCTCAATCGTCTAAAAAATTCGTTCTGCAGATCACTAGATATAGAATGTATACAACAAGCTGGAATTAAATGCAGGATACAGTTTACCAATTTTTCATTCAACAATTTATTCGATGTTGTATATGAAATAAAAAGAAAGTCTAGTATATCGAATCGAATGTTGCAAACTAGTGCGACATTTTATTTTCACGAGCGTCTATAAAACACATAGCTCCGAAATTGGATACATGCAGTGAGTTATATACAATTTCAAAATTAGTATTATTTCTACGTTTACCTATGTTAAAAATATGAGGAAACCCTCTGCAAATATTATATTTCTTTTCCCATGTCTTACCATTCCTTTTACGAACTCATTTAAATTTAATTTTATTATAAAATTCTAGTGTTCTGTTTTTTGTACAGATTTCTGGAAGGATTAATGGGAAAACGTATGATCTGTCTTTTTAAATTATGATTTTTGTAATGTATATTTGTCTCCTTTCTTAAATCTGAAACTTTAAACCAGCTTTTCTCATTTTACTGCATCAAAAATTTTGATTCAGTGTAAGATTATATATATATATATATATATATATATATATATATATGTGTGTGTGCATGATATTATGTAGAATAACATGCATGCAAAATGTTTTGGCAAGATGTGCCCGAACTATTTCGCATAAGCTCGCAAAATCCGGCTGAGGCGCAAATAAAAGTATCTCTAGCACAGCTCAATGCTTAGGCAATCGGATTCGGATCGTGGACGCGCATGAAAATTCTCCCAGTTTCCGCTTACACGTTGCAGAAGCCGCGGAAATAGATTAAATCCATATACACAGTGCCTGCACTTTCTGCGAAGTAATTCGAGAGGCGTATTCGAAAGTTCATGCGTCTAAAAGTTCCCGAGCGACTTGCAAGTGCGCTTAAACTTTTCACCGCATAATATCTCTTTTTAAGCTGGAAAAACTATATTTGTGTGTGTGTGTGTGTAAATCAAGAAAATGGAAGTAACGGTAAAGAAAGTATCAAAAAATCATTTTTTATTAAAGAAAACGCAATTAAAATATTTTACATTTATAATTATGCTTTTCAAAAAATTTATTATTTTAAAAAATTTCTGAATAACATTTCAATATATATATATTTTTTTTCAAAAAAATCAGTGATTATTCCTCTATTTGTTTAGCTATAATAAACCATTTTAGTCTTCTTTTTAATAAATTTGAAATGGAAGTTGTAAGAAAAAAATACTTTAATGTAGTTTAACATGCTACAGCTATGATACATAAGTCTTGGAAAAGTTTTGCCCCACTTAAAATATATAATTATTAATATATTAAAATTTCTTATTTCTCGAAAAAACTTTTTGTGATTAAATATTGGGGAAAGTTGTAAATTAAATCATTAAAAATCACACATCAGTTTGTGATGTCTAAATCATATCGAGCATAAAAAATAAATAGGAGAAATAATTAAGTATATTTTCAATTTTATTATTGGAATGCATAACTAATAATCCTCTGTTTTTCCATGAGAAACCGATGCACGATTGTCTCAAAGAAGCAGGTATATTTATTTATCGAAATACACTTTATATCTTCTCTTTCTCTCTCTCTGTGATATACATTGAAGAAGTCATTTCCGGTAAAAAGCTGAACGACACAGAGCTGACGTCGTTTTTGCACTGTCAAACACTTCAATGACACTATTCGCTTTGCTTTTTGAAGAATCGATGCAACGATATACGAGACTGCACGCGGGGCGCGTCACCGCCAGATGATTCGTGATAAACTTTTTTACGGTCGATGCTGTCAACATGATTAGCTGATAACACGCGCGAGTGCTGGGGAGAACGAGGGTAAAAAAAGTTCTCAATTTTCCGGCGCGACGTTTTCACGGGTCATCCCCCGATGTGGTTCGAAAACCCCTGGACGGAAGGGGAGAATTCGCGTCGCTTGCTCGTGGAGTATTTTAAAGTGGATCCGGTAGAATGTGTTTCGCGTCCGCCTGGCAAACGGCAGGTTTTACAACTGTTTCTAGCATCGAGGACCCGATGAGGAGAAAGAACGGGATAACAGGGAGAAAACGTCGGGTTGTGTTCCCGCTGTTGTCGCGCACGGTTTTACGAGCGCTATGTGACCGGCGTATCTAGAAATCGTTTGCGAATAAATCGTTTTTTACGAATTCGTTCAATCTATAGACTGATAGAACTTATTCGCGTACACGCAACAACTTTGAGCAGTGTTTCGCTCCGAGAAACATGAAACGATTATACGAAATGCATGAAACGTATCTGCGCATTAATCCTTTTCCTCGTATATATCTCTATTTATTGAGCGGATAAAAATTGAATTCCGTAAGCTGCTTTTATAGAAACGTTTGAGAATCTTTTCAGACATTCTTGCGTGGATCGCAATAAATAATGATATCACAATTGTCACGATAATACTATTATAATAATAATGAAATAAATTGATCATGACAAAATGATTGAAAGATTTGATTTTTGTACTTACAATGTAATATCAATATCTTAGATTATATAATTTTTTTCTGTTTGTGATATTATTTATTAAATAATTTTTTAATTACTCGGTTCTAATTTTAAAACAATGACAACTAAAAATTAATCTTATAAATTTTTTAAAACAATTAATAATTAATTTGTCTACCAATTTTTTAAATTTGTATCTGTTGCATATAAACTTGAATATTCTTCGTGTGCTCCGTGTTTTCCTTTAATTTGTTTTATTTTTTTAAAAATTATTTTAAAAGAATTAAGATTAAAATTGAAAAAAAATAAATAAAATTTCTTGTTAAACACACAAACTATTCGTTATTAATATCTGTCATTCGTATTCAATGGCCAAATATATTCCGGTATCGTTATAGCTATTAAATTTAACACGATATGTGACGAGCGCGGGCCAATCGATTATACTGCCGTTTGGTAAGTCATTATCTCTGCACAAACAAGGAGCTTCACGTCAACTCTGTGAACTCAAAGACATCGAGATCGATCAATGGCGTGCGCGGCGGCGATGTCGGGAGTAATATCGAGTTGTTTGTTGTCGGTCAACATCAATTAAGCTGTCGACCGTCGTGCTTTAATCTCCGCGGCTCATGAACGACGATGGTGGAGTGATCGACCTCTCGCGATCTAAACGATTCTCCATCGACAGATAAGTGACACAGCCCTTCGAAATTATTGCGAGAGTAATAATACAATCGCTCCTTATCAGGTATGAACCGTTCTCTCGCTTTCTTTCCTATTATGCACGATTTCCGCGACATTGAAAGCGCTTCTTTTCTGAACCGCTGCCAGCCTTAGTTAAGATCGAGCTTCTTAAGCTATCGCTCGTTTACATTCACTTTTTTCATTGAGAGAGAGAGAGAGAGAGAGAGAGAGAAATTGTCTCTCTCGTCGAATTTTACGTTTTTCTTTGATAAAATTCCATCCATCGTCGAATTTCGATCAATTCAACCATTCGGATTACGAGCTTACGAGGGAAGCAGCCCTCTTGCTTCACCAGCCAGTGCAATTGCCAATCGAGCTGAGCCGTGGCTTAAGTCGAAGATTACCATGATGTGCCATATGCGTGCCTGATTAACCATTGCGCCCTAATGCTCTTCTCATCAACATAGCATCATTCATAACCAATTGCCTCCTTTACACAATACTGGAAATTATTGTTATGCGATAAACGTCGTTTTATCGCCTCTCATGTGTTTCAATATTTTCCTATGCGTATCCGATATTTTTTTTTTCAGCGAAAATGCAATGTAAAATTTTGTAAATGTTAATTTGCGAAATCAAGACAGAATGAATTACTTATATGTTCAGAAATTCAGAACAGAGATCTGTTTACAATTTTATGCGTCGTACAATATAAAAAAAACATTTAAGGAAAAAATATATATACAAACACAGAGAGAATTTTCTCTTTGAATTTACCCTGAAAATCATGGTAATCGTGGGACAATATGGTATGGAAAGAATTTTATGAGAATTTCTCTGATTAATATTTATCACAATAAAAATAATAATATCTATTACAATAAAATATAAAATATTTTTGATTAATTTTACTATGCAGTTTAATAAAATTAATCAAACATGTTTCATATTTTATTGTGATAGATATTATTATTTTTATCGTGATAAATATTAACCAGAGAAATTCTCGTAAAATTCTTTCATACCATATTGTCCCACAATTACCATGATTTTCAGGGTAAATTCTAAGAGAAAATTTTCTCAGTGTATACATATACATATACACATATACAAAATATATGTCAAAAAACATAAATTAAAATATGCGGCACACAAAATAATAAATAGATTTTTATTTTGAAATCTGTCGCAAACCGCAGATCATTTAAAGTAGATTCTAGATTAATATAGAATTGCATTTTGAAAATAATGTGAAATGAGAGATAAAACGGAGAATTCTCGGCAAAATAATCCATAATAGCCTAGCAATCTTTCCGTAATTTTTCGCAACTCTTGCGCGCTTATCTCTAATCCTCATTAATTCTTTGTAGCGCCGTGTTTAAGAAACAAATGGTGAAACTTGGACAGTTCGTGTCTCCGTTTTCGCCACAGTAACTTGGCGCGTCGGTGAAAAGGCGCGCGTGAGGGAGCTCTCTCCTTCTCTCGAGACCCGAGAAGCCGAGATGCAAATTTTATTTCAAGAGTGCCGTCTTAACGGCCGAAGCCTTAAAGGGGACTTGCCCCGTTCGCTCTAATCGCGGCCGTGTCCTTAATTGGCGGAGCGTACACAACGCGAGTGAGTAAAAACCCGGTTGTTTGCGAAACTCCGAGATGCACGTTAAGCGCCGTATAATTCGCTCCTTAATGCCCGATTATCATGCATTATCCTAGCGCACGTGCAGACGCACGACGCGCGCGCAAAGCGGAATGAAATTATTATCGGGATATCTACCAGTTTTGTAGCCTGTTCCGGCGGATGACTCGAGGTTACGTTATCGGCTTATTCTCTCCTAAGTAACGTCGCGCCGCTATTATGCCAGCTCGTTTGTATATCGAAAAGATTCGATTAAAGCTCGCGTAATCGCGCCATCAGCGTCAAAGATAGCTATACTAGAAGACAAGACGAAAATTAACGTTATGATGCACTCGATTGATACGTAATTCGTGAATGTGAAAAGTAAGCAGTATCGCGAAATATTGCGATCTGTTACAAGTAACTTGTTAAACGGTGATGAGTTGGAACGGAACTTGCAATTTCGTATTATCGCGGAACACGTCTCGCGCCGCAACCTCGTTAACTATCCCGAGACCACGAAATTCGATTAACGTATTCGTTCGTAATGTATCCGCTTCGGTGTAAATCCGCAAAGCCCGTTTACAACTACTGGCAACTTCGATGTAGATAGTGATACAAGGAGCTAATTCGCTGCATGTACATGATATACTTTGTATGTGTAAAATAAATTAATAAAACATTTGTAACGATGGCACCCCCCCCCCCCCCATTTAGTACATTATAGTACATTATAGTAAATTTAATTAATTGATTAATTATTTGACCTTAAATCAATTAAAACAAAGTTTAAGAACAATTTCTACTAAACAAGTTCTACTAAAAACAATTTCTACTAAAACGTAGATGGATAAGCTATAAGTAATTGAAGTAAGATTGGCACAATATAAATTATTACCATTATATTTAATTATTAAAATTGTTTTTTATTAAATAAATTAAATTAAATTAAAATTTCATTAAAAATTTATTAAAATTAATTGAAAAAATTGCTTTTTCTATAATTATCTTTCTTTCATTTTAAGTTGGATTAGATGCAAATTGAAAGCATTTATTCAACTTAATCTGTTCTAGCTCATCCATTTCGAGGTAACGGACTTATTACAATCTATAATCTGCATTTACAACTTCTACAAAATTCTACATCTACATCTCAAAATTCTACAAAATTCTACACTTCTATATCTCAAAATTAAATAAAACTTTATTACTCACCAACACCGAGAACAGCGGAGTTGTTGATATCGATGCTACGTTGTCTGTAACATACAAATATAAAATCCAAATTATAAAAATGCCGAAAATATAATTAACATTTCAAGAAATTATTATTATATGCGCTGAATTTTATACTTGAATGTAAAATAAGCAAATATATAAATATGTGTGTGGAATAATTTTGTTTTAATTCTTAAAAATAAATTTTTTAAATAAAATAGAAATACTTTTATACAATTTATATAAAAATCTTTCTCTCTCAAAGTCTCTCTTGTTTAAATTAATAAAAAAATTAATGAAATAAATCAAATAAATGACCCGAGTTAATGCACGATTTATGATAAATTAATATATACAAATAAAGATACTCACCCTAAGGTTGCTCCGCTGATGCCCGATGCCTCTCCCAAATCTAGCCTCTTCCTTCTCTCAAGTCATCAGAATCGTCGAAGTCCGTTGACTAACGTGCGCGATACTTTTTTACAGAACTCCCGCACTTGTACGCGCGATACTTTTAACGGCACTCCCGCATTTATACGCGCGATACTTTTAACGGTACTCTCGCATTTATATGCGCGATACTTTTAACGGCACTCTCGAAATCGAAAAATCGAACTATTACTATATATACAAAAACGCGAATTTTTTTTTCGTAGCTTTTTTTATTTCGTATATCTTCGTATTTTCTTGGACCTATCCTAAATCGTCGTAAACGTAAACTAAATGATACTTTTTCTCTGAGAGAAGTGAACAATAATGCTAGCTCGAAGTTAATAATAAAAGAGTAATTACACTCGCACACAAAAAAGTAAAATTATCTCTAATTCGTAATATAAGACTGCACTCTCATTTGTAAATACAAAAAATAAAATGTGAAATCTTCAAAATTTATTCTATTAATATTTACTAATTAATAAATTTTATAAGATTGGTTCTCGTTCGCGATAAATTAAATTTTGAGGATCTATTTACAATCTATAATCTACATCTACAATTTCTACAAATCCGTTACCTCAAAATTAAATAAAAGTTTATACTCATCGGCACCGATGCGCAACAGCGTAGTTGTTGATATCGAAGCTGCGTTGTCTGTAACATACAAATATAAAAACCAAAAATTATAAAAATGCCGAAAATAATTAATATTTCAAGAAATTATTATTATTATACGTGCAGAATTTTATATTCAATGTATAACAAGCAAATATATAAATATGTGTGTGGAATAATTTTATAAATTCTTAAAAATAAAAATAAATTTTTTAAATAAAATAGAAAAATATTTTTATACAATTCATATAAAAGTCTTTTTCTTTCAGAGTCTCTCTTGTTTAAGTAATACTATATAATATTAAATCTATTTTATTATATGTATAGATATATTGTATATAAAATATTATATTATACATAAATATATTATATTACAGAAAAAATTATAATGTAAATACATATATTCTACAAAAGATGTAATAACGAATATTAATAATAAAAGAATTAATTGGTAATTAAAAAGAAAGTTTGAAAGAAGCTTTAGGAATTTTTTAAAATTGGATGACTAAAATGTAAAACAATATTTCTTGGTTACATAAATTTTTTAATGAATAAAATATAGATAAAAGAAAATCTCAACATTATGTGATTTTTAGTATGATCTCTAACTCATATCTCCTTTGAAATATTTTTTTAAGTTTATGTCTCTTTTTCTTGTATTCTTGATCATGTCGAAAATTTATGTTGAATTTTATGTGATCCCGGAACCCGTCGTATGGATATGATCCTGTCATTTTTCGAAAGAACGATGAGTCAAGCGTTCATCCAATATGAGTTGGTATAAGTGATTTTGATTTTACGTGTATTTTAAAAAGGGATAGAGTGAGGTCGGGTCGCAAGATCTTTCTTATTCATATAGTCGCGGTGACAGCCTTTATTTCTGCAATGATCGATTTTCCATCAGAAGGTGTTAAGACGCGACTGTAATGCCAGGAACAACGTTATAGAATGGTGACACGCATAATATTTCTAATAAGACAGAAATAACACTAAGAATTATTGACATATCTCTATCGAATTTCCCTGCAACCGCAGACTTTTTCCGAAACTTAAAATCACATTTTTTGGAGCACAAATTTTAGAATAAGACAGAGTTTATTTATAAAATTATTTAATATCAAATTGTTTAATATAAATTTAAAAATTTTTCTTCTTTAAGCATATTGAGAGTTATTATTAAACATTATTTTTACTTTAAGACATTCTAAGTATAAAATTTAGATACTGAACATTAACATTAATCGTGTGAATCGAAAGAAGTTAAAATAATAATTATCAGAAAAAAGTTCTCCCTAGAAAGAATTATAATCCTTATTTATCTTTTACAAACATTTTTTTACACATTCTTGAATACAATCGGTCCAATCTGTCTCATATATATATATAAACTATTTGCATCGTACATTCGTATAATCTCTATTTTACCCATTATTATCAAACCAATTGGGATGAATATCGCGTGAAATGAATCAGAATTTTTCATTTCGGAGCGCTCTTGCAAATACTCTTTTGCTCGGTTCTCTCAGAAATTCCGCCACGTAAGCGAAAGCTTTGCCACGGACATAGATACCGAAATTCCTCTTGATGCGAGGGTCGAAAAATCTCTTATCAGCTATTTAACCAGAAAATATTAAAAAAGAAAGATTGCATTTTCTCCAGATATACGCGAACGTCTTGTCCATTTTTGAGCATGCCAATATGATAAAACTAGAAATTTTTCTTAAATTTAGATTTGTAACAGGCTATTATTAATAGACTCTAAAAATTGATAATACAAGTCTGAATCTAAAATCTTTGCAATTTTTCTCACATATTAATACGATTACTGCTCATATACATAAAAAAATGAATATTATTTACATCAAGAGGAGCAGTAAGTAAAAAATATTAATGACAATAATATAATAAAATAATAATAACAATTTAAATTTATGGAGATTTTTATAAATATATATATGTACAATATATACATATATTATATCATATATACCCTAACAGTGATATTCTGATATAAATAAAAGTCATGCATCCGCGAGTATCATGAAGATAATTAAATGTCAACACATACCTATATACCAATCTTTTTTAAAAAGTAAAATAATTTGTGTGTGCGTGTGAAAATTTATATTAAGTAAAAATTCAAAAATACAATAAAATTAATATCAATGTAAAAATATTTAATTCATTTATTTTACTGTTGATTGCTCTATATATAATACATTTATGACTTTTGACGCTTTATCGATGATGGTTATTAGACAAATTTGACAGGCACTCTTATTAGTAGTGCGCAATTAGAGAAACATTAAATGTTTTTCTCGCCCACGTTATCAAAGAAGAACTGCACGACTATATCTCGCTTTTTACGAGAGAAATTAAATCTCCCTCTAGATCTCTTTCCCTCCTCAACCCCTCCTTCCTTTCTCACTCTCTCTTTTCCTTTCTTTCGTGTCTTTCGAGAATAGTCTCTATCAGATTCGATCTGTCGCATGGTGTCAAGTCGTGTAATGACTTTATGAGCAATTTCACATCTCGCGAGCATGCGCGCTTTATAGGCGCTCACGCGGCTAATTGGTAATTACATACCGTACAATTCGTGCCAAAGGCTCTACTGTCCGCGTAGAAATTGGACTTCTTTATATTTGCGCTGCTCTTCTGTCTTTCATAAAGTATTCGTTCGCGCTGAAGACTTTCTGACGGGTCGGGAAATTGCTTCTTGATCCCGCCAGCCGGCTCTGCGGCATCTCAAAGTGCGCTGGTTGTATTTATCTATTTATTTACCTTTCGCATGTTACTGCGTTAAATTTCTCTAATAAGATCAGACAGCGAGCCGCCGCCGCAGGTCAAAGATTCCGTTAAGAGAGTTGTACCTTCTTGTCTTTTAAATCTTTCAATTAAATTAAAAAACATTAACTACTTAAATTCAAGTTTTCTATAAATAAAAAATATCTATCTGAGAAAGATAATTCTAATAGTTCAAATAGCTTTTAATATTTTTAATAATTTTAGCAATCCTAATAGCTCAACCTTTTGCCGAAATAAAATAAATAATAATTCATAAAAAAAATTATTAAATATTGTTAAAAAGCTTGCTGTACTCAAAAAAGTATGATATCAATGCAATTAGCGAAATACTTGATTGTATACTATCAATTTATATAATAATCGACGCTAAGTGTGATTTAGGATTCTATTTTAATTTGTACAATATTAATAATATATATTTTATACAACATATAATTATAATTTTATGCAATTCTCAGAGAAATTAGATTAAATCAATTCTCTTGTACTCTTGAATTCAAGTTTCTTGCTGGAAAATACATTTTCTGTAACAATATTTATCTTTGCTGTCCGTTATACCTATGTGTTTTATGACAAGATCATATATATATCGATATCAAACATTTTAATATTAAATTATAACAACACATCATTTTGAGGTTAAGTAAATTGCCTCTGTGTTTAACTAATTTATTACCGATAATGTGACTAAACAGTAACATTTAGGTCATTTGCGTTAAACTCTAGTAAAGGCCTCCAGTCTGTGCGCTTCTAATTTGCGTTATATATTTGCAACCGTAGATAATGGCACATGGGATGTCGAAGCAACTGAAAACGATCAATTTAGTGTCCTATTTATACGTTTAATTAGGTTCACTGCAACACTAATGAGCAGTAATGTTCGTATAATTGAAAATGAAGTCGATCCGCATTTGTCGTATTTAGCATTTTCGTCTCTGATGTTGCCATATTTCTGCTTTCATATGGCAGATGTATTTTCAGGATTTACATATAACTTTATTCACTCTATTATTGCTTTTATTATGTTTAAACATTTAAAGACACGCGTATATAAAAATATATAAATATATAAAAAATATAAATATAGCTGTTGTGTGTGTGTGTGTGCGCGCGCGCGTGCGTGTATATATGAATATGTATATGTATATATATATACATACATATATACATATATATATATATATACACATATATGTATATTAAAATATAAATATTTACATCATATATTTTTTCACATTAATTATGTATAATGTGTTTTTCTCACATGAAATATTATTATTGAAAAATTTAAATCTGAAGGAAAGAAGTAAATATACGATAAAAATAATATTTAGAAAATGTTAAACCATCTAATAAAATACTCTTTTAGAAAAGTTAGTCGCTGATGCATCTATCTTTCTATTTTTGATTCAATATCATTATATATCGCTGCACCATCGCTTGTCGAGCGGAAATGAAATTGAAGGAAATGGACGAGAATAAGATCGTTTTGGTTGGGCGAATTACTTAAGAGTGAAATGGCACGGATGCATCGGTCGAGGAGAGATGCATCGAAGTCGCCGGAAAGGCAGTTGCGAAACAGCAAGGTGGAAGGAAAAACCTGAGCAATCGGGTCAACGGAGAGGTGTCCTCGAAAGGAGAACGCCAAAAGGAAAGAATGGCAATGGGGAAGGGCGAAAGGAAGAACGATTGAGTTTAAATCGATCGGAAAGATTAGAGATGACGAGACGCGGCAGAAATGACCCAAAATCGAAGAGAGGATTACGCGGCGAGAGGGAAAAAATCAATTTTAAATTAAAGTACCCGCGCAATGGAAATTTGTCTCCTCTTGCCTCCGTTTAGCTTTTCGTTAGCCTTCTTTCTCATTTTACGGGAAATGTCATTGAATGCATTTTCGCGAGTGCTTTCTGTGTAGTACAAACGCCAAAGGACCAAACGAAGAAGAATGCCCTAAGTTTCATGGCGGAAACATTGATGGCTTCCGAGTAATAAGCTATTCAGGACGAAGAATTCTCTCTCGTGACTTAAGCTTCAGTGATGCAAAGGGAAAGCAGATTCTTACTCCTCTAATTTAGAGTTAATTTTATTTTAAGAGTTTTTATTTATAATTAAAATTTAAGATATTTAAAATATTTAAAATAAAAGTTGCGAAAAAGGACCTTTGGCTAAATCCTTATAAAAACATAAAAAAAATTAATAAAACTATTTATATTCAGTTAACTCGATTCTTTCTAATATTTTGGCAGGCAAATATCTCTTTATTATGTTATTACTTTTGTAAATGAAATGATTGAATGATTTTGATTAAAAAATGAGAATTTTTGACACGAAAATCTTAAACTTAGTTTCGAAGGGTTTATAAAATGTTCTTTTTATCTAAAACACATCGCCAGAAACTATAACATTTGAGCAATATAAATGATACTCCGTAGAAGGCAAAGTAGATACGTGGCACGTTCAACCAGAAGCAAACCCTGGAGATTCTAGTGCCAGAAGTGCATACGTTGTGCGCATATGGCAATAGAGAAAAAAAATCTTTTTATAGGATGCACAGTGTACACACGTGACTGGAGTGCTTGGAATATATTTGAATAGAGCCGAGACTCTGCCAAACGCGATAACGCGCGAGGCGAAAAGAGGAAAACTCAGTTTATTTTAGTGTTTATTTCAGTGCCATGTTATTTTTTTCGCGAATATATCGCCGATGATGTAACTCGCAAGTTTCGGTGCGCGTGCACAAAATAAAAGAAATTACATGTTACAAAAATTGCAAGAGTTCTCTTGCGTTATAGTTTATATTATGAAAAGAGAATATTGCACAATATGTTGTAAAACTCGATTAACTTTAGCGATTAATTACAAGTTTCATCCGAACTTGCATTATGTAGAAACAATTGAAAGAAAGTTTACATTTCTTAAATAGACTTTAATAATGTGAAAAAATAAAAGAATAATAAGAATAATAAATAATATTAATTTCATCAATGTTAGCCGTGGAATTAAAATAATTGAAGAACAATTCCGAAAAATACTATTTTCAATGCTTACTCGCTATTATTGAAAATAGTATCGAGAACAAGTAAGCTTGCACTTTATATAGTATATTTCATTATTAATACATTAAATTTTCGAAAAATTTTTGTGAAAACAATAGATAGTTGAAACGAGCCGATTGTGAAAAAATAAAAAATAAGCTGAAAAACCGCGGAATATTACCACCTATTAAATTAGCCAAACTGTACAAAATATTTTCATAAAATTTATAGTAATGCATCAAGAGCATATAACAAAATAGATGTCATTTCAGCTATTTCATAATACCATTTCAATTTGAAATATTTTGTCGACATGCATGACTAAAATCTATGAATATTGAGATCAATAAAGTTATTTGAACGAATGTAAATGGATATTTGCTTTACAAACCATGGACACATATAATTTCATGCTTTTATCAGCTTAAAAGAAAAACTGAATGTATTGAAAATATATTAGATTTTTTTTTTCCATTTTGCTACATTGGTTGGTATTCATTTAAAACTGCAACAATGTCCCTAAAAAAGGGTATTTGATGTAATATATATTGAAACAACTCAAATTAAATGGCAAATTAAACTCTGTCTCTATCTTTAGTTTATTTTACCCAAGTACTTTTATCGTCAATTGGTATATCTGATGTTCAGATATTCCATTATAAATATATCCATAATATGTTTCAATACTTTTCAATTTGCATCCTATTTTCGAAAGCATTCGATCGTAAGTAATCGCGAAAATATATATACGGCGAAATATATTAGTTAATAGATCAACTGATTTTTTACTTATTTTGTAATACAATAATGTGCACAATTTGTCTCCCGTATACTTCGATTAGTATCCATAAAATCACATACTGTTCTAGAATGTAATATTGATTTTAATACAAACGCGCGGGCGCGCGCGCACACGAGTATCGAGAATAATATTCTTTTCACTGAAATATTTTAAACTATATTAATACGCTTCCTATATTTACACAGTTTGAAACATTTTAACATAATAAAAAATTGTATAAAAACTCAATTATTATATATGTTACATTGGTATATAAATAAAAGAACGGACATTCATAATTTTCTCTGGCAATCAGATATGAAAGATAATATCCACAGTTATATTAAATTTTTTGAATTTTTATGTACCGTGCAAATGTAGAGCGAATTAAATGTTCTGTTTCGAGACTCTTTATTATTTCGAATGTTTAATAAAGGATCAGATTATTGGCTACGTTATATTCCAATTATTATTATGCGAAAAATATATGTACCCATTAAAGTAAACATATAGATATCTTCAATAATCATATTCATAAGTTTAACGAGTAAATTTAATTTCATTTATTTTGTATAAAATGTAAGTAATGAGAGATGTAACATTTCTCCATAAATTTGCATTATATACGAAAATATCAGATATTAAAATATATAATTTATATGCATATTGCACATATATGTAAGAAAGTAAACATAAAAAACTTTATAATCATAACATTTTTATTTACTATCTAATTAATTAAAATTGTATATAATTATGTGTAATTGTCAAATCGGTTAAATGCATCTAGGGAAGTCTTGACAAATTAATTGAATTTTTTTCTGATCTCTTGACGCAATATTTCAAATCACATTCTGGCATAGTCACGTTTGTAATCTTGCAGTCAGTGCTTATGTTTACCCTAATTAAAATTGCAAGAATAAGAAATTCTTGTGATATATCTTAAAAGATTTTTTATGATGATTAAAAAATTCTGATAAAAAAGCAGATAATAAGAAATCATTTTTCATTACGCATTTGCTTCTTTAAATAGTAAAATGACAAAGTTATTATTATAATATATTGCTTTTATTCTCTATTCTTTTATAAATTAAATCAAAAATTATGAAAATGTCACTGAGTAAAGCAATAGTAAGATTTCATCCAGGATTTGTGAGTATTCTACTGATCTTCAGTAAACACTCACACTTACTTTTGTCTTATATTTCACCGATTTTGGCAGTAAAATTTCGCTGAAAAATCTGCTACAATCAACTAATTCTTCTCATTCAAATCAGTAAAATTTTACTGTTTCTAATACTAATACGTATAACTAAAAACAATGCTGATCAGTGATAATATATACTGATTCCATTTAAAAAGGTATACAATTAATCTCGTACATATTTCTCTTGATTTGAGTTGAATGCGTCTTTGCATCGAGTTCGTTCGACGCTCATTTTGAAATATTTTACACTACTCTGGGGTCTCTCTCTCTCTCTCTCTCTCTCTTTGTGAACTTGTGCATGAACCAGGTGATTATCGTCTCGAAATTGGAGTGAGATCCAAAATCCGGAAAACAAGAGTGGTCACCGGATTCCACATCGCGTACCGACAGTTTCTACATACAGCTCGTCATAGAACCGCCTGTGCTGCATTTCGCTGCTACCCCAGCATTGTTTTCCCGAACAATACGGACAATACGTACAACTGCCTGAGGTTCGTACGACAACCATTCTCTTGCAGCGCAGCTCAAATTCTCCTTAATGTTGAGGCATAGCACGCTGTTAATTACGCGACGAGTCAAATATTATTAACAAGGGCATGATAAAAGAAGATTTGTCTTTATTTCTTGAAACAGTTTGTCGCGCTTTTATGTAACTCAGTTAAACTCAGTTAAACCAAGTTACATAAAAACGCGAAGAAATATTTTCGGGAATAAAAACAAATCTCCTTTTATTGACCTAGCACATAATTGTACGCGTATTATGGAAAACTTGAATTATGCTACGGAGAGACACTTTTGTAACTCATAAAGTTAGTTCTCGTATAAAGACTTAATTATATGTTATTAATATTAATTATTAATAAAATGCGGTAATTAATTAAAATATATTTTACTGTAATGTAGAAACTGGAAAATGTTTTAAAAGTTAAAAAATTACACAATAATAACTATTAACTTTTAACATTACTTTTTATATTACACAATAATATTACTTTTTATATTACTTTTATATTAATTTTTTACATATTATTATGTGACATTAAGATTATGGACATTATAAAGAGATTTTATTTTTCTATATGTGCCCCAACATATGCATCAATTTTCGATTTTCGTCAATTTTCGTGTTTGCAATTATCACAAACTGTTTAAAAATATATTTAGAGATATACATTAAACAAATACTATATTATCGTCTTAAAACAGCAAATATTTCGTTTTAACAGCGATATTCATATTTTAATATCATATTTACGATATTACAACACATACATATAATATGCACATTTAAAAAAAATGTTTCTATGTTGCATAATGCAGTAATGGTCATTAAAACGAAGAATGTGGGAGCACAGCATTCTCGAAATACGAATGGAATCTTTTTCCTCCTCTAATCGGTTCTACGCTTTCTACTTTAATCATGCGAATGTCCATGAAAATCGCGACCTCGCTCTGGTTTCTTTCACGGTAAATTGGGAAAAATATTTATGATTCCAGCAAAAGACTAGCTATTCCATCAGAAGTTTCGCAATATGGCACATAATTAAGTTACATTGCCGGTGTGCACTGACTGCGTAAAGAGCGGCGTCTTGCCAGCTCGTTACGAAGTCATGATGTTTTCCTTCAAGAAAAAGATGAGACTCGCTAGGAAATGGTATGAGAGCACGCAAATTCGCAGGAAATGGAAAATGCACCGCTCCATGTACGTGTTGACAAGATAGAGGGAAAGATGATATTATAAAATCCTATTTTTGTTCTTAATATCCTATGAGCTCTTATTATCTAAATATTGTATATAATAATACATTAATTTGCAGCAAATTTAACAGTATAAAGTGTAGAATAGAAAAATAGAAAAATAGAAATTCAGTTCTTATCAAAATCTTATTTTTTTTAAATTGCAAAAATAATATAATATAGGTATGCTGATGACATAAATAAAACTGCAATAAATGTTTAATGGAATCATAAGTACACCTAAAAAATTCGAAAATATTAAAATATATAATTGTAATTATTATATAAAAAATATGTAGATCAAAAGAATGCATATATTGCTATTTTAAAAAATTAATAAATTTTTTAGAACTATTAAAAAGTTTTTTGTTCTTTTTTGTTACAAGAAATTCTTATTTCATTTTGATGCTTTTATAATGAAACTAGTAAAAAAGCATCTTTCAAAAATGTTCTGAATGTGTACCACGTACAAGAGTTTCATATTAAATGCAATGTTATGTTTAACTATGACAAAAGATTAATACGGTTACACTACTCATATAAAAATTTTTTTATGTCAACAGGACGGTTGCAACCTGAATTATATACATATGTTATGAAAAAGTAAAATAACGAGCTTACTTTAATGTTTAATACACAACAGTATATGTGTAATACGCAATAGTGTACATATATGTATGTACAAAAATTTCAAAAAAATTTAGAATTATCAAACTAAATAAAAAGGGTTTATCAATTATTCATAAGAATTCAAAAAAGTTATTATTATTAAATTTCTTTCCTAGCTTGATAACTAATTTTTTATTAGAGTTGTGTCAAAATTATTATTATATTAATACGGGTTACGGAATAAATTAAAATTTCATATTTTCTTTACTACACTGAGAGAAATTTCTCTTAGAATTTACCCTGAAAATCATGGTAATCGTGGGACAATATGGTATGGAAAGAATTTTATGAGATTTTCTCTGATTAATATTTATCACAATAAAAATAATAATATCTGTCACAATAAAATATAAAACATGTTTGATTAATTTTACTAAACTGCATAGTAAAATTAATTAAACATTTTATATTGTATTGTAATAGATATTATTTTTATTGTGATATTAATCAAAGAAATTCTCATAAAACTCTTTCTATACTATATTGTCCCACGATTATCATGATTTTCATTGCAGGGTGAATTCTAAGAGAAAATTCTCTCTGTGTAGGCTTATATAATATTATTTTCTCGAAGCATATTATTTCTTGATATCATTATTTATGTTATACAAAAATAAAAATCCAATTAATACAAATTACGTTCTGATAAAAAAATGATTAAATTTCATTTAATTAATGTTTCAAGATCAACGCGTGATATAAATTCCATCGAATCATTCGATTATTATAATTTGAAGCAGTCAAATAACACTGCATATAATAAAAATATCTTGCTGGATTTTCGCTTTTATTTTATTAATATAAATATGTTCATTTCATAACATAAATATATATTCCTTTCAATTTATTCATGCTCGAATTATAAAATTGTGGAATGTATGCATGACATTAATTTCACATAACAGTACATTGATACATTAATATCAATGCATTAATTGATAAGTATTTACTATTAAACCGGAAGTGAAACCAAGAGATACGCGATCCATAGATCGGGCAACACACAGCACTGATGGAAACTGACTGTGGTGCGATTGGAAATTTCCATCCTTTCCATATGTACCGTGTGGCGTAAACGAACGTTCGATTAAACATTTTTAATTGCTTTCCTTCAATTAGCAGATCGTATGAGCGTCACGTGCAAGGTATCCTGAACTCGTTCAGAGACTGCCGGTCCAAAACTATCGCTCTATGTATTCCCGTCGTCCCTTTTTCCGTTATTTCTCCCATCTACATCCCCCATCCCTTTTTTCTCTCTTTCTCTCTCCCCCTCTCTCTTTTTCTCTCATACATTCACAAAACACACGCGCATACACATACATGTATACACATATTCACGCTCCCAACATGCAGTCCCACTTTTCCTCTTCTCGCCTATATTCCACAGATTATTCGGGTTAATCCGCCATTTCCACCAACCAACTTTCCTCTCTCAGCTTCCTCTCCAGTTGGCCCTCAACACCCGATTTCTGATTGACTTTTCGCCCTCTCGCTGACCGGCTCGCTCACCGACCCCATTTTCAGCCTCCTGCCAACAGCGTTTCGACGTCGTAAAACGGGACGACTATTATCGATAATGAAATACTGAACTGCTGTGTCCACTTCGGTGGTAATTACCGCTAATTACGACGTTCGGCTATCTAGCTGAGGAAATATTGCGACGAATATCGAGTTCATAGGCAGAACTTAAACTCGTTAGCGGAGTCAAATTAATTTAATCAAATTTTGCGATCTGTGTCGTCTGTACTGCATTGCCTCTTCATTTCGCGACTTTTTGAAGAGCTATAGTCGCTCGTTACCGATTTGTTTAGCAATCTGCGGCAATATTGCGCTCCGATAATTGAGTTTCATTTTGACATCATTGCCTGATTGCGTAGACTGTGAATATTTTGTTCTAGATTTGGTAAAAGTTTAGAATATCAATTAGATAAAAAGATAAATCGTCGTGAAGTAAAAAGCAATATTTTACGAGGAAGAAAAACTTTGCATTACACTAAAAAAATTAATATTATAGAAAATAATTTATAAGAGTATTTCACTTCCCGCGTAGAATTCCTGTAATTAATCTTCTAAACATAATACAATCTCTAAATTTTTTTTACTTTGATGTAAAAGTATATACATACCGAGATTTTATCCTTCAATATTTTATTTGTCTCATTAATATTTTAAGATCTAACATGCATTTTGCAAAATTACTCATAAAAAATTCTAATGAAATGCAATTATAAATTGTAAACATTTTAGCGTTTCTTTTTTGTCTGTCTGAAAAATACGTCTGTTCACTCATGCAACTATTTATATGTTATTTTCGCTGTTATTTTTCAAACATCATACACGTTCTTTCAGAAGCTTCCTGACTGAACAAACAGCGGTGAAAATAGTGCTTTGTTATCCGGGAGTAACTGCTAATTACCGTGACACACGCCTGTGCTGGGTGGGTTAGCGCTGTTATTTCTCGCGCAATTGCCTCTCGTTTACGAACAAAACGAGTTTGCGTAAACACGCGACACTTTGGCGAGCGGACTTTCGCATCTCGCGTTGACGCCTAGTTTTTGCGCTAACGCGTTTCACTCGTTTCCAATTATTAGCCATTGTCTGCCAAGCGAGTATAATCGCGCATCGAACTTATTAAGAGACGTTCTCCTCTCTCGTGGTCGCATTATTGTTGTAATTCCCCGGACACTCCATTTTCGGAGCCATTCGAGCGTTCCGTTCTTCTCTTCCGTCGTCGACGTACGAACACGAGCGTGACGCTAATTAAAGCTCGCATGAGCAAACCCGGTAGAGACTAGAGACACACGTAGATCCGAAGCCGTATCGCGATTAATCCGCGAGCAAGATTGAAACAAAAGCCTTAATCGTATAAATGTGCCGTTCCTCTACAATACGTTCGCTAATGCTAAACGTACGCGTTGCAAGTCGCAATTCTCCATTCAATTCGGCAAGGTCATTTCTGTTTGCTTAACTGCAGTGCATACGTGTGTTTATTCGCCTAATATCGAAATCGTTGTTTAAGAACTGCTATTCAGTTCAATAAATCAGATTTCGACAATGGTATAAGATTTGTCAGATATGTTCAGAAATTTAATGAAAATTGAAAGCATCTAGTTTTACACATACACACAAAGATAATGAAACTTATTTTTTTTTTTAATTGAAAAACATAATTTTTTGTTGATTCAAATACTTATAGTATACTTATACTTTCTAATCGTAATTTTTAAAAAATAGATTTGATCGTCTTTGAAATTAGACGTGTCAATCCATATCACAAAATTATTTCATGGCATTGATTTTTTGATTATAAGATTGCACATCAAGCACGTAATAAACGGGTAAGATATCTTTAAGCCTTTAATTTTAAGTTACACAATTTAACTTTTCAATCTCAAACACACACATAGTTTGACTAATTTTAGAACATTATATAATATTTCACGTAGATATAATAAAATTTAACATTTTTATTTCGAATGTTATAATATTATTATTTTAAATTTAAAGTGCAATTATAAATTCGTGTAATTAAAAAATAACAACATAGATTTATTGCTTTACGGGTTTTACTACGTAACTCTAATGAAGCGGTTGTCAAGTGGCGGAACAAGTTGCCAGGTTAAATACAAGTTCGCGGTCTCTCACCGCCTTCGTTTTAATCATCATCAAATATTATGCAGTCACTGTCGGTTAAACTCTTATGCATTTGGAGCGCGAAGATAACAAAATTCCGACACAAGAATACGTTCTTGATGAGTCGCTTTAAAACCGCCTGTGAATTATCATCGCAGTATTTTCTTATATAATATTAAGACGCACTTAGCTCGGAAGATCTGCCATATTTACGGAAGAAAAGTAAGTTCACTGACTTTAATAAGTCCGTTCTTGTATTTTTACACTGTCGTGTAAAAACTGCGAAAGTTCTATTTTACGAAGAGAGTGACGTTCTCAAACGCGTCACCCACAAAACTCCCTCACCTCCGCTTCACTTTTCCGGTACAAGCCGACGATTATGCGCACGCTGAAACGCGTTCGCAACTGAAAAGCAACAAAGCAAAGTTTCGAAACTTTGCCTCTTTTCCTTGTTTAAGTTACTTATAGTTCGGGGGGGAATTTATTTTCCAAAAATACAAGATATGATAACGGCGAAAACGTCAGATAGTAGATAAAAAGAGTTAAGATTTCTCGAAGAAAAATGTAAGAATAGAGATATTTGTGTACGCGAAAAAAATTTCAAAGCGTTAAAACATGAACAATAGATACAATAATAATACAATATATTTACATGTTACGTGTTGCGTCAACTGTCTCGAGACTAGCTCTACGGATTTGTCCCGGAAATAAGCATGCGCTTCAGAATAGCGACTACACGCAAGTTTACTAAGATCACTTCATCTTGTCAGTTTCATAAGACACTGAAGGAATTGATTGATCGACAGATCACAAGTGCGTTCCTAATAAACAGAGCTTTAGTGCAGTAAAATGCCTATCAAATGAGCTTCTCTGTGCAGACAGCTCGTCTGATAGGTGTTACTGCAGGGAGAACTGTACTGTCAGCAGAAATTCTCTTCCGTAACGCAGCAGATACTAAGACTCTGGCGGATCACTTTACGGGTCACTGCAAGCTAAACTACTCGCTATGCAGGATAGGTCTCATTTAGTGCGCAACCTGTCTAGGAAGTGGAAAACCGTTCACTCCCGGCTACTGTTTCATCGACCTCTCTATCTCAGCAGGATAAAGTTCACCTTTCTAGCTAAACCCTCACTGTAATTGGGAAAAATCAAAGATTAAGTCTGCACATGTACTCTCCTTCTTTAAATGAGTGGACACAGAAATGTAAAAAAAAAAAAAATATATATATATACATATATTACTGCAATAATTATCTGTTTATTATATGTAAGCAGCTTAACACTATAAAGTAGTAATTCACCGTAACTGGGAAAGTAATAGGCAGTCTTAAACTTAAGATTAGATTGGCAGTAGATTTCGGAAAACAACAATAATATATAATAATATCTCTTCTTTTTTAATCTCGAATGCGTCCTGTATCAATCTCGAACAAAGGGGATGAGAGAAGAGCAACGAACGTCGCGAACAAGGTCGCTCCGATCACGTAGAGTATCCTGACGAGGAACAACACCCTATGCTTGCCCTCTAGCGACGTCGTCGTTGCGCATTGCTTTAGCAGATCGGTGCCATTCACTACGGTACACACATACCCTTAACGTCGACCGGGGCTTTTCATTACGCAACGTGATTGATGACGAGCCATCGTCCTGCGATATTATTTTGAGTAAGTGCGCGCGCTCGGTCTAGGCCAGGAACGGCCGCGCAGCAAGACCCATTATCTGTCGGTCCTCTCTCTTTTGCCCTCTCCTCGGCCATTGCCCACCTCATCTCTCGTTTCTCCCTCTCTCTCCCTCTCATGCCATCGTTCTCGTTTCAACGGCCTGCCATCGCGCGCGCACGTAACCCGCCTTTCGTATTCCAACCCTTTTGTTCGGCGTGGCCCGGCGGCGCTGCTAATGGAAAGCACTTTTAACCGATGCTAATGGAAACTCTCGCTTGCGCGCCACCGAGTTATCTCGACGCTCCCCGGTGTGCGGGGAATCACCGCGAAAAATTATCCCTCCCGCTTTTCGCGCGTCTCGTTACGACTTTCGATCGATCGGTTCGTCCCCGCCGACCGGATCGATTCCGACGTGGTTGAGGTTGACGCTTGAGGGCTTGAGGAACGATCGGTGAGCCAGGGCGGATGAGATAAGATCATAGGGAAAGGTCGGCTCTTGTGGGGAAACTTTACGCGCGACTATTGCCACGGAATCTCGCAAATTTGGAAAATCCTCCCCGGGATATATATAAGGGCGATATATTCGGGAAAGAAAAGCAAGATGTATCAGATGTAAGAATTATTTTCACACGCGCGTGTGGAAATTCTACGCAATTTTTCTACGAATGCCAAAATATTTATGCGCTCTCTTGCTTGTCGAAAAAATGGCTCATATATGCTGACAAGCTTGCTCATTTATTTCGGCGCATTTGCAAACAGCGTAAGAGGAACTTTTATGCAGGATACGCTTGTATACAGCATTTTGTCGTGGACACAAAATAATGACACAAAAGAAAGCAAAAGATTTTTAAAAAATCTTTTAAAATTAGCATTTAATTCTTGAAAATAGTGTAATTATTTTCACTACATTTATAAAGGGAATAATTATTTAAAGCGAGATAGCGTTCAATTATTTAGAAATATGTTGTTTAAAATTTTTTCTATCATTATATATAAATATATGAGTATCATAACTTTCTATGAAAGATAGAGCATTAGAAATGTATAAAATTGGTCTTTAATTATTCCTATATAAGTTTCAAATGATGGTAATAAATATAGTTAAACTTGATCGATGTACATAGAAATTATTCGATGCTTGCAGACGTATACAAACGACAAAAATGCAGATACACTCAGATATATTCTCGGCTTTCCTTATGATCTTGTTTCTCAGCTTTATATAATGTCTTTGTTGAAAAATTGAGACTGCGCGGTGCTCGTTCGACGTGCTCGTTATTAAATGCGATCATCAAAAGCCGTTATTATAAAGTACATTTTCTCAAGCGGATAAAATTGAAACGCTTCGCCGAGAATGAAGAAGCTGGATTCCTAACGAGAGCGTCGTTGCGCGGTGGCGTTTACGCTACATCGATCTTCGCCGTGACGAATTTTCGTGTCGTTTCACCCCGTCTCTTTCCTCTTCTCCTTTTTTTTTTCTTACTGCTACAGCGGAGAATTTGTCTTGGTCTTATCTCGACGTCGTGCTGTAACCATCTGGTTGCGAGAGAAGGTTGGCGTACTCTCGGTCATAAATTCCCATCATGCTCCAAATCAAACAGAGTAGAATTGATCCATTTGCTTTCTTTGTAGAAAGGGATGAGCTTCGTGTTTGCATATATATATGTAACGCGCGCAATATGTATCTTCCATAAAAATGATTTATTATTGATAGCGATCGTTTTCTACGACGTTTGCTGCATATAAGATAAAAAAAATTTGAATGAAGATAATACAATATATCTTTCAGTAAATTAAATTTTTGTACAAGATATATGATCGATACAAAGGCCGTCCAAGAATGTTATATTTAAAATATTTTTCGGCAATACGAAAGTAGTAACGAATATTTTAAATGTATTAAATATATCATCTTGTGAACTTTTTTATTTCACTCTCTAGAATATATATTTTTTATTGCCCACATTTTTTGTCTTTCAATTCTTCTACTGTATCGTGCAATTCTACGGGTACGAACGACTATGTAGTTTATTTACTATGAACGTCGGACGTGATTGTATGACAAATTAATGATCCGGCACGCTTCATGCATGAAAAGCTCCTTTGGCGCGAAAAAAGGCGCGTTTCGTCAAGAGCCCTCGGTATTTCGGAATGAAAATCACGTTCGCCGTCCGTCAGCCAGCCGGGCTGCCGGACAACGTGCCCGGCATTTCCCTGGGATTTTTCCTCCGCCAGTAATTATGCCTAAAGATTCGTTTTGCGCCGGCGCTTGAAGCCGGGGCTTCGAGTGTCTCTCTTAACGTGCGCCTAGAATAGCAAGCGCATACCGCAATGATGACGGCGCGGAAAATGCACACATACACGGAGGCCTAGTTTTCCGGAATGAGCGTAAACTTGAAAGGCTTCAGCGCCCGCAGACGAGAAATCCTTATCAAAGTGGAAGCCGCAAGACGAGGTAATCGAGCGTATGATTTATAGCGAACCGAAAGGGTTCACCCCTTCATTTCCGGACTCTACGCTTATACTGCTAAGTAAGCCTTAGCAATCCGCCTAACAAAACTCGATCGCAGATGCTGCCGAGTTAGCCCGGGACTTTATACATATATGTGTTCAATCGTGCGCTCTCTGTCCATTTGCGTAATTCGCCGCGTAAAGTTCGCCGGGGAAAGAGTTAACTGTCGGAAATCGAATAAGCTCGTGAGTACGTTGAAAGATGAGATGTTCCCAATAGAGGGAAATATGAGTAGAAACGAGGAAAAAAAATTTCGAAAACACTCGGGGCGGTTTTGAATAACATTTTTGTTTTTTTTTTATTTTTTTGTTTTTGTTTCGGGTCAGTTTCCAGTGAAGAAGCATCATTTTTCGGACAAAAGCTGTATCTATAGAATATCTCTACATTTCTCATTCATGTGATGTATAGTTTATGTGTGTGAAAAATGATAGCTTCTCTCTCTCTTTCACTCTAGCTCGAAATACAACTAATTGTGAGCAAAACTGTCAGCTATTCAAAACTTCTCCTTTCCCTGCTTATCTGTTTTGTTTGCAAAATAAATTGAATGCTGGTAGATCAAGATTCGATCTAGTCAATCTGTTCACGAAATTATACGTATACATTATGCTTGCCGCTATAGGACAAGAATTTAATTATATTTTAACGTAAATTAAGTTTTTTTATAATAATTATTTCTGGCCTGGGGGGGAGGGGAGCATGAAATTTTAAATTAACTTTATAATTAGTTATAATAAATCATAATATGAATAAATATAACATCTCAGTAGATGTGATTTATTTAATATAATTAATAATTGAATTTTATTTTATTTAAACATATAATTCGCTTTATTTTATTTTAGTTAGTAATTAGCTTCTTGTCGCCTAATTGTATCGCGGAATCGAATTATGACAAATATTGAGTTGTATTTATCCGATTTATTTAATTCGAGGTAAACGAGTCGCTCATTGCTATTTTAAAGAAAACCATAAGTTAAGTGAATATATACGTCACTAATATCCCATCTCTAGGGTACGCATTAATTGTAAAGTCCTACAGAGCTCAGCGTTTTCGATTCCCACGATTTTCGAGCGTCCCGGAACCTCTATCACGTGTGATCGAACGTTTTCCAATTACCTTCGTTCCTGGTGGAATCAGAAGGAAACCTGTGAGCGCGCGGAGTCACCTTTACGAATGCCGCTATATATTTACCGAGACGAACAAGGGCGCATGGCCGGGTGGATAGAAGAGTTACGGTCGTGTTTGTGTAAAAATTGTAGCGCCAGCGCACAGCGTACCTTGAATTTGTCCCAGTGAGTTACTTCCACGTTGGAATCGACGCGACCACTCTATGAAAAGTTTCCCCTCGGTCCGCAAACTTCGTCTTGCGCCCCGGTGATTTATTCATACCTTTTGTGCGCTTTATACGACGGCGTCTGTTTCTGTTGCTTAGCGTAGCGAGTACTATATCGGATTTGTGATGCGAAGTTTACGTGAAGTTTACGTAATCTTCGGATATCTAAGAAGATCAATATATATACGACTCGAGTACGAAAGCAACAATTAATTTCGTAACTATTTTCGGAATGAAATTACAGATATTAATTAAGACTAAAATTATTTTTTTTAATTAGAAACGACATGAAATTGATTCAAAAAGCAGAAGAAGATATTTCAATCTTGGTAGAATTTTTGTTTCTCATCGTTATCTCATGAGATATAATTTCGTTCAACTGTAATTATCTCTTAAATTTTCTCTTTATCCCCATTGTTCTGAATCTTTAGTTATTTTTTTCAGAATTTTATTTTTCTCCTCTTCATTTTTTTCCCATTAATTTGCGAGAACGAGTTTCTTTAAATCTATTCGTTTCGACATACGTATAACTTATTTTTTCTATTTATCGTTTGTGAAAGTCTTAGAGAAAAGTGTTAGAGAAAAAAAAGAATCATGTCGGATTTTGCATCTGGTATATGTATATAATAAATATGACTTTTTAATAGAAATTATATCTTCTTAATGAGAATAATAAAGACTGACGAATAGAAACTTGTTGATGGCGATTTGCATTTTGTTGAAATTTTTTTATCTTTGAATTTGTTGTAAAGCGATCATTTATTGGGTTATCGATCGAGAAAACGATACTTCCTCCTCGATATATGTCTGCGATTGCAGTCTACGTCTATCAGAGATACGGATAACGACAATGGGTTTCAGGACACACTGAGTATGGGCTCGACGATAAACCGCGACGTCGATTTTTCAAGTCGACGACGCGAGCAGAAGCTCTTAACGCGTTCGCACGGAGCTCGTAATATCCAGCGGCTTCCGGAAGCTCTTTTGAGAAGTGTCGCAGTGCTTATTGGAAAGTACGGCGACTCTCTTAACCGCACCGAGCTGGGCGACTTTTCGCGCAGAACCGAGGAAGGGCGTGTCGTCTCATCGAATTCGCGGCTTTTCGCAGCACCGCTCTTTAGTCCACTTCATCGTATTTTCTCTCTCTTCTTTCTTCCGTTTTCTTTTTGTTTCCGCTTTGATTAATGTATGTAACACGAAAGCAGCGTCGAAAGGGTTATGTGCCTCTCGAGGAGATGAAAATTGAATGGAAAATTAAAATATGCAACAGGAACAAAGATGTTACTACTCATCACAAAGTCGCGGATGATAACGCGAGGAGAAACGAGGTTATTATTCGTGTGGAGTATCGAGACGTGAAGATGGACGCGCGTTTCAATCTAGTGATTAGCTCGGCCAAATTACGATCGGCGAGCTTTTCATTTCTGTGATATCTTGCTACATTAGAAGCAAACGAGCTCGTAATATTACGTCGAACACATAAACTATCGCTCGCTACGTTCCCATGCAATTCCACTGCGGCCACGGAATTAATGTCTCCTTTGGCGCTCATTGCACACAGACGGAAATTAAACCTTCTGACTATATCAACTACTAATGGATTCCGAGAAAAAATTTGCACAGTATTCGTTTATAGTTATATATAAAAAAAGGGGGTGGAAATTAAATTTTTAAATGTTTTTCTCGCTTGAAAATGTATTCTACTGCGCATTTCTATTGAAATTTAAAAAAATTATTAATTTGTCATCGTTCTAGTTCTGATGAATTTTTCTGATTTTTCTGACAAAAAATTATTAATTTGTCATCGTTTTAGTTCTACTTCGATAAAGCATGCATTCGTGTAATTGATATATTAATTTATAAATTAAACGATTAAAAATTGGCCAATGTATGAGAGAGAGAGAGAAATTATCTAATAAATTAAATTAAATTACTAATTGTAAGTACTTTGGATGTCATTAAAGAATTAATTTCGTTTCATTCTAGTAAGTAAAAGATATTCTTACTGTTTTAGTTTTGCATAATATACACATTTTTTCTTATATTAAAATTGATTTCATATATATTTCAAAGTAAAGAAATAAATCTCATTTTATCGGCATAAATTATGAGAAACCAACGAGAAAATGTATAGACAATATAATCGGAAGACATCCATTCACGAGGTATATAAAATCGATCCTGTCCAAGTACATCCCAAAGTGTAAGAAACGAACGAAGAAGCCGGGGGACAAGGGTGAGAAAAGTGCAGTTAGTTCCAACAGGTAGCTGCGGATGCGACTGTGGTTTAAAAGCAATTTTCTTGTCACACCCCGTCACATTCTTCCCCGATAGTTCGGAACGATCGACTTCCTCTTGATTGCATACATATTGGGAGCTTAACCGGTCGATATTAACGTCTATGGTTTGCCTTGCACTGAAAAATTATGTTTCGACATCGCGAGTTATTTATAGGGCTTCTCTACTAAATGTCTACGGTATTATTTCTCGGATACTTTATGAAATAAATCATTTTTTAAAGAGTTTTAACACAACGTTTTCTCATATTTTTCATAAAGGTAGTTTCTAGATAAAGGAGATTGATTTCACATTTTTTATTTGAATAGAATATTATTTGATTAGCGTCGATTAATCCATCAATGTCAACATTCCATTTCTGTCGCAAAGTTTTATCTACAAAATATTTTTTTCATATAATGAATAATCTTCTCAATATTTCAGAAATGCAATTTTGTAAAGATATAAGATCAGTACAAAATACTTATACTTAACAATTTCGCTACTAATTAAGATATTTACAAAATAAAAATGAAAATAAAAATTTCGAAAAACTTTAAGGAAAAAAATAATTATAGTTATTAATTAAATTATATTTAGGTGATATTATCTATATACATACTCTTTTGATGAATCATTTACTATTCTATACATGAATATTTTCATTATTTCATATACGAGTATTACAATATTAAGATATATTAAGATATATTAAGCTGTATTAGTTATTTATATACGTAACAATTTACTTCTCATATTTTTATCTTTTTTGTAGTTTTCTGTAAATATCCATAAGCAGAATAAAGAGATTTGAAGTGTAAAATACGAATGACGACAGCAAGTATAAATAAATTAAGTTAGAGCTTGTGCTTCTTTGGTAATATCCAAATTTTCGGTACTCGATAAAACTGGATGAACAAAGCGGCCACGTACGAAACTAATAATGGTTGCATAATTTATGCAGATCATTGCGCTTCACGAAAGCTTCTACTTCCAAAATGGTCACCGTACGCCGAAAACGTACACGATTTTGAATGTCATTGAATACGATTGCGATGGAGTATACATTAGGGGAGCGTCAGTTGTCAACGCAATTAGATTGGTCCTCGTAACAATAGATGCATGAATAATTTATTACGCAATTGTCTTCGTTTCCAACTTTGGTCCCTTGAGTATTTCTATATTTATTACATCCCTGATCCTCGCCGAGCAGTTTTATCGGATCCCATGTCTGTCAATGATATTACAAGACTATTCGATAGTCAAAATATAGATTATCACTTATATCTGTATATATGTATATATACATAATAAAAGTCTTGTGCCTTTCTGTTTTTATCTTTAAAATTTTTGTTATAATATTATTCTTTTAATTTATTAACTCTATAAATTGTCGTTACAATGCTTGCAAAGTTTCACCTTCAAAATACTGATAACAAAGAGATTCAGTTTAATAATTAACGACAAAGTTCTAACAATAGTTTGTTTCTTAAATAGCTTAAAATTTTCGTTATTATGCCGTAAATTATTCTGAGAAAAAGCACTCATAAAGGCACTCAAATTTCGATATTCTTTCACAAGCATAACGTTTTTTCTCTTTTAAAAATAATTTTAAAGTCCATTTTTGAATTTGCAAGAAACCGTATTGTACATTTTTATACAGAAGCAGCACCGTAATTGCATAAGATGCGAAGTTTTCTTTTTTTTTTTCGACACTCAATCTTACTAGAAATCCATATGGGACGACTTTAAATTCAAGGCCCCAAAAATAGGTAATTTTCGTGAATTTTTTTCTAATAGAACTGTATATTTTGAATTTTTTGAGTTTTTTAAACCAAAATTTTGTTTACATTATGTTTATATAAATATTGTAAAAAGATTCAAGTTACAATGCTTTTTTTAATGAATAAAAATTCACGAAAATTACCTATTTTGGGGGTTTTTAAATAGAAATACTCCATTATGTGTACATACTCCTCAGCACGATTGATTCTCAACTTGCGACACGTTTTTCACGCGTGTTTACAGACAAACGTCATTCGCACCCCCCCGAGACTTTTGGCAGTGCTATGCAATGATGCCCTATACTGGTACTCCTGAAAATGCTTAAAAGCTGTAGTTGCCAAATTTTAAGATATAACGCGGCTAGAAGATGCGTTGTCCTCTTCCGTGAGGTACGTCTTCTCGCAACTACCATCACCATTTATCCGTTGGTAAGTTTCCAAACTTGAAAGTTTCGTGAGTCGCGCACGTATACTTGGCGTGCCGTGTATCCGAGTATCTCTCAGAGTTCGTATGCATCCGCCTGTACCCTTCTTGCACCCCGCAAACCCACGTTCTCCAACTCGCGCGATCGCGTTTCCTTCGTCGAGAGGCCGCTACATCATTATGAAAAAGAGCAATCCGAGTTTCTAATCCGCTAAAACCCGTCCTACTCCTTCCTACGTCACACAACTCCACCGACAGGAAGTATGACGAGGAAGAACGGAGAATGGGGAGAGAATATCCTTGCTTTCTTTCGACCGCAGATAGAAGTAAATAATCCGGACTCGAAATAATAAAATGTAATTTGAGTAACGGGGTTATATATATGCTGAAAGACCATAAATTGACCAAAGTGCACTCTTTGTTTGTATCATCTCATTTCTATTCTTTCCATCTGTAATTCCTCGATTCGTTGCGCGAAAATTTTTCTATAAAAGTGTTGTACAGCTATTTTTAGAGCTTGTAGATTTGTTTCGGAGCTATTTAAAATTATTTATTTCAGTACTTTTAAGAACTTAAGAGAAAATAAATTATTTTATAATAATTAAAATTGAGAACAGCACAAATATAATAATTTTCTAATAGTTATTCTCGACACTCTCTTTTCAATATCCATTTAGCTTAAATTCAAAAATATCCATTAAAAATTCCATTTACTTATCTTTGATGCAACTAAGAATCAACAAAATATGTTTTCAATACAGCAAATAGACCGATATTTAGCTATGTGAACCTAGCACCCGACTTTTTAAAAATTAATTTTTTAAAACGGAAAATGATAGCATTTCAATTGTAGTTGTTTGCAGTAACAATAATTTCGTTTGTAGTTTTATCAATTAATAAATAAAAAAAATTTTTTAAATGACTCGCACCCGACATTGAAATATCGCAAATCCGCTTGCGCAGTCTTCTTTAGAATCGTTTGTAGTTGTTTGTAGTGATTTTCCTTTCGTTTGTAGTTGAGTGGTTCAAAAGTTATAAACAATTGTTTATTCGTCCAAGAGCTAACTTTGTCAATTTTTAAGATTTTTCAAATCCGCTTGCGCAGTCTTCTTTAGAATCGTTTGTAGTTGTTTATAGTGATTTTCCATTCGTTTGTAGTTGAGCGGTTCAAAAGTTATAAACAATTGTTTTTAACTTTTGAACCGCTAAACTACAAACGAAAGGAAAATCACTACAAACAACTACAAACGATTCTAAAGAAGATGACTGCGCAAGCGGATTTGCGATATCTTTAAAATTAACAAATTTACCTCTTGGACAAATAAACAATTGTTTATAACTTTTGAACCGCTCAACTACAAACGAAAGCAAAATCACTACAAACAACTACAAACGATTCTAAAAAAGACTGCGCAAGCGGATTTGAAAAATCTTAAAAATTGACAAAGTTCGCTCTTGGACGAATAAACAATTGTTTATAACTTTTGAACCGCTCAACTACAAACGAAAGGAAAATCACTACAAACAACTACAAACGATTCTAAAGAAGACTGCGCAAGCGGATTTGCGATATCTCAATGTCAGAATTTATTATTTAAATATTTGTAAAAAAAATTGTTGTAAGAAATGATAACATTATTAATGCTATTATCGCGATATTCGTCCAAATTATTCGAACGAGGAATAAAAGCGTGCAGGGATGAAAAGAGTTCGGACGCTTTACTATTGTCGCTTGTATCGGACGGATAATCACTGAAATAGGCTGACTAGTGCTACTTTCTATCCCTGATTAATCGCCAGACTCGGAGAAAATCACTTTCTCATTATTATTGCATATGTACATTATATTGCATATTATATGCAAATATAATATGACTCATTCGAGCGAGATTTGTTAAATAATTTTGTCGAAACGCTCGTATATACATGATGTTATATAATATAAAACTTTCTGTTTTTTCCTCCGATTTCAAACATCAAATTGTAAGAGTTTTATACGTCATGTGCGAATAATGTTTTATTACTTTATCAATAGAGTTTATTATTTAAATATTTGTAAATGAAATTTAAAAAACATTGTTGTAAGAAATAATAACATTATTAATGCTATTATCGCAATATTTGTCGAAATTATTCGAACGAGGAATAAAAGCGTGCAGGGATGAAAAGAGTTCGGACGCGTTACTATTGTCACTTATATCGGACGGATAATCACTGAAATCGGCTGACCAGTGCTACTTTCTATCCCTGATTAATCGCCAGACTCAGAAAAAATCACTTTCTCATTATTATTACATATGTACATTATATTGCATATTATATGCAAATATAATATGACTCATTCGAGCGAGATTTGTTAAATAATTTTGTCGAAACGCTCGTATATACATGATGTTATATAATATAAAACTTTCTGTTTTTTCCCCCGATTTCAAACATCAAATTGTAAGAGTTTTATACGTCGTGTGCGAATAATATTTTATTACTTTATCAATAGAGTTTATTATTTAAATATTTATAAATGAAATTAAAAAAAAATTGTTGTAAGAAATAATAACATTATTAATGCTATTATCGCAATATTTGTCGAAATTATTCGAACGAGGAATAAAAGCGTGCAGGGATGAAAAGAGTTCGGACGCGTTACTATTGTCGCTTATATCGGACGGATAATCACTGAAATCGGCTGACCAGTGCTACAGTTTCTATCCCTGATTAATCGACAGACTCGGAGAAAATCACTTTCTCATTATTATTGCATATGTACATTATATTGCATATTATATGCGACTATAATATGACTCATTCGAGCGATATTTGTTAAATAATTTTGTCGAAACGCTCATATGTGTATATACATGATGTTATGATATAAAACTTTCTGTTTTTTTTTCCCCGATTTCAAACATCAAACGGTAAGAGTTTTATACGTCGTGTGAGCTATGTTAACCTAGCACCCGACTTTTTAAAAATTAACTTTTTAAAACGGAAAACGATAGTATTTCGTTTGTAGTTGTTTGTAGTAACAATAATTTCGTTTGTAGTTTTATCAATTAATAAATAAAAAAAATTTTTTAAATGACTCGCACCCGACATTGAGATATCGCAAATCCGCTTGCGCAATCTTCTTTAGAATCGTTTGTAATTGTTTGTAGTGTTTTTCCTTTCGTTTGTAGTTATAAACAATTGTTTATAACTTTTGCACCGCTCAACTACAAACGAAAGAAAAATCACTACAAACAACTACAAACGATTCTAAAGAAGACTGCGCAAGCAAATTTGAAAAATCTTAAAAATTGACAAAGTTAGCTCTTGGACGAATAAACAATTGTTTATAACTTTTGAACCGCTCAACTACAAACGAAAGGAAAATCACTACAAACAACTACAAACGATTCTAAAGAAGACTGCGCAAGCGGATTTGCGATATCTCAATGTCAGAATTTATTATTTAAATATTTGTAAAAAAAATTGTTGTAAGAAATGATAACATTATTAATGCTATTATCGCGATATTCGTCCAAATTATTCGAACGAGGAATAAAAGCATGCAGGGATGAAAAGAGTTCGGACGCTTTACTATTGTCGCTTGTATCGGACGGATAATCACTGAAATAGGCTGACTAGTGCTACTTTCTATCCCCAATTAATCGCCAGACTCGGAGAAAATCACTTTCTCATTATTATTGCATATGTACATTATATTGCATATTATATGCAAATATAATATGACTCATTCGAGCGAGATTTGTTAAATAATTTTGTCGAAACGCTCGTATATACATGATGTTATATAATATAAAACTTTCTGTTTTTTCCTCCGATTTCAAACATCAAATTGTAAGAGTTTTATACGTCATGTGCGAATAATGTTTTATTACTTTATCAATAGAGTTTATTATTTAAATATTTGTAATTAAATTTAAAAAAAATTGTTGTAAGAAATAATAACATTATTAATGCTATTATCGCAATATTTGTCGAAATTATTCGAACGAGGAATAAAAGCGTGCAGGGATGAAAAGAGTTCGGACGCTTTACTATTGTCGCTTATATCGGACGGATAATCACTGAAATCGGCTGACCAGTGCTACTTTCTATCCCTGATTAATCGCCAGACTCAGAAAAAATCACTTTCTCATTATTATTGCATATGTACATTATATTGCATATTATATGCAAATATAATATGACTCATTCGAGCGAGATTTGTTAAATAATTTTGTCGAAACGCTCGTATATACATGATGTTATATAATATAAAACTTTCTGCTTTTTTCCCCCGATTTCAAACATCAAATTGTAAGAGTTTTATACGTCGTGTGCGAATAATATTTTATTACTTTATCAATAGAGTTTATTATTTAAATATTTATAAATAAAATTTAAAAAAAATTGTTGTAAGAAATAATAACATTATTAATGCTATTATCGCAATATTTGTCGAAATTATTCGAACGAGGAATAAAAGCGTGCAGGGATGAAAAGAGTTCGGACGCGTTACTATTGTCGCTTATATCGGATAATCACTGAAATCGGCTGACCAGTGCTACTTTCTATCCCTGATTAATCGCCAGACTCAGAAAAAATCACTTTCTCATTATTATTGCATATGTACATTATATTGCATATTATATGCAAATATAATATGACTCATTCGAGCGAGATTTGTTAAATAATTTTGTCGAAACGCTCGTATATACATGATGTTATATAATATAAAACTTTCTGTTTTTTCCCCCGATTTCAAACATCAAATTGTAAGAGTTTTATACGTCGTGTGCGAATAATATTTTATTACTTTATTAATAGAGTTTATTATTTAAATATTTGTAAATAAAATTTAAAAAAAATTGTTGTAAGAAATAATAACATTATTAATGCTATTATCGCAATATTTGTCGAAATTATTCGAACGAGGAATAAAAGCGTGCAGGGATGAAAAAAGTTCGGACGCTTTACTCGTACTATTGTCGCTTGTATCGGACGGATAATCACTGAAATAGGCTGACTAGTGCTACTTTCTATCCCTGATTAATCGACAGACTCGGAGAAAATCACTTTCTCATTATTATTGCATATGTACATTATATTGCATATTATATGCGACTATAATATGACTCATTCGAGCGATATTTGTTAAATAATTTTGTCGAAACGCTCATATGTGTATATACATGATGTTATGATTTAAAACTTTCTGTTTTTTTTTCCCCGATTTCAAACGTCAAACGGTAAGAGTTTTATACGTCGTGTGAGCTATGTTAACCTAGCACCCGACTTTTTAAAAATTAATTTTTTAAAACGGAAAATGATAGTATTTCGTTTGTAGTTGTTTGTAGTAACAATAATTTCATTTGTAGTTTTATCAATTAATAAATAAAAAAAATTTTTTAAATGACTCGCACCCGACATTGAGATATCGCAAATCCGCTTGCGCAATCTTCTTTAGAATCGTTTGTAATTGTTTGTAGTGTTTTTCCTTTCGTTTGTAGTTATAAACAATTGTTTATAACTTTTGAACCGCTCAACTACAAACGAAAGAAAAATCACTACAAACAACTACAAACGATTCTAAAGAAGACTGCGCAAGCAAATTTGAAAAATCTTAAAAATTGACAAAGTTAGCTCTTGGACGAATAAACAATTGTTTATAACTTTTGAACCGCTCAACTACAAACGAAAGGAAAATCACTACAAACAACTACAAACGATTCTAAAGAAGACTGCGCAAGCGGATTTAAAAAATCTTAAAAATTGACAAAGTTAGCTCTTGGACGAATAAACAATTGTTTATAATTTTTGAACCGCTCAACTACAAACGAAAGGAAAATCACTACAAACAACTACAAACGATTCTAAAGAAGACTGCGCAAGCGGATTTGCGATATCTCAATGTCGGGTGCGAGTCATTTTGAAAATTTTTGTTATTTATTAATTGATAAAACTACAAATGAAATTATTGTTACTACAAACAACTACAAACGAAATGCTATCAATTTCCGTTTTAAAAAATTAATTTTTAAAAAGTCGGGTGCTAGGTTCACATAGCTACGATATTTCTATTCGAGGACGATTGCCTATTTCTGATCTGTATTATCTATTGTGTCGTGAAGGAAGAAAAATGATACAATAACACTGTTTTTTCCATATCTGTTCAACTATAAAAAAATGATTATCTGAATTCAGTATTTATTCTATTAAAATTTTTTAAAGATTATGCTTATGTTATATAATAATTTTATATGATTTATGTGTCTTTTATTTTATGTATAGTACATTTGAATTACATGCATTTGTTTTTTTCTTTTTCTCTCTCTCTCTCTCTCTCTCTCTCTTTTTCTAAATTAATTTTTCTTATTTCCTCCTTCATTAAATTTTATTAATGAAATTGCAATTAATGTAATTGTAATACAAAAGTCGCAATGGAGAGTCATGATCTTGGGGTATATCTACAATCGGCGTTCATATCTTGTTTGTGAAGTTTCCGTCCGTAAAGAATGTCGCGATATTTGCTTCGGAAGTAGACCGCGAGGCAATAGCATTCGCGATTGCGCGGCGCGACAAAAATTTGCATCGCCTGTTATGCGAAGCAAAGTGGGTCGAGCGGCATTAGATATATACGTAGGAAAGCATTGCATTTTACCATTATGACGTTGCCTTTCGAGATCATTGAACCAGCGTCAACAGTACATCCTTCCTCCACCGAATGGAATAGTTCCGTCATAGTTATTTCAAACGTTTCCAATCGGTAAATATCTTTATGTAAACTATATTTATGCTTCTTTCTTAATCAGAGTATCAAATGTGTCAAAATGCGTTTAAATAAAAATATATGAAATGTGGTATAAATAAATAATATGAGAATAAAAATGCTCAAATATAAAATATTATATTTTTATGTAAAATAAAAAAAAAATAAATATAAAAGATAATAAAATATTCTGAAAATTTTCTTGAAAAGAAGTGAGATAAATTAGTTCTCATTCAGATATATCAAATCGTGCGCGAGATCGATCGGAATGGAACACGTGTTTGCGCGCGGCAGGAAATGACAATTAAAATCGCAATCAGAGTTAGGAGTAACGGATTTGCATGAGTTGTAGTTTCGGAATATCAAAGCGCCGCAATCCTGTATCGCGCGTGAGATGGAAGAACCGTGTAAATTAGGATTCGCGCGGACGTCGACCCCTGAGCGCGCGGCTGCGATATTATTCCATTAATTATTATCAGTTTATACACTACTAGATGTCGCAAATCGGATTTAACACCCATTATGGAAGTGGTTAGAAGTGTGCGTAGCTACAACTCGGATAAGATCGTGCGGATTTGCGAGCAAAGGAAACTTAACCACGATCTCACAACCAAGTTCTCGCCTGTGGATACTTCCGGAGATAGCCGAGCCGGATTTAATCCCGATATTGAATTCGAGCAATCTGCATGAATCGGGCTACAGAACTAGCTTTTGAACCCGCGACCTGTCGATCGAAAATGTTCCTAATGTAACGGGAATCGCGCGGAAGGACTTGTACGACTACTGGTTATAAGATTATTACTTGGCCGTTATCTTGCAATCGCAGTGCGAGTTTGTTTATTTTCCAAAAGGTATATTGCATAAATTGCTTATTGGCTCATCAAGAAAAAAAGTAAGATAAAAGTAGAAGCAAGCACGATCAATTAATTATTTGTTTTTGTCCCTCTCTTTCTTTTTTTTTCTCTCTCTCGCTCAATCCATAAAGTTAAGGAGGAAAAATAAAATATAGAAAATGAAAAAAAAAGGCACAAAATAGAGTACAAGATATAAAAATTATAGAAATACTATTTTAAAAGTTTAAGATAAATCAAGAAAGATGTTATGCTTATATTATTGGTTTTACATGGCAATACTGCACAGAGAGAATTTTTTCTTAGAATTTACCCTGAAAATCATAATAATCGTGGAACAATATGGTATGAAAAGAATTTTATGAGAATTTCTTTGATTAATATTTATCACAATAAAAATAATATCACAATAAAATATAAAATATGTTTAATTAATTTTACTATGTAGTTTAGTAAAATTAATCAAACCTGTTTTATATTTTATTGTGATAGATATTATTTTTATTGTGACAAATATTAATCAAAGAAATTCTTATAAAATTCTTCCCATACCATATTGTCCCACGATTACCATGATTTTCAGGGTAAATTCTAAGAGAAAATTCTCTCAGTGTAGTTAAGCTTTAAAATGATATGAATTATCATTATTCAAATATAAATATTTAAATAAGAGTAATGTTAATTACTGTTAATAAAATATTATAAAAATATTTTAAAGTATCTTTGTATTATTTTTTTTCTGTATATTACAAGTGACATACATGAAACATAACAAACATGTTATAGCATCTCGTGGATCAAAACTGGGAATCGTTCATGCTTTAAGCTTCTGTTCTTATGTAAATCCGTGTGCAATTGTATGCAGCTCGCTAACTGTATATAAGCGTTTGCGTTGGATTCATGCGACTTTTGCGCCATTGCGAGAATTCTGTTCAGAGTTCACCTTTGCACTCGCGATGAGAGCTCCCAATATAGGATAGAAAATATCGCTGAGAATTTATTCGACCGTTGGTAATTCGCGAGTCACATACCAGATATTCGTACCTATGCACATAACACCCGAGGTTTTTCTCTTCGAAACGATCTTCCGATCTTCGATCTTCCGATAGCGGGGATTGCTGTTCCTGGTTTGATTCTAGAAAATGTATGCCGGACATGTCAGCTTCGTGCTGGTTCTTTTGACAGTAACGCTTTACTGCGTATCGCAGCTGAGTGACATCCAACTCTTTTTCTCTTTCAATAGGCGCAATAAAATTCCTCTCTCGAAAGATGCTTTTGTTAGATTTTATTTCGCATTTTGTTGTGTTTGTTTCATATTCAACGATATATTTCGTTCTCGAGCGAGTTCTCTCTCTAAGGGGTCAACATATTTCTAAATAAGATTTTATTTATATTTTTATACCTACTTGAGCGAGATATACATTTATAACTCATAATATAAGATTATATAATATTAAATATATCTTTTTTCTATGCAACTGTATAAATTAAGATATGAAAGAATTTAAAATGTGCTATTTTAAAAGAAAATGTCAGCAATTTTTATACAGTCGAATTGAAAGCTGAAAACTGCAAGAATTTTTAAACCTTTTTTGGTAAATTCGATCATCAAAATATATAATTGTATTTACGGTTATCATCAGATCTCAGTCTCTTTAATAATATCTTACTTCTCTCTCTTCTCTTGTTTTCTCTCAATTTTATCTGTATCTTTTATTTTCAAGAATATTCTTTCGGTAATCTGAATACTCAGATGCAGGAAGAAACGAGGGATTGCTAGGTCAGTGCTTTGTAACCCCGGGACTCTCCGTAACACAGAATCGCGCGAAATATTGGTTTGCTTATCCTACCTCGTTGAATTCAGCCCTACAATTCTGCCTTCCAAGTGCTGCGTCATAAAAGTCAAATGGCCGTGTAAAGGAAGTGGCTCGTATGTCCTGGAGAATCGCCAGAGATATAGCCAATACCACGAAATTTAATTGTTCGAGAGAGAGAGAGAGAGAGACTTCGGATTACGGTGCTCTCAAAGTGTAATCCGATTACGACTCTGCCTCGCAATCTCCCACCCCTCCCCCAATTACCGCACTCCGTTCGCTGTAATTAAACCGACGTGTACTGACCGGTGTAATTTCTGTCAACGAGGTGGAATGCACATCGTTACTTGATCTCCTCCTTCCGAATGACAAGTACTCGATCGCGACCGTTCAACGACTTTCATCGATTTAAAATGGATTTTATTTTCGTGAAAAACATGTTGTTGCAAACGCGCGCGTTTCTAGACAAATTGATTCGATTTTCCCAAAAACCAATACTAACGTTGATAACAGCCGATTATGAATCTAGTTCTCGAGAGATCGATAATAGTATTAACTGTCATGATCATTTACAGAGGAAGTGGATACGAATACACACATAATTGTGCAATTGACTCGATAATTAGTTAATGTTATATGAATTGCATTTTTGCTATGACGTCTGTTTATATATTTAATGAAATTGATGTTTTTAAAATGTGAATATTATTTATTATTAAACAGTTACAATTAATCAAGTAATGATAAATATTTGTTAGTTTTCTTTTTCTTCGATTCTAATTAATAATTTATTTCACAGAGAGAATTTTCTCTTAGAATTTACCATGAAAATCATGGTAATCGTGGGACAATATGGTATGGAAAGAATTTTATGAGAATTTCTCTGATTAATATTTATCGCAATAAAAATAATAATATCTACACGTTAAAATATATACTATGCAGTTTAGTAAAATTAATCAAACATGTTTTATATTTTATTGTGAAAGATATTATTATTTTTATTGTGATAAATATTGATCAGAAAAATTCTCATAAAATTCTTTTCATACCATATTGTCCCACGATTACCATGATTTTCAGAGTAAATTCTAAGAGAAAATTCTCTCCGTGTTCTTGATACATGATACAGATGCAAATTTAATTTATTTTTCATAAGCGAGTAATTAATAATTTTTCTACATCTTTTTTTATTTAACATAAGATTTATCGTAAAGCGCTACTGTCTAATAATTATTAACTGTTTTATGTTATTTGTTATCTCAATTTTTTATCGGCAAATCCATAATTTCTTTTATTTTTCATTTATCTTATCTTGTATCATTTCATTATTAGATATTGTATATTGATCCGTCTCATCGTAGTAATTGTATGTTTGTAATTATTTAGTTGAGATGACATTTATCTTGGAAGTTGGATCGATGTATGTACGTATGTACATGTTACGTTTACCGAGGATATACGAGCGACGAGCGATCGAGGAATGAAACAATCACCGAAGGGTACTTCAAGCACGAGAAATTGGGCTCGTTCTTTCGCGATGTGACCCTCTCCCGTCTTTCCTGCGACGCGACCGCGGGCTATTGTTTTTTCAATAATGGACAAGCTCCTTGGAGAATGAACCAAAGATCTAGCAATAATGGCATTGAGGAAAATGCTATCAATGTACGTGTCGCAGAATGGCACACACGAGGCCACGTACGGATACTGTTTACGTTGCAGGATACACGTTATATAAATCGACACGCATTTATCGGGTAAATTCTTATTCCTTGTCGTACCTTGTATTTCCCGTATCTACAGATTCTAAAAATATACATTTGAGCATTTTTCGTTCTGAAGCAGTTCTCGAATCGATATGACATAATCAAATTAATATTTAAATCTTTGAAAGAATTACTATACAAATAGAAAAAAGATTTGGTATAAGTAATGCATAAAAAGTGTTTTGTACTGTAATTAATACAGAGAGAGAATTTTCTCTTAGAATTTACCCTGAAAATCATGGTAATCGTGGGACAATATGGAAAGAATTTTATGAGAATTTCTCTGATTAATATTTACCACAATAAACATAATAATAGCTACATGTTAAAATATAAAACATGTTTGAATAATTTTACCATGCAGTTTAGTAAAATTAATCAAACATGTTTTATATTTTATTGTGATAGATATTATTATTTTTATTATGGTAAATATTAATCAGAGAAATTCTCATAAAATTCTTTCCATACCATATTGTCCCACGATTACCATGATTTTCAGGATAAATTTTAAGAGAAAATTCTCTCCGTGTAGTAAAATATAAAAAATTAAATCTTGCACGTATAAAACGACACAATTAAAATTATTTCCTTATAATCTTTTAATTTTAATAATTTGTTTGAAGCACTTGGCGTTAAAAGTGAAGATGAATTAAAGGGTTGTGCGTGTGTATGTTTCTCTATGTGCGGGAAGAAATAATTTGTGTTCCTAATTTATAAATAATACTCTAATAAAAAAGATAACTTACAGTTTAAACAAAAATATCTATAGATATTTGTATTATAATTATTATTATTATAACGTATATAAAATTTTAATTATTAATTGGTTCTTTCGGATTAAAAAGTATCAAATGCAAATAATTTGAAGAGATATTATTCGGTAATTTTTGTTAGTATTGAACATTTTAAAGAGAATAATCTGTACATCTTCCACACGACCTATATTTACGCGATCTGTTCGAGCACAAGTCCGCTTTTGTAGCTATAAACTGCGCGTTCAACGGACGTATATCAATATTGACGCAAAAATCGTCGACGCAGAACGCAGGGTACGGCCGCTATTAAAGCCGATCGTGCCCCTGTGTCTCATCGGGCGTGCCGTTTTTTTTTTGAACGGCATCTACTGCACGGCGTCAGCCCCTGTTGGTTCGTCACTGTTGTTTCGGCCGACCGGAATTGCGTGTTGGCAGCACAAATGCGTTAAGCTCTATCAGCTTTCGCTCGTGCTCGTAGCCGGGGACCATCGCTCCGTACCGGAGGTGTTTCGGTCCATGCCCGGATTTGCATGATATGGTAATTTTTCTCGATACGCGACAGCAGTGTCACATGAGCATCCACACACGCGGGTTCTCTTTCTCTCTCTCTCTTTTTCTCCCTCTCTTTCTCTCTTCTTCATCCACTTTTCCCGACCCCCAAAGCGTCGCACATATGCGGGACTGCATCACTGGACCGGAGGCGTATCTAGATACGACGAATTTTAGATCGAGAGATAGATCTTCGTATGCAAACTGCGAATAATCCCGATGGAGCATACGTGGCGAAATTCAAATAAAAGGATAGGAAGTTTGCGATGTGTATCGTTGATGTTTTGCAGTTTGTAGCAGTTTTCTCGGAATAATCTTTGATGCCACGTGCATCGGCATTGTGAGAAAATATGACTGAGATTTCTTTTATATAAAATCAAGCAATGTTTGATAATATTTATTTTTAAATATCACGATTTTTCACAATTTTATAGCAAACTGATATGTATAATAGGTTTATAATTATATGTGAATTTTTAAGTGCGAATTCTAATTCTTACATATGCAGCATTAATTCAATATATAGATTTATTGTTAGCTTTACTTCTTTTTTATAAAAGCATTTATTTTATGTAATAATTTTTGTTGATTTTATATTTAAAGTCGTGTGTCCTATTTTTTTATATTAATCTTTAAAATTATTTAAAGTAGAATATAAATAAACAGAATATTGTGGAGAAAGAAAAAGAGAGAATTCGTTTATTACTTTAATTTTTGAAAGACATAAAGTTGTTAAACAACTATATGATTAGGTACTATATCAAAAGAATTTAAATATGTTTGAGTATTAAATCAGAAAAAAATTAAATGAAAGATAATTTATTACTAAGAAAATCGGTTATTATTTGATAAAATTTTTATCTAAAAATATATGAAACGTTGATGAATTTAAGCCACACGACTACATTTGTTTTTACAACATATTTTTTTAGTGAAATATTACAAAGTACACACAATATCAATATACTTTATATTAACTATTTTTGCACAGCAAATTCGCAATATCGCAATATTGGCGTTAAATAAAAGTTTCAAGCTTTATTGATTTGAAATATTGACGTTACCCTGGCATAATACTTGCACTGGTCAGTAGTGCGAAATACTCTCCATTAACGTAAAGTAGGGTAGAGAACAGATGTCACAGTTGGGAGAGACAGTATCTACATAGTGGTATTCTAAAGTGGCAAGTTTAGCGCACACAGAACTGTATAATAAGCAGCGACATTTCGGACATTTCCGTACTGAATACTCTATGTAATATAGTTATGTATGCTTCAAGTTATATCTGACTATTAATTAAATATTATCATTTGTTTTTGTATCTTTTTCTAAAATAATTAGCAATTTACGCTAAAATATAATTCAATTTTATTTAAATTATTATTCAACTTTCATTTTCCTTTATATCTAATTATATTCCAAATGTATTTTATCCGCTTTGACGTTTTAAATATTGAATTGCAAAACCGGAATTGATTTTCATAACACTGAAAATATATCTATATCAAAGTATATATACTTATATGTTATGTATCTGCAAACAATCAGAGCCTAAACTACCGCGATTTCTACGATTTACAGACTGGACTGACAATCCACCTCCGCAGTTGCCACGCGACTCGCCATTCTCCCATCTTGCCATCTTGTGAAAGCTCAATCTTACGTGCACAGCGTGGTGAACACATCTCGTTACACCGCTATCAGCCTCGTGTGTAGTAGACAAACAGACCTTCCTTGCGCGCGAGATCTCGTTAATCTTACGGTAACAAAGCTGGTACAAGCATTCTAACGTCGTGAGGCGAATGAAAGACTTTTCGTCACAAAGCGAAAGAGAGAGAGAGAGAGAATCGATCTTGAGATAATGAAGTAAAATAGCCGCTTTACACAGCATGGAACTTATTGCCCTATCGACTCTGTATTTTCGATAATTATAATGGCTAAATTTGCGCTTTATATTTTTCTCTGTATAGTACAGCATTTTTTTAAATGCCATGGTACTTGTGTATTTCTAACACAAGAACGCCAGAAGAACCGTCGAAAATTTATCAATATATACGCGAATTAATTTCAATTTACATTTACAAGAATATTTCGAAATAGTTGAAGCATTTGTCGCCCCAAATTTTGGCAACTTATTTGTTTCAAATGAGAATTTTAAATACCTACATTTATGCTTGACATGTATTTGTTATTTTTATTCGAAAAAGTAATTAATTTAAAAAAAATAATAATATTTAATTCTGTTTTTTCAACGTTTTTCTCTAAATTGATTGTCATATATTAATTATGAAATTATGAAGACTCACTGGTACGCTGATTACGCTGCAGCGGAGAGTATCACACCTCATTAATCTGTAAAATATAAATATATCCACATTATATGTATACAAGCCAGTGTTCAAGAAAATTAAAATTATTTCTTGAAATTTATCTATTTGATTTATTTATCTATTTCAAAGAATATAATTACAATGCGATTAAATTTATTTGTTTTTTAAGCAAATATTGAACTTAAAAAATTACAGTTCATGAAAGAAGAAATTTTCAAATGTAAACTTTTATATAAAATATGATAAATATAATAAAAATTCTAATCATCTAAATAATTATAAAATTTAAAAATATAATATATATAAATTATTGCAATTATTTTATTAAATAATCAAATATATTATTATTATAAGATTTAAATCAGAAATATTAAATATATTTATATATCTAAATAATTGTTATTATTTCATTAAACATTTCAATATGTTATAACATTTAAATAAGAAATATTATATATATAATATATATCTAAATAACTGTAATTATTTTATTAAATATTTCAAATATTTCACACAATAAAATAAAATTTGGAATATGTATTACATGTAGTGATGGAAAAATAATCACACTATCGCGGAGATAAACGGATTATTAAGAATTTTATGCAAAATATGTTACATATTGTGCTCACCTTACAGTTGCCCCGCTGTCGCCCGATGCCCCCCTCAGGCCTGCTCCTCCTCTCTCGTCTTGGTTATGTTCCTGCCGATAGAGAAAATCTTTAATATACACATGTAACGTGAACTGCAGACTAGCTGTAATGACAATACTTACATATCGGAAAGTAATATTGTCCGCTCTTTCGTGGCACTGGTATACTCGCGCAACACTCCCGAAAACACGGTTATAATCGCGATCGCGTACGCGTTATTGACGACGATCACTCGGTATACTTATCGCACTCGACACTGTTCACGCGACACCGGCTCTTTATTAACATCGCGACCGAACATTACTTGCGAAAACTACGATACGATCTCAATAATACTCGTCCGCCCTGATCTTCATCCGCGAGGTATAAAAGCGCGCGAGTTAAATAACCCGACTCAACCTTAACTCACTTCACGCAATAAAGAGAGAACGGAAATGAGTTGGCGCGCGCCTCGACAATCCAACCTAACGCTATTACGTCACGATAAACAGCTGCCAACGTGAAGGGTGAGAAGTGAAGTTTGTCGCGCAGGTAGAGACAATCATCGCTCGTGACGATTAAAACAATAGACGTACCTTCGCGCGATCACGTCTCGATGTTAATACGACGACAGGTAAGACACTATCTATATCTATGTCGCCGAGTCCTGCCGTATTTCGTTTTCCTCTTTCGATTTTATTGCGATAACAGCGGACAAGCGCGATCTCGTCCGCTCCGCTAGATCCCTCTGCGCGAATGACAAAGCGACCTCACGCGAGTAACTAGCGCACTATACGTAAGCACGCGTTCACTCTTTTTTTTCTACACGTTGGCAGCAGTGAAAAGAATTACGCTAAATTGCCTGCGATCCAGCTCCTTGTCGTTCACGAAATATTTAACGCCTTTTCTCCACAAAATAAAGGTATGCGAAATACTTCATTCCACGAATTTCATATCAATTATTAATATAAACGGCTGCTGTATCCCTTTCGCTTTATTTCATCATCACTCCATCTCACGATTCCATGTATAATTGCGCTTTCTCCAATCGAATATTTTAATTGGCAAATGTATAGGTTACAATTGCGGTAATCGCGGATCGCCGGGGGAATTATAATTAAATTGGAAAGAATTTTTACAGCACGATACGGAAATATATTCGAGAAAGAGGCATTAAGGAAAGAATTTTCTCTCCATAAAAATGTTAGTTAACGAATCGCGAGAAATGAGTCGTCGATCGTGAGAGTCGATTGATCGCATATATTGATATTTAATTTTTCGTAAGGAATAATCGCATGTGATGTTGCTCGATTATCTCATTGTCGTCTCTCGGAAGATAATACACTTATATACACTATCACTATACCTGCCTGCCAGAATATCTAACGCACTATATTGTTTATATTCCATAGCGAGACTCGGCAGTGCATCGAATTTTTACATCGAACTATAATAAAATATGCTACACGATTATTCCGTGCACAAATAATTATGAATCATTTCACGCGATTAACTGACTCTCGCGATTTATTCATTTAAAGTGAAAATCACAAAGTAATAGTAATATTAATTGTAAATTATGTATTTAATATTTAAATTCGTGTTTCGAAATTTTTATTAATTAAAATAAAATTATAAACATATATAATAATTACTAGATTGATTGATTCAAGAAAATTAATATCCAAAAATATATTGATTTGTCTCGTATAATTGTATATAATATAAATTATATAAATACATACATACGTGATTGTATACGACATAAAAATACGACTGTATTTATATTGAATGTTTATTAATAATATATTTATTTTGTGCAACTTATGTGTTGGAAACGTATTTGCGCGTTTAATAAATTTTGATTATATATACTTTCTGACAAAATACGTCCTAACTATGTAGTTGCAATGAACACTTAATTTCGCACAATATATCGGGTAATATCGTGTAATATTACCATTCAAGATGAAATTATTATATTAAAAATACACTTATTTCACAATTTATTATAGTGTTGAAAACGCATCAAATGTATAATAAATTTCTATTATATATTTTCGGGACACGATACGTGTCGTCTTATCTAATTATTAACTTGACTCGTATTAATATCACGCGATATCTTGATGAAATTATTATTTCGAAATTTTTCGATTATTAAAGAAATTTGTTGTGCATATGAATTTATTGTTAGTTGTGAACCGAACTTCAAAAGTCGAACAGCTTTGTATAACGCGTTTAATTCATAAATACAGTGGTAGTTAATTACATCCTAATAATTCAACGTTAAACATCAGTAATGATCTGTTAAAACATATTTTATGTTATATTCGATCGAAATTTCTCACGCGAAGCAACATATTTTAGGATATTGCATTCTGCGAATATTTCTCTTTAATTTTGATACTCATATATTGTTTATATTATATTATAATATAATATAAACAATATATGAGTATCAAAATTAAAGAGAAATATTTGCTTATTATTTGCTTATATTATATTATAACAGTAAAATTACTCTAAAATTTTAACGTTAATTTATTTTTCAACAGAGATAATACTTGCAACGAGTGGCACATCGCACAATCTTCGAATGTGAAGATCATTTCTTAAAATATAATATAAAGTCGCGCGTCGCGTATGATTAAAACCGGGAGTGTCGTAAAGTATCGCGTGATCGATCGATTAGTGCGCGTATAATTAATCGTAATTAACTGTTCTCTCGCGAGTGTGTGTGTGTCACTGCCAATGGACGAACACGAGAGGAGGAGGAGGCCCAGGGAGGCATCGGGCATCGGCAGAACAACCGTGGGGTAAACAATTTATTTATTATTTAATTAATTTATTAACAATTTAATTGATTTAGTATTGTAACCTATTATATGTAAAATATTCTAGTCTTTTTTTATACAAAATACTTAAAAAATATGTAATGAAATAATTAAAATAATTAATATTTTTATATAAATATATATAAAATTTAATTTTGTTTAAAATTTACAATTATTTAGATTATTGTTTATCAGTTACCTACTTTATTTTAAATTTGAAAAAAGTTTAAATTTGAAGAAATCTTTTTACGCGAAAATTGTACATAATTTCTTAATTAAATATTTCTTTAAGGAGAGAAATAAAAAAATTAATTTACGCATATTAATTTTTTTTTTTAATATTTAAAAAAAATTTTTTTAAATACTGATTTTATAATTTTGACATATTTATATTTTACAGATCAAATTAGCGTGTGCTACAATTCCGCAGCAGCGCATCGTACCGGTGAGTAAGAAATCTTTTAATTAGATATTTTATCGTTTTTTGAATATCGAATTTTATCGAGCAGAATTGTTCTTTACTCTTGTTATTGAATACGCAAAAACAAACACTTTTATCGCTATCGATACGATTCGATGGTATAACGTGTGGCGTGTGGAAGCAAACACAAAATGCGGTCGGGTTTTTATTGTATCTTGTTTCCTTATATATTTTATATATTTTATAACGTATTTTTTGAATGTGAATTAAATTTCCATTTTACAAGAGAGGAGATCAGCAAACTTTTAATTTGCAATATAAAATTAATTACATATCATATAATTAATTTTGCATCAATGCAATCAATTTATTAATAATGTGTGTTCTATAATTACATTTTTATTATTAAATATTACCACGTATATTATATATACGGTATTTTGACGGATTACTTTTTTTTAAATTTTTGTTATAAAATTGATTACATTGTAGGAGACTTATGATTGATTTTGTTGTCTCATCTCTAATTTAATTTACAATATTAAATAAATGACTTGGTGGAAATTAATCACCGACGAGGCGCAAGTACTCCATCGAATTGAAAAATATTCTTTACATTATAATTTAAAAGCCTATCAGACGTCTGTATTTGCAAATCAAATCTATTTGAAAAAGAACCATTCAATATTGAAATCTAATTCTCATTTAAATTCCATACATATAGCGATTTTTTCCGGTATAATAAAAAACATCTCTTGATGTAAAGAGATGAAATGTGCACAAATACATATAAATTAAATAAAATAAATATATATATCATCATTATAATTAAAATATCATGTTATATCAAATAATTTTATAATTGCGGAATACTATATGTGTATCTCGTTAAGATTATATATGAGATAATTTTTGAAAATATATATTCTTATATATTTATATAAAAATTTTATAATTATTATAAAAATTTTTTTAAATATTTAAAAAAAGATATAATATATATAATATATATATATTACGTTGTGATGTAAGATGGATTATCATCGCTTGAGATAAAGCAATTAATTTCACGAGTACTGATTAAAAATTAAATTAGTTATAAATTGCTCATCTCATGTGCAATATTCTACCGTTACTTGATGCTTTTGCTGATCTGTTTCTCTTCGCTTGTTCCTTGGCTGCTTCTTCATAACACTTGCATGACGGTCTCTCTCGAAAACATGGTTAATTATGTTTCGCAAACTAATCAGTAGAATACGATGATCGCGCGTTACTTTGTATAATATTCTCGCGATATTCGCATCTTATTATGTACGAGTATATTGCAACAAACACACAAATAGCAAGGAATTAACAATCATACAAAGTTTTATGATCCGTTCGGTGCTTGAAAACCGCGGTTGCAAATTTATGCGACAAGACTATTTCTGTTCATAAATATATTTTTATTTTAAGACGATTAATTATTATCTTATAATAAGTGTATAAATAAATGTATTGATGAAAGATAAACAAATTATGTACAATATTCAAAAATATAGTTAGGTTTGCCGATCGAGATTGTATGATCAAGTTTAATCAAAAAAGTCAAATATGCATTTGTCTGTTACTCAATGTCCTAATCATTTTGCATATAAATTATATTTAAATTGACGAAAAATCCAAAATGCGATGCAAAATATATTTAAAATATAAGTATTAAAGAAGTATTATTTATCATTTTAAATATATCGAAATAAAATAATAATTTATAATTACCATTATTTATTGCATATATTTTTATTTTAAAAGAATAAATCTCGTGCAATATATGTTTTTGTAAGGAAAGTTAATTTTACATGAGAACTACTTGGAATACTATGGAAGATAAAGGAACTTTATGGACTTTATATATGAACTATATATAACAACATATGCTTTCTTTAATGAACAAATGGCAGAATAATTTTTTTGCTGCGTCGTCTCGGTCTGTAGTCCGTACCTTCTTTTTTCTTTCCCTTTTTGATATCAATAATAATGCACATTGCAAAAAGACGCAGAGCATCGTGTGATTGTTAATTTGTTGTCGCCACGAAATATATATTTAACATATTATAAATAATGTACACGGAATATTTTATGCTTTATTTTTTTAAATTAATTATTAATTAGCGACTAATATAATTTTTCGTTACTTAAATATTTTATTTTACGTATATTATTGAACGATTTTGATTTTATTAAATATGATGAGCAAATTACGCTTAAATAGGCAAAAAATTTGAAATGTGTGCTAAAATATATTTTACTCTAATACGATTTGTTGAGAAATATTTGTAAAAAAATAAAATATTAAAATTAATATAAAAGTAAACTGTCACATATACATTAATATGATATATTATTATGTACTAATTATGTGTGTGTGAGTCATATTTTCCAAAATTAATCAAAATCACATTATAAAAATTTTAGGAAACAGGACGTATTATTTTTATTACAGTTATATATTTTTTATTTCATGTTTTTATTAAATTAAATATTTAAAATTCTGCGAAAAGAAAAAGAAATTAAATTAAGTACGAATTTTAAGAAACAGACTTTTTATTCCAAATAAATCTATTATTCCTTTTTTTTCAAGTTTTATCAATGATCGTTTATCCATTACCATTTATCTGCCATTATGAGCAGATAGTAACGGTTCGAGACTTCACATCGCTTTCGCGAAATCGTCGAGGGGAGAAAAGGAGAATAAATTGAAAGTGATAATACGGTGCAGGCCGCCTTAATGTGCTGACACTCCTTCTATATAGCTTTGATAAAAGGGACTTTCCCCGTACGATTTCGCCTTTGCATTGTGATCGTGGCAATTCTGCTGCCAAGGCTCGTTACGAACCTCAAATAGTGCCAGCTTCCTGTGAAGAACACGAAAAGCTTCCGTACGTTTAAGCGAGATTTCCATTATAGAGGCATAACACTTATTTAAATTCGCGAATATGATGGTTTATCCAGTTTTCTTATAATAAGGCCCTTCTCGTGGCACAAACGAACCAAAGTAATAATCAAAGAGCATTCTGAATACTCTACATATACTGACATATTTTGCACTATTTTATTTTCTTTCGCATTGATAAATTATTAACACATTTTAAATTATAATTTGAAATTATATTTAATGTAAAATGATTTTTTCGAATTGGAATTTTCTTTACGTGCTATATTAGAGAAAGAAAAATGTCATCCAAAAAATTTTTTATTTAGATTTTATAAATATAAAAAATTACATGTAACTTACACAAAAATTACATGATACTCTTAAGTGCTTAAAATTTATGATTATGATAAAAATATATACGCGAGAGAAAGAGAGAAACATAATTATCTTTTTCTATTAATTCAACTTTTATTAATTTTTGCTTTCTGCTAATTTTCTAACTAATATTTTTTTATATACGAGCGAGATGCAAGAGATGAATGTTTGTCTCGTCTTAAAATATTAAATATCGACACTATTTCGCCGCGGACCCTATGCGGCGCATTCTTATATTATGTGTATTAAATAAAATAATTTGTACGCTTGTATTTGTTTGGTATAAAAGTAATCTGCATACAACGTACTATTGAAAAAAAACAAGCGATGAATTTTTGGCTCTTTATATTAAACATTAAACAAATACGAGCCTGTAAATTCTTTTATTTAATATACATAATATAAGTGTGTACCGCGAGTGTACCGTACAGGGTTCGCGGCTACAAAGTATCGATATATTAATATTCTAAAAAGAGCCAAAAAATCATCGCTTGTTTTTTTTCAATAGTACATTTGTATGTTGTATGCAGAATACTTTTATATCAAACAGATACGGGCGTGCAAATTTTTATATTTAATACACATAATATATTAAGTCTGCATTGTATATAGGGTCCGCGGCTACAAATTATCGATTTTTAATATTCCAAAGAGAGCCAAAAATGCATCGCTTGTTTTTTATAATAGTATATCTTATATGCAGATTACTTTTATATCAAATAGATTTGAGCGTACAAATTTTTTTGTTTAATACACATAATATAAATATGCGTTGTATAGATTCCGCGGCTACAATGTATCGAATTTTAATATTTTAAAATTAGCCAAAAATTCATCGCTTGTTTTTTTGAATAGTACATTGTTTGCAGATTATTTTTATACCAAACAGATACGAGCGTGCAAATTTTTTTATTTAATACACATAATATAAGTTTGCTTTGTATAAGGTCCGCGGCTATAAAGTATCGATTTTTAATATTCTAATAAGAGCCAAAAATTTATCGTTTATTTTTTTCAATAATACATTGTTTGCAGATTATTTTTATATATTATAGAATGGAATATCGAAATATACAAGCGATAAATTTTTGGCTCTTCTTCGAATATTGAAAATCGATTTTTTGTAGCCGCGGACCCTATACAACGCGTACTTATATTATGTATATTAAATAAAAGAATTTGCAGGCTCGTATCGGTTTGGTATAAAAATAATTTTCAAACAATGTACTATTGGAAAAAAAAACAAGCGATGAATTTTGGCTCTTTTTAGAATATCAAAAATCGATACTTTGTAGTCGTGGACTCTATACTGCGCAAACTTTCATTATGTATATTAAATATAAGAATTTGTACGCTCTTATCTTTTTGGTATAAAAATAATCTGCAAACAATGTACTGTTGATATATACAAGCACTGGCGAATCCGGGGGGGGGGGGGTTAACTCCCCCTTGCAAATTAAAAGAAACAGTTTTGCTGAATTTGTTTAAAAAATATAAATAAAGAAAAACAAACATTAAAGAGCTATCGACGTCGTTGATCCTTGAATAAAACCTAATCATGAAACCAAAAATATTAAATAAAATAATTTTGCAAACCCCTCCCCCCTCTCCCCATTATCAACGTCAGGATCCGCTAGTGCATACAAGCGATGAATTTTTGGCTCTTCTTAGAATATTAAAAATTGATACTTTGTAGCCGCGCGGACCCTACTCGGCACAGACTTGTATTATGGATATTTTTAAGGTATATGACTACTCGATTCTAAGATTAGGAAAACCAACTATTAATGATTAAAACATTAAATCAAAAAGCGCATTTGAAAACATAGAAATTCAAAGAGAATGGCTCTCCGTTCAATTATTAAAAATATTAAAGACACATGTCTTAACGTAACGTTATGATGTCTAAAGTGCGATCCTAATATTATGAAAGGATTAATTATTGTCACGAATAATTTAAACTCTTTAAAATATGAGCTAACATGTTTAAAAATATAGAGCGAAAATGTTGATAAATGGTTTTTCTGTCCAATAATAAAAAATATTTAAAAATACGTGACATTATGTATTATACACCACCTTAAATTATGAAGAAATTTATTATCGCCGCTAGTGTTTTAAACTCTTTAAATTATGAAAAAAATGAAGTTAACACGGTATGAACTGTCATTATCATAACAATGCGATCTTGCCTGAAATCGACCGCCAATCACACACGCAGAAAAACGGCAACAATACGTGCGATATATTTGAGTTCGAACACGCACTTCTCGGTGCATATAACTTTTTTCATATAGTATGTAGAACTAGAACAACACAAGCGCGCACCATTCTTCGATTTTATGTTAAAAAGAATGATATTTTTAAAGAAATATAAAGTCTGCTTAAACTCGATTAATATATTTTTTTACAGAAATCAGCTAATTAAAGCGTCAATTTGCTTATTAAATTTTAAAATAATAATATGGTAAAAAATTAAAATAGTAATATGTTGTAAATAATATGTTATAATACCTTATTCTTGATTAATTATTTTTGACAGAAATTAGCTGATAATTGTCAAAATTATTATAACATATTATTTAAACCATATTATTGTTTTAATTTTTATAACATATTATTTTAAAAATTAATTAGTGAATTAACGCTTTAATCAACTGATTTTTGTCAAAAAATATTAATGAAGCGAAAATTTGCTAATTAAATTTTAAAATAATAATATGTTATAAAAATTATAAAATAATAATATTTTATTTTATTTTATTTGTTACAGGTAGCGATTGCTGATAAGCTGCGCGCGAGTTGACCGCGAGATTCTCGAGTGTCGAACGGACGTTGATTCGTGCGATTACGGTTTTCGCATCGTTTTTTCTCATTGCGCAATGTACGTGAAATACGCGTGCGATTCACGTGTCTTGTCGGGAGTGCCGTGTAAAGTGTCGGGCGATCGTAATTATTCGTGTTTTCGCGAGTATCGCGAGTGCTACCATGGACCGAGAGAGGAGGAGGAGGCCCGAGGAGGCATCGGGCGATAGCGAGGCAACGGAAAGGTATGCAAAATAAATATATAATATTTCTTTTAAGAAATACATCATTTTTGTTATATTTGTTTAAGTATTTCTATATGTGTATTTTATTTGTTATTACAGGTAAGCTTTTGTAATAGGAGAAGAGGAGAAGGAGACACGGGGAGACATCGGACGACACTGGGCATTGCTGATACGCTGCGCGCGAGTTGACTGTGAAATTCTCGAGTGTCGAACGGACGTTGATTCGTGCGATTATGGTTTTCGCGTCGTTTTTTCTCATTGCGCAATGTACGTGAAATACGCGTGCGATTCACGCGTCGCGTCGGGAGTGCCGTGTAAAGTGTCGGACGATCGTAATTTGTATTTTCGCGAATGTCGTGAGTGCTACCATGGACCAAGAGAGGAGGAGGAGGCCCGGGGAGGCATCGGGCAACATCGGGGCAACTGTGAGGTATGCAAAATACCTAAAAACATTTTTTTCTAAACTGCATTGAGATATTCAATGCAGTTATTCGTTTCCAGATTTTCAAAACACCCTGTCATACACACCCACACACACACACACACATATATATATATATACATAATTTGAATATTTTTTGTTTTCAGATCAATGTATGTGCTGTGTACTACGTATCGGTGAGTGAGAAATTGTTTATTTTGAGCGAGTTTTATAATATCCCTTTCTAAAAAATTATTAATTTCTAAAAAATTAAAATTATTAATTATGAAAATAACACAAGAAAGAAAAAAACATTACATAAAAAGAGAGATATCAATCAAAGATGCACGAAAAATGCCATTACTGCTTAAGTTTAAGTGCAACTCCAACGAACGAGAGTCATAACAATAGAAATTCTGATAAAAAGATCAAGTGGCATTCATTTCTTGAATGTCGCTATTCAAATCCACTATTTGCTATTGTTATAAATCTACGTGACTGATAACATTTGCTTTTTGAAACTTGGAAAAAAGGATACTTTCTATCTAACGTTACATTGAAGTGACTCATGTAATATAACGATATATACGATATGATATATATCTTCATACTCTTATTAGATTATTATTATAATATTATTGGACTATTGTCAACATATATATATGCAATCGTCCTGTTGTCATTCGTACTGCGAGACTAGAGCAAGAAGATTGCGGCTCTATGTATTGTCAGATTCTTCTTCGAGAAACGCGATTATTTTTTACGTTTATTTTAATTAGTAATTATAAACGTAAGCGACTTATAAACGTATTGAAGTATGCTTTTGTGAATTGTGTGAGTGAAATAAAATAGAGACATTAGGCGATGATGAATATTGAGGTAAGCAATTTATAACTAATTTAATTTATCATCTATTAATTATGAGATTATAATTGCTTCTTTTTACTTTTAAAAAAGACATATTAAGTTGATATTTAAATATATATCAAATGTCATTGTTGCATTATTTTCGATGCAATGTCAAGTTTGGTTTTGATATGCTTACTTTATTAACAGCTGTATCGGTGAAATCGTGTATTTTGACTTTTGACAGTTCGGATGTTTAGGAATTTTGTAATAAATAATCTTAAGTGATTATATTGGGGGGCTAATTATAAATATTCTATAGAAAATTTGTCTTCGATCACAACACATTTAATTGCCTTAAATTATGTAATTTTAATTAATATAAAATTATATTAAAATAAAAATAATATATTAATATAAATTAATATAAAATGATATAAATTAGATTAAATAATATTATGTTTATACGTATAAATTATAAAACAAATGTTACCTGGCTAAATTAATTAATATTAACAAAATATTAATTAAATATTAATTAAATTAACTAATTAAAGTATTTAAATATGATATAAAATACATATTTTAGAACTTTTTATTTCAACATTTCTGTTTTCAAAAATTAATTCTCCTTTATTAATTTATTCGAGAATCAACTTCACGTTAGTCAATTAATTCTACAATCAAAAAAATTTTAATCAAATATAATTATGTATTTGTTATCGTCTCAATTATATAAATGGCAGTGTTTGAATGTTTTCCCTTTTTTTTTTAAATAGATGAGAAATTCTAATAACTATATCTATGAAGAAATGCTCGATCGCGAGCCCTAAAAATATATCTTCGTCGTGTGCCACTGGATCGATTTTCCGCAGAGTTATTGCTGTCCGTAAAATTACAGGTGCGGTCGCGTTCGATTTATGAATGAGTGGTTTTCGTAGATCGCAGCTATACTACGCGCGTGCTAGTGCGTAGACACAGCTGATTTGGTCACGCGAGTCGCGCGATAATGAATAGTGATGACTGATTGTAAGCGTCATCGCATTGCGCGATTCATGTCCGCGCGACGCGATCGCGCTTTCGCTCAAATTGCTGATACTTCGATTAGAAACATTATTTTAAGGTAATTGAAAACTCTCAATGTGTCTGAATGTATGTATCCTATTAATAACAATTATATAGACATATACATGACATTATAGATCCTTGACTCTTGGTCACTGACAGGTTGACAGCTGTATGCACGACGAATTTTGACTATTAATTTTGACACAAAACTAAATTTTTCTTGTACATATATCCTAGAATAAAATTTTATATTAAATTTTATTATATTTTTAAATATTAAAAAAAAATATTTTTTTTACTTATGTATAATAGTTTAAAGAATATATTTTTAAAGAAAATACGTAATATGTACACTGAAAAAAAAGATTATTTAATTCAACTAATATTTAGTTCAATACGTTCAAATAAATCATTTATTTGAAAGTAAATAATATTAATTTGATATGACAAATATTTATTTGATATAAGAAAATTCTTTTCAAAACAAATAAATATTTATTTGTTTCAAATAAATGATTTATTTGAACGTATTCAACTAAATATTAGTTGAATTAAATAATCTTTTTTTTCAGTGTATACGCTATGTAAAATACAAAATGCCTAGAAGAATGCGCAAAATAAATAAAATATTTTCTTGTATGATCGCACATAATCGAAAACGAAGATGCTATCGATGCGTTTGCAAATTAAATCGCGATTAAAATTATGTAAGTCGAATGATGGACTTATTTTTTGCATAGAGACGTACTGACATGAGATACCTCTAATATGTGATTACACTTCTTTGTAAATTGCACATATCTATGTATTTGTTTGTACATCAATCAACATAAAGTGAAATAACTAAAATTATAGTAAATGATAGATAATGGAAGACAAAGATCCTATAGAGCAATAATGTAACATATAGGAGGCTAACTATTCATGAATATTGCAACCACATTGAACGGTAACTACTCTGATGTAGGCAACAACTAAACTAAACATGAACTATTGATGAACGTTATAACCCGAATGAAATACTTAGACTACGCTTCCTCAGGTATATTATCATTGAGGTATCTTACAAATAATGGTTATTACCAACGTTTCAATTCCTTTTTGTGAAACTTTTTAAAAAATGGCAGAATTCGCGAAAGAATACAAATATATCCGAAGGAATGCTAGGGAAAAATTTGGTTGTCGAGTGATATGCGCGATTATACGACAAGGAGACGATATGACGCGAATTTCAACGGAAAATGGAGAAAAGGTTGGAGACAAAATATGGAAATGCAACGTATTCTTGTAGTAATATATATACTTTTGGTTCTGGAAGATATTATAGGTATATAAAAAATATTCCGTGCATGTGCACTATTTATTTCTTAAAAATAATTGTTTTAAAAATATAATTTGATTTATATACTTAATTATAAATTAGTTTTTATATACAATAACAAATTAATCAAATTAATCAAAAGCTATAATATATGTAAAATCTAAAATATAATGTTTACATGAAAAAATTACAATGTATCTAATATATATTAATTATAAATTAGAAGACACATGTTTTAATTTAATCTTCACGAGAAAAATTAAATAACGAAATTGTATTTTACGCACAGTTAATTGGCACAGAAAAAGCGTATTTGATCTGAATAGAAGTTTTTAGCTTAAAGATTATTTGGCTTAAAGATTAAATAGTTAAAAATTGCTTTAATAAATGATAATATATTTTAATAATTTTAAATATTTTAATAATATTTCTACAAAAAGAAAAATTGTTTGCATATCGACATACAAACAGCGATTAAAAAACCACATTCGTTAAATCTATGACATTCTGTGTATGTCAGATCGTCTAGGCATTTATTTTTTTTTATTTATCGTATTACAATGTTTCGAGGACATTTGCTGTAATTGATATCACCAGAATCAATCGTTTATTTACACACACCGCAGTCTATGCCGTTCTTATTTACGCTTCTTCTTATGCGACCCTCATCATCATCGTTAATCATAATCTTATAGAAGATATATACACTAGATATCGTGTCGATGTACGAAAAACTTTATGAACAAAAAACATCATCGTCTCTTAGGAAAAAAAAAGACGACGCAAAGTTTGGCCTATAAATAAAAAAGAAATGCGTTAATGTGACAACGTAAGCGTTCGTTCTACTCTATCTGACGTAGAAAACCGATTAAACTTTCGGAAGCATTTATCGAAAGAAAGTACAAATGTTTGATATAGCCCATTATATTATAGTATGTAGATAAAATGTTGATAACTTGAAGTCTTTAAGAAAAAACAATATTCAAAAAATATATTAATAATTATTTATATATTAATAATTATTTAATGAGGCATTATAATTATTAACAAAAATTGATATATTTAATGACTTTTATAAACTCGCAACAATTTGCAAGTAAATAATTTTTATATATGAAATTTGAAACGTTTCAAAAATACATATCTCATCACATTATTCGATTAAGAAATTTCTTCACGAGCTTTTGATTTCATTAAAGGGTACTTTCAATGTACAACGAATTATACTGATGATAAAGAAAAAAAAAGAGAGAAAATACGCTCGGCAAAATTGAACTGGCGATATTACCGCGAGATTAATAACTCGCTTCCTTTCGATTTCTTAGGACCGCCAGAAGAAACATATAGCCGGTTGATTGCGATAAGGAAATTTCGGCTTGTAAATCTCATGAAAATCCTCCCGGCGCGATCCCAGCAGCCGGGGAGAAGTCGACGGGAGGGTTGTGGAGAAACGGGGATGGGGCCGGGGCTTCCCCCGGGTATGTTTATCTACCGGGTGTGCCGTCTCTGAATCTAACCGCGTGCAGAGGAGGCGAGGGCTTATCTTTTATCGGAGATTCCCGGAGAGTTCGGAGAGAGTTAGGTTTGGCTAACGGCCAAAATGGTAATGCAACCCCGTCGCCGACGTTGCGCTTGGGCTTTACCGAATCACACATCCCGACATTCACTTTACGCTTTTCTATGCGATTTCCCTTTTGCAACGGCCAAGGCGACGACGCGGCCGGACGCAAAGTAGATAGGAAAGAGTTGAATCCGACGCAGAATCCGTAAACGAATAATGAAGTCCCCGCTGTGCGTGGACAGTTTTATGATGCATTAACTGCGGACGAAGGGATGCTTATTGTTAGAAGTGAAACGAATGATTGTATATGCATAATGCGATGTAGATGGTGTATTAAAGGAAATTGAGAAATTTTGAATAATGCTCCTTAAATCTTAAAAATATTATTTAAATTCTTAGATTATTTTGAAATTTAATCGACATTTTTATATCTTGAAATTGTAATTTACATGTACAATTTTAATTTTAATTTTATAATCTTATATATTATTTATATATTTTAAAATTGAGATATTATATATATATATATATATATATATATATATATATATATAATATGATATATTTTGTTAAAATAATAATTTTTTTTACAACTTTAATTTCAATTAACAATTGAAAATAATAGCATTTTAAAGATCTATTATTCAGCATTAAATACAATATTATGGGGAAAGTTTTTTTATATTATCGAAATAACTACTACTTTTATAACAATTTTTGATATTCGATTATAATATAGCGCGTTAAAATATATATCAATTATGAGATGAGAATAATTAAAATGATATAATGTGCAAGGAATAATAAGAAGGAATGTCATTTAGATTATAATCGAGATTACAAATGTGCACATTTTTTTTTATATGTAAAGAAGAGACAAATTCAAAGGCGGATGAAATCTGCATTCACGTACGTAAGTGCACCTCATATTCACTACGTGAATGACGGTTTCAATTTAATAGAAGCGACGTACCCCGGCATAAACAGAGATGAAATTTTATAGAAGCACAACTTTACCCGCGAGAGCAGCTTTACACAATAATGAAATTCCATTTTTCTCCTCCGCTCTCTCCTTTCCATACCACAAACGGCGCAGCTGCTTGGCATTCTGATCTTATACCTTTCCTTCGATCCGAAATAGAAATACCTGTGAAGTGTTTTGATTGCATCCTCCTCACATTTTGTACGTGATCTACGCGTCAATAATAAATAAGTTTACCATTAAAAACTAGGGTCTTGCTTTATATATACACTCGTCAAAAAAATTATCGCAACACGTAATTAATATCAAAATTTAGCATAAATTCAAATAAGCGTATCTCCGCGAAAAATTGTTGTATTTCAAAAAATTTTTTTTTGTTTTAAAGAGGGTAAAGTCTCTACTTTAAGGAACTTTCGTTCGATTTTATTCTCTCCCCCTTTCTCCATCCCTTTAAAAGGAGAGACGTGTTATTTTTTCAAAAAATTGCATAGTTTGACGAACTCTACGGAGTGTACTAAATTTTTTTCGCAAATATCATCATAACTATCGTAAAATATGGACTTTTCTCTAGAAATTTTAAAAAATATTGAATGTCGTACGATTTTTTTTCGCGAAGTTCCAGCATATTAAAGTTACCTATGCATTTTTGCCTATATATTTAATTACCGCCAACATTAGCATTACCCGATGGGCACTACGGGGAGGTTGCTGGTCGGATTTTGCCCATCGTGTGTGTGTGTGTGTGTTGGGGCAAGGATATATGTGTTCGTATTTAAAATTGTATATTTCTGCCTCGTCTTCGGATGACCTCTTGCAGGCGCTCACGCATATTAATGCAGGCTCTAATTGTGGCTTGCAGAATTTCGAACCATATTCGATGTAGGGCTGCTTCCAATTGCTGGAAATTGGTTGGTAGTCTTTCAAAATCATGCAGCCATCTTCCCATAAAAGGTCATCCGAAGACGAGGCAGAAATATACAATTTTAAATACGAACATATATCCCTGCCCCAACACACACACACACACACACACACACACACACACACGATGAGCAAAATCCGACCAGCAACTTCTTCGTAGTGCCCATCGGATAATGCTAATGTTGGCGGTAATTGAATACATAGGCAAAAATGCATAGGTAACTTTGATATGCTGTAACTTCGCGAAAAAAAATCGTACGGTATTCAATTTTTTTTTTAATTTGTAGAGAAAAGTCCATATTTTACGATAGTTATGATGATATTTGCGAAAAACATTTAGTACACTCCGTAGAATTCGTCAAACTATGCAATTTTTTGAAAAAAAAAAAAAAAAAACACGTCCCTTCTTTTAAAGGGATGGAGAAAGGGGGAGAGAATAAAATCAAAATCGAACGAAAGTTCCTTAAAGTAGAGACTTTACCCTTTAAAACCAAAAAAAAATTTTTGAAATACGACAATTTTTCGCGGAGATACGCTTATTTGAATTTATGCTAAATTTTGATATTAATTACGTGTTGCGATAATTTTTTTGACGAGTATATAATATATATATATATATATATATATATATATACATATATATAATATATATAAAAGCTTTGCTATATTATCAACTCCTGCAAACGTTAACAATGTAATCAATAATGTACCTTCTTTCTTCGAAAGACAAAACGTATTGTACGTTTGTAGTCTTTCTGCGTTCTACGAGCTGATGATTTCTTACCATCTTTGGAGACCATTGAACAGTAATATCGGAAAACAATTTCGTAAGATGTAGATTTACCATCGTAAGGCCTGTGACAAATGTCGATGTACGAAATCACGAGTTGCCCAACGGCCGCTCTTTCGCGTTCGGGAAATAAGCGACTGCGCGCAATAACGGGAAACTGTAGGATAGCTACCAAAGCAAAATGGTGGTAAGAAGAATCTCGTGTTCGTGACTTTAACGTACTTGCGTTGACGTCGAAATGTATGTGAAGCAGTTAAGTTGAAATACGATAAAAACGTACTATAAATCTACGTACCCTCGCCTTCGGTACAAGAAAATCTATCTGATATACGAGTTTCAATGGTATCGGTAACACCAGCCATATCAAAATTGAATGAATTGTTCTTAAATAATTTTTAGATGTATTTGGTGCATTGCTAAGTATCTTTTTGCATAGAAATTCAATATTACTGAAATATGGTAAACTTGATACAGAATGTAGGCAATAATGAATGTAATGTTTACTGATATATGTAAGATAAAAAATTATCTTACCAGAGAGATGGTAAAATAAATATATATGTATTAAATCTGCTCGTCTGCCAAAAAATTGTTGTACATAAGTGCTGCTTTTAAGTATATTTTATTATTTAAATTTTTTTCTACAAAGTAAAATAAATTATACAAGATCATAATCATGTATAACAATATTATCAGAATTTTTCCGCGCATAATTATACAGTAAAATTTTGATAACAAGATCCATGTTTTTAAAATGCTAAAAATATGATTCATTATAATATATGCTTTCTTTGTCCGACAATAAATGTAAAGAAAATAATATAAATTAATATCCTTATTAAGTTCCGAATCAGTATCTTTTCACCAAAGAATTAAACAATTTTCTCTGAGTTTTAATTATAATTATATGCCATGTTCTCTAACGATGTAATAATAACGAGGCGTAGAATGCACATTTAAATTTTATTCGCGAAAACAATACGTGCGTTATAGAGAAAACATTCCATTGCATAATTGCCTCTCGTACCGAATGAGAAAAAGCAGCACGTATATACGAAAGGAAAAGATAAAAAGAGCAGAGAGCGAACAGGGAAGAGAACGGAAATTAAACGGACGACTAAGACTTGCCGCGTGTTCACGCTTATCCCGCCGTGTCGCGGTCAAGGAGGCGACGCCTCAGAGATAAACCATCCCCTTTGAAGAGCCCGTGGGGATCGACAGCATGGGGGAATTTAATTTCGACGATGTATGTTCGCGGAAAGAGCGCGGTCCCCGTGAATAAAACGCGTCGTCTTTCATGATATGTGGAGCCCGTAAAGGGGTGTCGTGCGTCTCAGCGGAAACGGAACTCGAATAGACCGACAATCGATTCCCCAGCTGTGCAAAGTCGCGCGTAGCATATAAAGAGCATAAAGAAAAGAAATGATAGAGAAAGAAAGAGAGAGAAGGGATCTTTTGCGAGGAAGTTTAGATCGAGACACAAGGATGACAAAGAAATTGCAGAAGCATGGTACATGTGTATACGTCCGAAAATACGCAGAGGATTGCAGATACGTATAATTTTCGCGACTTTTATTTAAGGAAAATGTCAGCTGTTTGTAAAACAACTTCGTAACTGATAAGCTAAAAATATTATAAATCTTTCAGACATCTTTTTAACATCTTTTTAATTATCCTTTAGATGACATAATATATATCTGGTGTCCTTATAAATATAAATCTATTTAACGAGATAAGTTCTTTAAAGAAATATAATAATTTATCAAAAATTTTCAATGCTTTAGACAGCTACTGATTAAGCTATCTATTACGTGTTGCCTGAAAGAAATAAGAAGAAATTGATTTATATTGATTACAGATTTTATTCTATCTTTATATATTTTTGTATTTTCTCGACTATCCTATTTATGCAAACACATGCTTGAGAAACAGTTATCTGCTGGCAAATCATATATATTTTAGCAGAGAATTAAAGTTCTAATGTTATCCGGCAACAAGGAAGACCGGTTATGAACACAGAAATGACGGAGCATCGCGAAAATTAAATCATTACTCACGAATTTACTAATCGCTATACAAAAGCGATCGAGTTTGTTGGTCTATCGCTCGGTATAAAAGAAAACTCTTTTTTATGTCTTACACTTCTTTTCACGTTTCTTCGTTTATCCTCGTCTCTTTAGATAACTTATTTTTCGATATTGTATTATTGTTTTGCAGAAAACTGAAAAATATAATAGTCTCTTTTTCAGTGACTACTTTTCCCAAATATATATATAGTGGAATTTCAATAGTCCTAGCAGAGATCGAGTTTTGTATTGAAATTGAGTTCTGCATCAAATTCAAAGATTATTCGTAAAACGAAAGAATATATAAGGTTTGCTAGAGTAAACTCAACAATATATGAAAATTAAAATTTATTCATGTTAACATGAAAAGATAAACGATGCCTTTGATATATTATGACTTTCATTTACGTAAGAGAATCTTAATCTTTAGTTGAATTAATCTTAATTTTGATTAATCTTATTTTCTTCCTGTCTCTCTTTCTTTCTCTCTTTCTCTTAACAACGCAGTACATCAAGATATGGTAATATGAAAACAAAACATTTACAGTGTTGCTTTCTATTCAGACTTTCATGGATATAAAAGCATCTCTCGAGGGATATATAAAGAGATTAAAACGAGAGGCACATAGGAATTCTTATAAGACAAAAGCCATCGTGTTATTACATTATTTGCCTGGAGTTATTACAAGAACTTCTAATAAATCTTCAACGGGATTAACAGTTGTACCGTGACGGGAAGCTCATTATACACGATATTAGTATTTCGCGTTTGCCAGGAACAAGTATCATTTTTGTTCAAAGGATTGAAATGTTTTTCTTATAACGTTCCCGCAATAATCCATCCACAGACCTTTGTTCCTTATTGTCACTCCACCGGAGCTCTTTTATTTCGAATCCCCGAAAGTTTCCACCACGGCCGACCGCACGTAGTCAAGAGGATCGACCATTTCTCTCGGGAGGAGAAAAAGGGGGAGTTTATAAGTAAAAAACGTCGCTCTCTGTCTCTCGTGAGCGATCTCTCCTTCGCTTCCGAACAAACGAACCGTGTCGCAAATCGAAGAGAGAAGGAAGCAGCTTTGTCGCGGCCCCAAAAACAAATCCGTCAGAAGTCCGCGCGACTCGGCCCGGAACGTTACTTTTCGGGATATTTTCATGGCGCATTTCCGCCCGGGAGTACGATGCTTCATCGTGAACGAGCCCGGGAGAACTGCGCGAATTTATGGAAATCTTGGATACATATCGGATAAAAGTGTTTTATAGGACGAGCGAAGACGGTCGCGTTGCCAAACATCCGGCGGATTTAATCCGTTCCTTTTGCATTGGGGAGTATTCGCGAGCGGAAATGTACTCGCGAATAAAATGTACGCCTCGCAATGAGATGGCACAACGGGATTTATGAAGTCGTTTTGCCCCTGCGCGTGATTTTACCCTTTTTATTCTTTTGACACCAACGAATAGGCGAGTGCAGTAATTGAAACGTCACTTTATACCGGGAGCCGATCCGGCTAAAAATATAAGAGCACGATTGCACGTGAACAAGTAATCGTGGTAAGAACTAAATCTTCGATTGAATTTAAAGAAATGTACAATTCCATATTTTCTCCAAATGACAACAAAATAAAACAATTAAAAATTACTTAATAATTTTAATATTTAAAAGTGAATATCTAATTATTATGTTGTAATATTTGTATTTTAATTAATAATTTTAATTATTGGATTTCTGATAAATATTTTTTCTATATATTTATGTATTTATCGTCCTTACAAAAAATATTTATTTGATTAAATGAAACTATTTAAATAAATATCTTCAATAGTCTCCGTATTAAGTTATTTGCTTTTCACATATAGAAATCAATAAATTGACAGTTATTATAATTATAGAAATTAAAATGTAGCGACATTAGTTATGATAATATAATTGTATTATAACACTATGTCTTAAACGAAACGATTATAGAAAATTAGCTAGAAAATGAAATATTTGTGAAAAATTTTTTTTATAAGTATTTGTAATTTATATATATTAATCAAAGAGTTTTTATGAATTATTATAATCATCTGTCGGAAGCCCAGGCGATTGATGCAAAAGTTAAATAAAAATGTGTTAAGCTTGTAACAAACGACGAAGCCAAAGTCTCGATGGCCTTTAAAGCATGTCGATAATAGCACGTATTGTGATCGAGTTTCTCAAAGGACTAGTCTCATATAAAACCCTTTTTCGAGAGAAGTTCATGTTTTTTGTTTAGAACAAACGTGAAATGTTATACACAAAGTTTATCATATAAATATAAAGGACCCCGCACCGGTCATAGGGGGAAAATGTCTTTCTGCGGATTTGGCTAATTTTTGGATATGTTGTAGTTCTCGTCATTCTGAACAAATGTCTCAATGGGCAGAATGATCTAATGAGCCGTTTCCGTGCTACAAGCCCTGAAAGGTCCAGATTTAACATGTAAAAATATAAGTTTTTCGACTGGAAATAAAGAAGGATGGATTTTTCTTCTTCAATTCTTAACTGTACTGATGATAATTATTAAGAGTTGTATAAAGACAACGGATGTTATAAACTATATATATAATATCAATAAATATATATTCAACTTATACATACGCATTTATATGTCCACTTTTATAATTGACATACATTATAAATCCACATAGATTGGACTGTACTACATACATCCGTTGTCTTTATACGACTCTAAACAATAATTGTCATCAATACAGTTAAGAATTGAAGAAAAAAAATCCATCTTTCCTTATTTCGAGTCGAAAAACTTATACTTTTGCATGTTAAATCTGGACCTTTCAGGGCTTGTAGCACGGAAACGGCTCATTAGATCATTCTGCCCATTGAGACATTTGTTCAGAATGACGAGAACTACAACATATCCAAAAATTAGCCAAATCCACAGAAAGACATTTTCCCCCTATGACCGGTGCGGGGTCCTTTGCATTGTATAATAAATTTCTTTAAATTATATATTTTTTAATATTTTCTAATATTTAATATTTTCTAAGTAATGTCTATTTTATATGAAACAGAATGGGGGAGACTTTGTTATTTATTTACAATCTCCTTAATCTTTATTAATGGAAACTTCCTTAATTTTAATTCATAAAGATTATTTATGCTTTCAAGCTTCGGTTTTATTAATCTGTATAAAAATAGTTTATAATTTCAATTTATAATTAAAAAATTGTATTTATAGCTTGATTTGGAAGATTTAAATTCAAATGATTAAGTATATGAAAAACAAAATTATTGCGTAAAATAAAATTAAACATGATTAAGCAGAAAATGTTCGAAGAGATTATGGCTTTGCATTTTCACCGACACAACATTTTCTTTTCCATTACAAATCCTGTAATAAAAGAGTTGTGGCCTTACTAGCCGATCGTTATCTTACCGGAAACTTTACAACGAAGTAGTTCGTAACTTCTGATCAGGTTGCATCTTAAGAAAACAGAGTATATCCGCGGCCCGAAGAAAATCGTTACCTCACCAGCTGCCACTACTGTGTGTGCTCGCAGTCTCTCGTGAAATAAAAAGAGTTTTTGCTCTATAAACATATTTACACAACGTTCTCTTCCTGACTTTGTGTATCGTTGAAAGAGTTGATTCTTTGGATTAACGAATAGAGAAACGCAGTGACTTTTGACAAGGCAAAAATCGCAGCTCACCTTACACGTTCCTTATTAACAGTATTTGTTACAATTACCATACTTGATCCAATAGTGATATAATTTTTACTCGCTATAATTCATAAATTATTACACAATCTGTGGAATATATAAAGAATTTTTTTGACAAGTGTGCTTACAGCTAAAAATTATACTTACGAATTATATAAAAAAAAACTATAAAAAACTGTATACAGAAATTATAAATAAGAAATACGGACATACGATGCGATGTGAAAAGGTAGTAGGCGGATAATACTTATACATCGTAAATTGAAAAGTACCTTCTATCAAGGAAGACCACAAGCTGACTTGTTAATTCTTGACGATCGTTTTATCGAGTCTTACTTAATTCATCGTATCGTCCCCTTCCTTTACTTAGCGTCGCGCGGTTAGAGAGGAGCTTGTCCATGAGATAATTAAACTCCTGGCTTGGCCCAAATGCCCAGCAAGTATTAATGGAATTTATAATGGTCTTTTTGTAAGAGCACTTTAAGCCGGCGAACTGTAAAACTCTTCCCCCTGGTAGCAGGACTCGTTTCTAGATGACGGTGATTTGAAATGCGATAATCACTCTCCTTTGTGTCAATGATAAGGCAGACCGGTAAATTGAAATTTGCTAAAGATAGTTTGTATGTGCAAATTAATATATGATTTTTTTAAAGATGTAAACAAAATAAAATCTAAAATAGAAAAAATATACATAAAGAATATTTATACACATAAGCTATTTTTTTCTATTATAAATAATGTAAAATATGCATTATATATAAAATTATACTAAATTATACTATATGTAAAATAATAGTATTTGCATATTAATTAAAATTGTACTTAAGATATTTATAAGTCAGAAAAATATAAATATTACAAATATATATTTTTTATTTGAAATTTTATGTCATCAATTGAAATAATAATTTCTTTAATTGTATGAGCAGTAAAATATTTAAATTATTATTTTATTTTACAACCATTATTATTATAAATTTGTAAAAGTCTTTTTATGCATTTGTTTTATGTCTCTCAAATCCTTTTTATTAAATATTAGCTGTGTTTGTAAATAGTACTATTGAATAAAAATAATTTATTTTCTTTATAATAAATTTTTTAAATAAAAATGTATATTTATTATATTATTTTACTAATATTTAGAATTAGATTATATAAATGTATATTTCAAATATGTCCATCATGGATTTTTCATTATTTTTATTTATATATTTTTTATTATTTGTAGAAATTAAAAATCTCTCTTTTTACATTATATAACGTTTATAATCAAATTTATATGTATAACGTACAAAATCATTTTTCTTAAAAATTCTGTACAACCAATGAGAGAAATTTATTCTGTGGTTTCTAGTTGTCTTTTCATGAGGAAGCACTTCCTCGCTGGTTGTGCATACCATGATTTACCGAATACCCTACATAGGGTCATGTTTAGATTTATAGTCGTGCTGAACTCGCCGGATTCCCTTTGACGATAACGACTTTCGACCGTCCGGATTTCTTGCCTAACTCGAGATTCGACGCGCAGCGGTTTTGTTTCGTACGGGCGCGACGCGAACGAGACGTCGCCGGAATACTCTTATTCCTGTCCAGTGTTCCGAGATGAATTGGATTTTTACCGCCGCGAAGTAGTCTAAGGAAATAAGGGGTGGCGGTGGCCTATGCGGATTCGAGAGAAAGAGAGAATAAGCTGCGCCGTTTAGAATCGAATAACAACGCGTGGGAGAGCCTTACCCGTCGGAATAATAAGGACTTTATTCCCACGAGATCGAGAAAATCGATCGCACCCTATCACGTCCATCTCGCATTATTGCCACCGGCTGTTTCCGACAACTCGTCCCCATTCCTCTTACGTGACGAGACCTGAATATGACTATACGCTTGACAGAACGCCATGTCTCCGTGTCTTCAGGGCCGAATTAAAGATCATGTAAACAAAAAATATTCTTATCGACGAATATATGCGTCATGTCTGCGTATTACAGAGCTCCACAAGTCTATTACGTGACAAAAAATTGATTGCGTAAATTTTAATTCAAATTCATTATACATATTTTACAATGATATTTTTTAAAATATTCATCAAATTTTGTGCCTTTGTCATAATTTGTTTTTTCATAATTTAATTTAGTTGCTTTTAATTTTTAGTAAAATTTGCAGCAATATTTAAAATAAAATATTTTATGACAAAGGATAATTATAATTAATATATAGAATATAATTAATAATAGGTATTTAGATTGTTCTCTTAAAAAGTGCGTGGAGAAATAAAAATTGACATTTTTCTTTCTCGTGTTTAAGCCTCAGATTTATATTTTTCATTTTCTTCAGCTTTCGGTTTGTATTACTTTTTATTCTATGGTAACGTTATTTTAAATATAAATAAATAAGTTTCAAAAAATAGATATAAAAACAAAGGGATTTTTTTCTACTATAGTTCCAAAATTGCTGTCAATTCAAATGCTTCGTCGCCCTGAGCGATTTCCACTGACATTGCTTTTGACCCTTTTTGAGTTTGCAAAACCCGAACAACGCGAACCAGCCCTGTAGATTAGCTAGTGTTCGCAAGACGGCGTCAAGGTATTGAGGGAATCGGAAGGGAAGGAAGAGTGACTATGTGGTGACCGGAATAACACACACTGATAAAATTACCCTCTTCGCAAAACCGGAGAGAAGAAATAGTTTCGGAAATTGTCTGTGTCTCTCTGCGGCGGGCGAAGGAGCGCAATTTCATTTATCACTTGCACGAACGAATCAAAGGCAGCGTTTTCGTAACCACGATCGTATAAGCGCGTGCGATAGTGAATTGTGTACAAAAAATAGATAAATAAATAAGAAAATGGAGAGGAACAAGATAGAACTTGATGCAGAGAGATTTGTATTATCATTCACATAAATGAAATCATTGAGACTGCATGCGCTCTACACATTTTGTTGTTCATATATCATTTCTGACACTTTTCTTCCTCTCATATAATCAATCATGGTAATATACGGGGCTCGAGTGCATTCGCAGTGAGTTATTCTAGGATGAATTTTCGCACGAAATTACACAGTTGATAGAATCGCACGGCAAAAATATTAAATATTAAAAAATTGCGCAATGTATGTACAGTATTTATATTAATTATATCCGCGGTGCTTATTTTTATATTAATATGTGTATAAGTTGTACATGCAATTATATAAATGCAAACAAGACTATTTTGTTTTTTTAGAAATAAATAGTTTATATAGACATTTTTTAAAATAAACTAAAGTATTATCAAATTTATTAGGTAACTTATCTTTCTTATACAATAATAGCAATTAATCATTATTAATATAAAAATTAAATTAACTTTTTATTATAATTATTACCGAGAATGGCTCGATTCAAACTCTATTGTATGTAAAATAATCAATTAAACAACATTCCCGAAAGAATTGATAAACAAATGTCGATTTATCTTAGACATCCGTATAGAGTTGTTTTATACATTTATGTGCTCGAAGACTTGCCTTTGAGACTCGATGGTGTATGCACCGGGTTAATTTTCAATCGCATTTCTGATGTGCCATGAAAAATTAATGCGTTGTCTGACGCCAGACGCAGCTATAAGTCGCGTGATAGCTTCCTCGACATTTAAGCTCGGTTCATCCTCCGAGGAACGATGCTTTCTTTCTCTGTGCAGCATCTCACCCAACTCAAAGAGAGGCATCTTAATTTCATCCTTTTAATCGCGAAGCTTTAGTCGAACGAGAGGCCAAAATTACGTCTTACAGATATGCTCACTCTACACATAAAGTCATCGTTATTTCATTAACGATTATTTAGACTTGATATACTCTACAATTAATAATTTAAAAAAAATTATTTCTGAGATATAGCATCACATCGATTGTTAGCATTGCTTGTGAATTTAACAGCGCATATATGTATCGATGTTGTCAAATATTTCAAATATTTATACTAAAATTATTGAGATTAATCTATAAACGGAGCCATAATATTTTTGCATCTGTAATTTTGTTAGATTTTTAAAATTATTTTGTTTAGAAGCAATGCGAATTAAAATTCGAAAATCATTCAAGAAATTTCCTTCAAATTCTAAAATGTATCTGTATAATTATCAATTATTTTAAACATATAAATTATGTATGAAATATCTACTATAAATTATCAGGATATTAATAATTTTGAAAAAAAAACAGAAAATTGTTAGCAGAGGAATAAGCAAATCTCATCTATTAAAGATTTATATCAAACGTAAGAATACAGATTAAAGTATAATGTAAATCTTTTCATTCACAAAGTTTCTTTCTTCTCTAATTTAATGTAAACAGCGAGACATCTTCTCAAGTAAGAAACCGCGGCTCAAGAGGGTCAATAATCATAGAGCTTTTAAACTACTTAAATTCTTCTTTTAACATGCACTCTCTAATGCGATAATGGAAAATTATACGCTATTCAATATCACATATATCTGCCGCAAGTGCAATTCAATTTCTGCTAGTCTATTCGCATGATAGCGATCGTACTGGTCTCAATACGTGACCCAATATGTTCGCCGAAGCTTAGAATACCTCGCTCATTGAGCTAGACCTATATACACGCAATCTGTGCATTTATTTGTTCTGCCTACACTTCCAAATTGCCATTGCTATTCCGTAAGTAATAACACTTTCGATTACACAAGCAAACTCAAAATAGCGTCTGTGATAGGAATGTAAAACATACAATGAATATTTCTATAAAAATAAAAAAATAAATCCACTTTGCATATGTATATAATATTTGATAAATTGTTAACGTTTGTGTATGTGTGTGTGTTTTTTTTACTATAAACTGTAAACCGTTTCATTAATCTAATTTTTTTTAAAGAAATTGCCTATTTAAATTGTACTGTGTTGTAAATTAACTAACAAAAAAATGCTAACTTAAATGCTAACTTAATAAAAATTTTTTATTATAAAAGTCAAGAAAATCTAAAATAGCCTGAGATATCTTGATGTTATCATAGAAATATAAACACTTTGAGAGATTACGAGTACAGCTATCTTTGTGTGTGTGTGTGTGTGCTTGCACAAATCTAAATATACAATATATACACTAAAATATGCACGATAGCTTTTGAAATAATACACGATAGCTTTATGTTATATTTTTTTATATAATTATTATATTTTATAAATATTTTTCAGCTATTCCGCGTGTTCTTTTATATAAAATAATATTGTTTTTCTTAGGACTTTCTTGGAAAAACTTTTCAGCGAAATCTCGCAGATAATTTTTATCCATTTATCTTTTCATTACTGTTATCCGCTGTTATCGTTATCTCATACGAGTTTTATCATACACTTGTTATAACTTGCAATACATTGCGCAGTATCGGATCAGTCTTTCACGTTCCTTGCAAGAATTTTCTCGGTTTTCATATATTGACTGTTTCTCTTTTTTTCTTCCTTTAATTTTTAAATTCATTATAATTCTGCTATCTATACGTTGTATAAAGCTTCTCTTAACTATTTAAAGTGGTAAGTACGATATTTTTTATGAGTAATTTATTTTCCATCTGATTTGCTTTTTTTATACTCTTGCTGTGCTATGCGTTTCTTTAATAGATTTTTTAAAAATATCTTTTTAATTTTGCATTTGGATTTATTTTTTGTTACTTATTTCTATTTATTTTTTTCAGAAAGGTGTTATCAGTTATATTTTTTTGATTAATGAAATGAATTAAAAGGATTTCAATGACATCTTAATCTTGAAATTACTGATATGTCATTATTCTATCATTATACTATAACAAATTATATAGAAGAGTAAAATATTTCTAATCACTTTTAATATTAAAATATTGAAGATAAGAAACGGTTATACAGTTTCTGTCATTTATCTAGTTTCTATAATTTCGAAATTATTACGTTTTTAATTTTTTTTAATTTTTTAAATTTTCTTTTAAGATTGTTTCTCATAATATTGATAATCACTTTTTTTTTTTTAAGACTGTTGTCAGTTTTTTAATATTTCTGACTTGTTTTACTATACACACACACATACGCAAGTACACGCACGCACACATGTACACGCATATAAATTAAAAAAGATTCGAGAAAACACAAAAAATTGAATTGTCATGTTATTGCACATCTTAGGAGAGAACAACTAATTGAAATACACGACTTTTTTATAACAACGTCTACGATGGCTTTTGTTTAGCTTTATAAAAGTTGATGGAAAACAAGCTTTTGATAAATAGGAATTTGTAAACATCTAATAATATTTAGTTTTAGTTTAAAAACAGTTTCCAATATAAGATATAAACAACTTAAATAAATTAATATAATATTTTATTTTGTTTTAAAAAGAGTTATTAATACAAGATAGTTAAAATTATGCATACAAATAATAAATTGTCTAAGCACCATCAGCTACAGTTATTAGAAGATAAAAAAGAAGAATTTAATAATTTTGATCAATCAGAACTATCTAATGCTAGAAAAATAAATACAAAACAGAATAAGCAAGAACACAAACTTTTCGATAAGAATAGTTCGAATGCAGTGGGATTAAGAAATAGTTTACATGGTAATGTGTATCAATTAAAACTATTAATGTTATTTTTACAAACTGCTTTAGATAAAAATTATGCTTTTGAATTATATTCTGAAGAACCAGATGCAGAAAAATTTAACGACGTAATATTTAAGTATGGTAAAGATAAAAATAAACAATATCGTTTATTACAAGCAAAACATAAATTACCACAACATAATTACTCTATACTATATGAAATCACCATTAATGATTTATATATTAATAGTTTTAATAATATAAAATCACCTTTTACTTTAGAAAAATATTTTGACTCTTTCAGAAATTTCGAGCAAAACGAAAAATACAAAAACAAAATAAAAGATCTTATTATTTATACTAATGCCGATCTTAGTAATACCATTAAAAATAGATTTGTTAAAAAAGAAGAACCTGATGATATACTGAATTATGGTGAACAATACCAATTAATTTTTGAAAAAAACAATGATATTGTTAAGATACTAAAAGATACTGATTTAACTCCTGAATTGAAAACACTCGCAACAAAATTGGCAGAAAAAGTTCTCAAAAAAGGTGATTATTTAGATTTAAATGACAAGTTTTTTATAACTTATCAAGTTTCATTAGAAAAAGAAATATTTGATATAAAAAACAAGAAAATAAATAACAAGAAAACTAAGTTTTATACATTTAAAAAAAATTTTATAAAAGATAAGAATCTTTCTAAGAAAGCTAAACTTTTACGTAAAGCCTTAGAGAGAGAACGTTTAAAGCTTATTGATAAAGGTAAGAATGATTTTTGGCAAAAAGCAAATAACAAAAGATTTACTACAGCTGCAAAGAATACTAAAAAAGAATGTGAAATATTAGGAATTAAAGAAAAACAATTGCCAAGTAATCTTGTTAATGATGATGAAATAAAAAGATTCTTTGGCAAATTAGTATTTGCAGTAAAGCAACCAAATGAGAAAGAGTTGGGCGAACTTATTCAAAATAAAATATTTAACAGTTTGAATAATGTTCAAGATCATTTAGTAGAACTAATTTATAATTGTGTTCAAATGCAGATACTGGATTGGCTAAAAAGTTCTAACAGTACACCACTTTCAAACAAAAATGATTATTTTAAACAGGCAAGAAAAAAACTAAATAATATCAAGTCTCATTCTTTTATAGAAGATTATAGCATATTGAAATATGGCTATATAGCAAATTTAAATATTAACTTCAAATCTGAAAAAATTGAAGAGATAAACAAATTTTTTAATCATAAGGATTATAAAATCTTAAATCTTATTTCTTCCGAAAAAGATATTTATTTAAGTCAAGCTAAAGTTTATCAAATAAGACAACAATTAGGTTGGCCTTTAAAGACCTTATTAAATTTAGAAAGACTGAAAAACCAGAGAGAAAGGTTATTTGAATGTAATTTATTAGTCATTGTATGTAAAAATGAATCTCAAATTCTGTACGAGGGTATAAAAGAATTATATAATAAATTAATTAATTCTATAAAAAATAATAAAAATAAAAAAATTATTTTAATTACAGAAAGCAATAGTATTTTAGCCAGTTTCTTTAAAGAAGGTAATTTAAAAAGTAAATATAAGGAATTACTGGATATAACAAAAGTCACAGATCTAGATAACACTTATTTAAAAAAGTTTTTGCAAAAGATAATAATATTTCAAAATGAGTACAGAAAATTAGCAGATTTAATAGATATCGAGAATGGAAAATTAGACAATAATGAACTCTCAAAAAAGGAAATAAATATATTAGAAAAAGTAATAACATCTGAAACACTTAGTGAGCTCATTTTAGATACAAATATCATTGTGAGTAATAAAGCAAGTTTTACGGATTCTAATTCTCCGTATTACGATCCTTATCATATTGATATTCCACATACATTTAACCATCAAATAATAGATAAAAATTTATTAAAAAATTGTATAATGGAAAAAAAAGAGGATATATTTGCTTTTTCATTTGTTGTGGAAAATGACATTAATATTTTAAAACCTAACAAAGAAAATAAAATAATAGTGTTTGATAAAACAGATAACATTTCTGATGAAGATATTTCTAAAGAAAGATTTTTCATATTAAGTGATAGGGATCCGGAAAATAATTATAAAAAATTATCTGCTAATAATAAAAAAAATGTTCACTGGCTAAAAAGCAAAGGAAATGACGAATTTATAGTGGAATATTCAAATAGATTATGTAATTTATATGATTTTATCAAGATAAAAGTTATCGAGATAAAGGATTTCAAAGAAAAAATAGAAAATAACTCAATTGTAATTATTGCTGGAGACGCTGGTGTTGGAAAATCTACTATACTAACAACATATTTTCAAAAATTTGACACATTTTCATGGCCTATTAGAATTAATTTAAAAGACTATCAAAAATACTTGAATAATGCGAATTTTAACAATTTCAAAGGACTTATAAAATTTCTCTGTCAAAGTGATCTTATTGTGGGCTTAGAAACTACATTAGCGAAAAATCTATTAAAACATTATTTAAAGTATTCAAATAAATTTATTTTATTGTTAGATGGATATGATGAAATTAAAGATAAATATCAAGAAAAAATAATTCAATTATTAAAATTCTTTAAAAATAAAAAACAAAAAATTTGGTTAACAAGTCGCAACAAAGATAAAATAGAAGATGCTTTAGGAACTTTTGCTTTTTCGTATTCTTTAAATCATTTTGATAAAAAATTGCAAGAGAATTTTATACAACAGTATTGGATTAAAAAACAAAGTATAGGAAAATTAGATCAAGAAAAAAATGATACCGATAAATTTCTAAAAAAAGTCTTTAAAAAATTGCATGAGCTAGATCTTATGAAGGAAAGTGATTTGATGGGAATTGTACTACAAACTCGAATGGTAACTGATATTTTTTATTCGGAATATAAGTTATTCGATATTAGAATTAATAACATATCGGATCTTTACGAAAAATTTATTGAACTTCAATATAATAGATATTTTAAAGAAAAGATAGAATTATTAGATGAGTATTCTCAAAATGTATTAACTAACGCATATACAAAAGGATATGGTTATTTAGCATTAAATGCATTATTTTCTTCAGATCCATTATGTACGCAGTTTTTAACAGAAAATCAAATATATTCCGAGAATAAATTTCTAGATACATTAAGTTGTGTTGGTTTCCTTAAAAGTTTTAAAGATAGTCACGTGAACAATTTTGTTCACCGTACTTATGCTGAATATTTTGTAGCAAAATTATCAATTAATATGTTAAAGAAAAGCATAGATCATTATAAATATAAGACAATACGAAAATTTCTTTTAAGAAACATTTTTTTAGATTGCAATAAATTAATATACACTTTTCTAAATGAGCTACAAAAAAGACATAATAATAATGATATAAAAAATAAATGGAAAATAATTCAAGAGTGTGATTTGTTGGAAGAAATAAAAACAAAAAGAATGCTGGTACTTTTAAATTCAATTTCCCTTGAAAATAATACAAGTACAGATGTTGTTTCTAAAAAAACTTTAAGTGAATTGAAAAAGGAAATTGAATCATGTATGAATTGGTTTACTGTACGCCGTTATCGTGATAATAATATTTATTGTGACGAAGATGTTATATATCACTTCAATGGTAACAAAAATTTAGTTGGACAGCTTTTTCGGAAATTTTTAGAAGAGACAGATATTGAAGAATTAGAGACGGCTGTAGAGTTTTTAGTTAAAACAAGATGGAATTTTTCTAATAATATGTGTTATCATGATAAAATTATAAACATGATGGATGATACATTTTTCGAATTAATGTATCAGAAATATAGAATAATCAATCATTATTTAGTTCACACTAAGTTACAAAATAAATCAAGTGCTGAAGTTGACAAAATGATATCTGACCTCAAGGAGTATATTTTTCCTACTGAGAGAAAGACTATTGAACATTTTATGGCTTTGTTAGACGAATTTATTCAAGTTAAGAATTCTCCAAATAAAACTCAAAAAGAAAAATATTTACAAAATTTAGTATCTGTTATTCCAAATCATAAATACCATGCAGGAGATTTTAAAATATTAAATAATAATATATATTATCTTTTTAATATATGTGATCAAAGTGCCATTAATGATATAAATTCTACTAAAGTTCTACAGAAAGAATTTAAAGAAAGAATATTACATTTTTTAGAAAATATGCATTGTCCAGTGTGGGAAGGCCAACTTAGTGATGCATTACCAAATACAGATATAGAATATTTACAATCTTTTTTTATTAATGTTACTCATCACTCAACCATTATTGCAGATACTAAATCCTCTATTAATGAAATCTATTTACGTCAAAAGAACGATCTTCGTTGGCTGGGAAGAGAAGGTGTTCTAATTTCTAGATTTCTAAAAATTTTGACTCCTGAAATGTCGAAAGTATTTAATTCGGCTTTGAATATTGTCAATGTTGTCTCGCTGAAAAATATGTTGATTTAAAAAATTATTCATTTGGTTTTTTATGATTTTATTATATACATTATAGATATATTAGAAACTGAAGAATTGCCTCATATTGATAAGTTAGCTTTTTTCAACATGGTTGCACATTTTGCCAATATTGTTTTGAAAATTGCACTATGTTTACGTTTTAAGTCTAATCAACTGAAAACAACATTAAGGCTTTTAGAGACTGTGTTAAATGAACATAACCCTGCGCACACGCAAGATGTACTAAAGAATATTGTAAAATATTTATTGACACTAAAAGTGGCAGGACTAAAGTTAATAGACATTGATGATCAAAAAATATTAATACTTGATCCAGTAAGCGAATTTCATTTTGAGTTATCAATTAATTATAAAAATCAAATAATAGAATTAATGAAAACGTATATATCTAACAATAATAAATAGAAATATATAATAAGTAGAAAGTACATGAAATATGTAATAAGTAATAAATAGAAATATGTAATAATGGAATACATGACGTAATAAAGTTAAAAATTAATTTATTAAAAAGTGTTATTATGATAAAATCATTTGTATATTATAGAATATATTGTTAAAATAAAAAATATATTGTTAAAAAAGCAAAATTGGAAATACATAAATCAACAAAAAAAGTAATATACAGATAATGAAATGTATTAAATAAAAATTATATACGCATATACATATTATAATAATTCAAATAATTTTACATTTATACTAAAATAAAATTTGAGTACATTGTTGATTAATAATCGTATAAACTGCACAAACCATCATAAATGAGCATATAAACTTTTGAAAAAAGTTTGAATGTATAGTAATAATAAGATAACAATTTTAGCACAAAAATATCAAAAAAAAGATTGCTCATAAAAAAATTAAAAAATTAAGAAGAAAACTCTTTAACTAGACACTTTTATGTCTTTTTTATAGGAAAACAAACTAGTATTTTATTTTTTCATGCTTATGCACATCATCTGTACAAGGTTGCAATTAGTGGCTACAATTACCAATTTTTGTATTAAGTTTGTCTTATTAAATTAACACAAATTGCCATTGAAATATTCATTGCGTGAATCACAAAAAATACTTGATTCCTCGATGGAGAATTAACCGATGGAGAATTAACAGAGAACGAAGATACTGTTATTAACGGATCAGAAATATTTAAGGTGCATTGAATTGTTTTAATATATTTTATACATTGTACCACATAAAATATGAATTCTATAATAACTAATTAACATAATTTTATTTTTAATATAGAAAGATATCATCAGCAGAAAAACGCAAAAAAATTTGCAGAAGAAAGAGTTGGCCATATAATAAGAGACTAGCATATGATATTTTTCATTTGTTTTAGTCTTTTATTTAATATCTTTAATGAAAAATTTCTGAAATATCGAGAATGCTAATTTTTTAATTTTTTGTAATAATCGCCGATAAACACAAATTGTTTATAAAACCCAAAACAAACTCAGGCATGAAGAATGTTGCCTTCTAAAGAATTTTGAGATTCTCGTTCTGAAATGGAGTGAAGCAACAACGTGAAGGAGAACAACGTAAATAAATATCCGTAATTCGTGAATGCTAGATAACTTATTACAATAATAGTAATTAATAGAGCTAATAGGATTGAATCAATAAGCAATAAATATCTTCTGTTTACAGATGTACGCATATTTCTGTCTTTGATGTTTTGCGAAGAAGACACATCAATCTTAAAAACTTTTAATAAGACAAATATTCTGCATTGTAAAGCCACTAATTTTGAATCTGGTCAATTGTGTCTTATTATTAATATCTGTAATTGTTTTTATAATTGTTTTTTTATGATTGTTTTTTTTTGGCATTGTTTCTTTTAATAAATAAAAATTATTAAATATTAAATAATTAAATAATATAATAAGTAAAAATTGTTGATCCATTTGATCAGGTTATTATAGAATCTGTTTTCTTTTTTTCTTTTTCAATATACTAGGCATTTTTGTGTAAATTTTATTTAGGAATTTTCAAATTTTGTAATTTTATTAGTATGTATTTATATCAATTGCGTAATATTTTGTAATTTTTTAAATATTTTATTACATTTTTATATAATGTTCTACTTAATTTTCTCTCAGAATATTGTCTAGTTTTCTATTAATCTAGTATATTTTTATTTTCAAATACTATTAATTTTCTATTATGTATATTATTATGTATATTATTTATGTATGGTATTTATGTATTATTTCCTAATATTATTCTATCTAATCAACAGTGATATATACATAATCTTTAGTGATATATAGTATAGGAAAAGCTTCATAGAAGCAATGTAATTGTGTATCAGTAGCAAGTTTGCTATTGTTTTATTATGTTTAGTATAATTTTTGTTTGTAAAATTGATAAAGCATTTTTGAACCAATGTTTATAACATTTTTTTCTATTTCTATTTATAAAACGCACTGGTAAGTTTGATGGTTTAATTTTGGGACATTTTATATATTTATCAAAACGTTACTGCATTTTGTAAATCGGTATATGTAAGATAACTCTAATTGGCCAAAATAACTCTAATCTAATGCGATTTAAACAAATCAACAACAAGGTTGAAAAAAATTGAAATGTTTTATAGTGGCTTAAATTATAAAGGATTTATTATAAAATACTTTAATTAATTTAAAACAATGCACTTTAAAAATTTAATACCATATTTAGAATTACTTAGTCGAATAATTCTTATAATATATAGTCACTATACTGTATATTTTTTCAATTTTTTTGCTAATTTGTTTCAACATTTGATTATTTAAACAAATAATTTTGCAAATCTTATTTTACATTCATAATTAGCAAACCAAAAATCTTCTATATCTTGCATTAAAGTTTGTTTCTCACTTGCATTTTTGTTGTACTTATGGTAGAAAGTTGAATATTGAAGAGGTATTAAGTATTAATTCATAAAATCGCTTGTGGGCATAAATAAAAAAATACAAGTCAAATATTTCTGTAGTTCTATATTTGTGCCAAATTTGATAAAATCAGAATGTGACACTTGGTATAAGTTTACTTGTCAGATATAGAGTTCTCGTATTTCTATAATTTTTCATAGATGTAAACAGACCAAAATAAAAGTAAAATTTAGAAATGGCAAATATTTATTCAACAATTATAACAAGGGAGAAACAACGCGAGATAAACATTTCTTCGTCATATGTCAGATTAAAAATTTTAATGCCTTTGGTGATATTCGTGTCCATGACCACCGTACGTACCGCCGTGATGATTATTACCGCCGGAGTTGTGTACATGAGCAAAAAATCCTCCGTGCGGATCGACATAGTAAGTCACGATCCTGATATTACCGCCCGGTTCCTTGATGATGTACTCACCGATGACCCTTTTCCCTATAGTTAAAAAAAAAGACCCGTGTAACATGAACTTGCGCGGCTAACGTTATATATAGCTGACCGTCGTTTGAACGTGCATTAATTGTAGAGAATTGGAGACGCGGATCATCGATATTAACGTAATGCACTTGTGTGCACGTCCACATTTATGTTACGTCAATACCACTACCGCCACAATGTTTAATTAAAATGGAGCGCGCGTTAAAGCGTACTATCGTGTAATCCGACCCCATCATTTATAATCTTTAACTATCACACTGCGGCCATTGTGCTAGATGCGAAAAAACGGGGGAGGCGAGGAAAAAAAGAACAAGTTTTCCGCCTCTTCGCCCGACTTATTGCAATTCAGAGTTGCGCTTTCGAATATCTTTCGCCAAGATCCGCCAAACAAACTTTGATCGAAAATTTCAGAAACTTCAGTAACCGCAACATTTTCCAAGCTATTGCGCAAATACCGTAAAAAAATTCAACAACTTTTTGCATAGTTACATAAATTTCAATAAAATTTATGTCAAATAATTTACGATGTTTAATCTACCGTTTAGAAATTACTGAAAAAAAGTAAAGAGCAATATAAATGAAATAATAATATTTATATTTCCTTTGACATAAAAACAAGATGATACTAATTAAATGTTTTATATAATGTAAATGCAATCATAATTTTAATTTAGTTTAAATGATTATTAAATCTCAATCGTATTTTACTTACAAAGCGTTTATAATGAGCTATCTTTTAATGCCGTGTTCGCACAAACAAGTTATCTTTGACTTTATGTAAATTACGAATTCAGCTTACCATCTCTCTGCTCTTTTTGTCCATGATAATCGCCAGTGTGGTGATCCTCGACACCATATGCGAACTCATACTTGGGATACGCGACGTAATCTACATGATGATGACCGTGCTTATCGTGGACAACTATTTCATGGCCGGGTCCTTTGACTGGGCCATAAAAATGCGCGAAACTGTGAGCGTGCTCCGTCAATCCACTTTGGATCGCTACGAGAGCCAATATAACCAACAGTGAGACAAACTGTTGACAAAAATGATTGGCAATTATACATTCTTCTATATGAAAAACAGAGAAAATGAATTTTAATATCTAACATCTTTCTATAATACAGTCTGACATAAGTAAGAGCCTTCACTTTATATGAATTGCACGAGCGCATTACGATAAACAAATTTCCATGATTTAATAATGTTTAAGATGATATGCGAAAACAGTTCCCGTAAAATTAACAATAAAATAACAGTTGCAATAAAATAGAATATAACATCAGCCAAAGGGGATTAAAGACATGCTGAATACAACACTGAGATTATTTTGCAAAAGCAGTTATCATTAAAATGGATTATTAAAAGTCTTAATAACAGAAAAATTTATTCATTTATAAGTCATATTATTTAATAGATATATTTTAAAATACAACAACGTAAAAATGTTTTCAGCATTTTTAAGACATATTTAGAGATTTACATAAATATTAAACAGCTAGAAAAATATATTGCAATTATAGATTGTAATAATCGTCTCCCCGATTAATCGAACATAGAGATACAAACCTTCATGGCCATGTTTTCGGTGTTTAGTGATTCCTAAATGCGAATGATACGTTTGTCGATATTGATAGAGGTTTATATAACGCGCGCCAGCGTTCGTTTTTATCCGGAGCATTTCGCCACTGTTATTTATAGTAGACATACAGAACGGTCCCTGTGAGAGTGACAAAAAGCACAATGTGAACCAATCACTTTCCTATGCATAAGATTAAGCAGTCCTGCGCTGAAATGCTTTTGTAGATGAATGCCATGCATGTGGATGTCAGGTTTCACTGAAGTAATAATCGATTTCGCTCTATCGATTGTGTCATAGAAGACTTTTTCTCTCAAAAGTCTCGCGAAACAATTCGTATTTATTAGGATAGATCAAGAGGATCAAGCGCGACCAAATATTTGAATGTGACGATATAAATCATTCGAGATACAAAGAAAATTGATTTTTTCACGCAAACAGACAGTAGTATTGAATCTTTATTTGTCAAAAAATTTAAATGTTTTAAATAATTTATTTCTAGATAATTATAAATATTTCAGTTTCAGAAATTTTTAGATAAACCAAATTTTTTTATGAATTATTAGTTTTTGTAAATAAAAATGACTTGACTTTATTGATTTTGTATAAAATATTTAATCTCAATTATTTACTAAATAGATCTTTTTTAAGAATCAAAGAGTTTTTAAATGGAGATTACATAATGATGAAATATTTACAAGAATACTAATTGATTAATTAATATAATTTTTAAAAATTTTGATCTATTATACATCATGTAGCAAAAATAGAAATCATATTAATTTCTTCTGCAGATTCGCTTATCAGATATGAAATGAATTTGTAGATAAATCAAAGTAACTTTTGACAATGGAATAAGTATCACTGTTCTGCGACAAAATTAACAATTGATTAAATCGTATAGATAAATTAAATCACTAATTACTATTGATTTTGTATCAAAATCTTTTTATCATTCTTGAGAATCAGGTAGCGCTTCGTTATCACGAAATTTCGCATCACTTTGCATCGCGCTTAAGCTGCACGTTACAATAATCGATTGATGCTACAAATACGTTATGCATCGTCATCGTGAAATTCAAACTCGTATGATATGCTTGATATCAGAGATTTAACCTTATCATCCATAACTCCGCCCTTGACAGAAGGACAAAGTGAACGGGCATATCCGATGCACCAAATAAAGTCAAGCTTCCGATTGCACGGATCAAAGGACATTTCCGTCGTATGTTATGTTAGAATAAAATCGTGCTTCGATTATCGCGTGTACAATACAATATATCTATATATATCTGCGTGATAATTGGTATAATCCTCCTGCTAAATGCACTGTCTTGTTCGCGAAGCAGTTCCAGGCTGTTTCTCTCGCGAAAGATACATGTTATACATTTCGCGGGACTTTATGTATCTAGGTAACTAGATTCTAGGCTTAGGCCTGAAATAATTGCCCTCGGAGCTGTCTCATGCTCGAAAAAGAGGCTGTTTCACACAGTCAACTCGTAATCCGTCCATTTGCTTCAGTAATTTGCGACCGTATCGATCCGCGCCGGGCGCTGCAACGCGCATTTATACGCGGAACGTTGCGTGTGCGCGTATGCATGCACGTATGGGACGCCACGTTAATGATATTCGAGGCTTACGTGTCCCCTCTTCATATCATTTAATCTGATTTATTATCTTTCGTAATTATTTGGTTGATCGAACATAATAGTTCTTACAAATCTGGTTTTGATAAAGCAACAAATTATATTGATTCATGATAATAATTATATCGATGTTATGTTTAATTTGCATTTCAATTGTTAAGCGAAAAACAAAACTAAAGATAAAATGACAAAATAGTATTGGAAACTGAAGATAAAAATATCTTTATAATTTCTATTCTTCTAGATTATAAATAATTTTATTATAAAAAAAATAATTTATTTTTATATTAAAATTCTATTTGAAACATTTAACTCTTTTTCTCTCTCTCTCTCTCTCTTTAATTTTGTTTATCAAAAATATAATGTATATAATTAAATACGTATATTTCTTGACTTTAAATAATCAATTGAAATAATTATTTGTCTCATTGTATAAGTAGTAAAATGTTTGTATACTATTTTTACATTCTTACACATCTTATTGCTCTTTTACGGTTTATATTTCATAGATTCAACTAGTGTTTGTGTTTCATTAAATTATAATAATTGTTTAGCTAAATTGACAAACAAATAAATAAATGCGTATTTGTTTTGTTATTTTTGATAATTTACTGCAACTATTTTAATTATGATGACAGAAGTAAAAAGTTGTACATATTTTAATCTTGTAGTTATAATTTTCTTCTTATGCTATGTTAACGTCAAATGAATTAATTTTCTTTTGTTCTGCCATAATTTAATATAGCTGGAACGAGTAATTAGTAGGCTTAACTTCCGTTCCAATTAATCGCATATAGATAACAAGATCTTACAACAGATTAATGATTAAGAAAGCACGAAGGCACGGGCAATATGTTTGACATTACAATGGCTTTATATATAAGACAGTGAGATATCAAATAAGGATATCTATTCGCCGATAAAATGCGTGAGAAATGTTTGATGAGACTTCAGTAATATGATAAATTGAGGTTTAACAAATATGACTATTATATTTTTTTCTCATTGTAATATCGTATGAAATTATCAGCATACTTGCCGCTTATCAAATTATTATAAAACTATTAGCATTAATTATTAAAATTGATTAAAGTATTCAATATTAAAAAGACAATTGAATTTTTTAATCGAAGATGCGAAATAATTTCTTATTATTATTATTTTTTTAATCGAAGATGCGAAATATTTTCTTATTATTATTATTTTTAGTTAATTATTATATTTATTTTGTCTTAACATAATATCTTATCAATTATAGAAACGGAATCTTTTACAGAAACATTGCCTTACATAACGTGATCAACATGCAATAATATTATTATTTAACTAACTAGTGTTGTTCCTATACGCGGATTAGTGTTTAAAAAACAGATAACATTGTATCTAAATCTTGTCTACGTGATATCATCAATTTATTGAAATGTAGTGCCATTTTCCCTGATCTGTATATTCTCTTAATGTTGGATCGTTCTCTATGGAATTTAATATCGGATGAAAGAATGTGCTTTGTCGTGAAATGTCTTTAATATAAACTTCCAACATTTATTTTGAGAAAAAAATAAAAACATAGATTAATATAGCTTTCAAACTTTGATTATGTGGATAGAAGTTGGAAAAAAATTTAATAATTGATATGCACAGAAAATTTCTAAATAAGTATTAAAAAGAACATTCTAGTATATTTTCGTGAGATAGTAGCAGATTTCGAACTACGCGACAAATAAAAATTTAAGAAGCCATTGGGCTCTAAAATTCTAGCCGTGAAAGCTGCGCAGCATCTCCCAGTGTACTTTTATTTATATCACCATTTATTCTTTAAAAGCGTTCGAGAGATAAAATTAGTTTTGCTTTTATCTGCAAAATAAGAGAGAAGAAACTTTTATTATCATTCAAAATATCACTTCGCTTATTCTTTATTATTACAACGATGATAGCAACAATAACGATTTGAACAGATTGTAGTAAGACGAAATCGCGGACGAAGATTATAAGCTCGGAAATGTTGTTTCGCAGTCAGCTTTGGTTGCTCGTCCGGGGAAATTCAACGTTTCTATCTCAACGGAAACCTATATACAACCATAGTCTCCCCGCTAAGAGAACTTAATAGAAATTGTCGAAGCGTTTGCGCGATGCGATTATCCACGTTAGAAACCGGCGACGAGATTGGCAACGAAATTGGCAACGAAATTGGCAACAAAATTGATCGGCCCCCAGGTCGGTATAACACAATGACCAACCGATCTCCTTATAGAACGACCCCAATCCCGTTCGTCCGCGATTGTTCAAGCACGGAATTTCGGCCTTTGCTCCTTTCTCTCTCTCTCTCTCTCTCTCTCCCTCGATTCGTCGATCGTTTTCCTGCCTGCTGTCGGTGAATTTTGCACTTCTATCGCTTTTCGACAACCTGGACCGCCGTCGTTGCCGCGATTCCATAGCGTTGCTGACTCGAGAGGTCGAAGACGCGTGCGCGGAAACGTGATTGGATAAAAACATGTTGCGGCTTCCTGCTGATGAGAGCTGCGATCGGCCAACTCGCCGCATTCAGTCAGCAGAAATCGAGCACGAGGAGCCCCGCTCGTTCCGAAGAAACGAAATCGCGCCGTTGCGGTAAAACCGGGAGTGAATTTCGAAAGAGGGTCTTACTTCGTAAATTAAGAAGTGGGTTCTAGAACATTCCAACGTTGATGCAATTTTGATGTAGAAATAAATTAATGAAACACCTTATTAGACATAATGTTTGTATTTCTTTTGAGGTATTTAGAAAGTTTGCTGTATTTTTATTTTATGATATTAGATTATTTTGATTATTTATATATATTTAAATATTATATAAAGATATGCAATTATCATTGGATATCAATGTCTGATATTTTTCGACTGTTATTATTTATAATTTTATAATTATTTTTATAATTATTACTTGTAATTATTTTTTATAAGAAAGTATTTCTTAAAAATACAACATTGCAGACTATGAAATATGTTTGATCAATTTTATACCGTATTAAAGTGCAGACAAAGTTTAAGTATACAATCGAGAGTACACTCGATAACTTTAGAGGTAGATTGGCCAATTAATGAATAAATTTTTTAATTACTTTCTGTACGTAGAAGCAAACTTTAAATTGCGCGTGCATAATTCATAGCATTCTCGACGATACATTTGTCAAAGTAATGTGGAGTGTTACTTTTATCGGTATCCAATGTAACATATGTAAATGATATTTCTTATACAGAACCCAGAAATGGTATTTACGCTGAATGAAGATATAACAGAAACTCTTGGGTACTTATACATTTCAATTAAATTCGCGTTCACGCAGACATTTACACGTTTCCCAGGCTGTATCGGGATAGCTTTGCCGTAAGCTCTGTGCATTTCATTCGCCGGCTTTGCTGCCGAGCTTTCCAACGAAAACGTAATAAACTCTCATCTTCTTTCCTCAGTATCAGTCACAATTAAATTCAACAAACCCACGTGGATATTAGTGACCGCGAAGAAGCTCTCGCTTTTTCGCGGAGCGTGCGAGAAAAGTGGCGGATATACTCAACAGACCGGAAGTACGGGCAAGAATCTTTCCTTCTCCTCTCGTAATTCTAATTAAGAGCCAAACTAGGTATCCAATTACTTCGAGATTCTAATTAAGAGCGCGAGATCGAGTTGCGTTGCGCTCCCTTGCTGATCCCGGATCAGTTTGTGCAATACATATCTGGGGTTGTTACATCGATACTTTGCAGTGATCTTAATGTTAACAAAAGATATTATAAATATATATCATAAAAATATATTGTATATATATATATATATATATATATATATATAGTTTCCCAAATTAATATTTTTAACAGCACTCTTTTTAGCTGTTTAATATTAATATTAAAATATCAGAAGCGATATGAAAAATGAGCCTTCTAATTATAATGTTAATGTTTATGCTTATCTTTTCAGAATATCTTTTTATAATATCTTCTTACGTATAACTGATCTGATAAAAATAAATAAATAACGTAAAAAATATGATGGTGTGGTGTGCGTTGAAAAAGTTCTATTCCGTTCAAAGCAATTCATCTAATCTAAACAGTTATTTTTAATTTGCGAGAGCACAAGGATAATTGCGCGCGAATCGATATTTCTTTCACCAACAGGTGTAATTGCACTCTTCGAGTGATCGATTCCATGAATTAAGCGAGAGACATTTACTTACCGCATCTTCCTCGTACATCCTGAGGAAAGTCCTTAACAACGATAGAACGAAGACAACAGACAATCAATTTCTGTAAAGCAACGAAGAGGGACATTTTGTCTGTATATAAGCGGCCGAGAAGTATCGTTCGCTGTTAAAGGCAAATTAGTGGCCGCGAATAATTGGAGAAGTTAATCCTTTAAATCTAATCGCGAGAGGATCACGCGGAAAGCAGAGTTTATTTTCGTTAGGACTCTCCGCAGGGTGCGTAGTGGAAAAATTTCGCGGAGAGGGTGAAAGAAAGTCCGCCATTATTCTCTCCCCGCGAATATGTGTGCCAGAACGGGGACTCGTGCCCCGAGAACGCTTTTATCACATAAAGACCTCCAAAACATGCCGCGCTCGTACTTTACGGTCACGAATGCGCGATACTTTGTTCAACGCGGCGATTCGTTTTACGAAAAAGGTCTCGCGATCCGCCCTTCGTCGGTCGATGAGATCGGCGAAACTTGAAATTGGATCGATCCCGACCGAGCTTGTAGCTTAGAGACCTCGCCCGCGGCCAGGTAAAACTGCTGAGCCCTTCTCGTGTTATTCTTCACGTTATACATTGTAGTTCTTTGCCCGAGCGTGGAGATCATGAAAGGTTAATATCCGTCCACTTTCCGCAAATTGGATATCAAAGAGAGAGAGAGAGAGAGAGAGAGAGCTTTGAGCTCTCTCGCGATAAAAAAGTGCCATTCAGGAAATTTCTGGCTACTTGATGCGAATATTTTTCGATTTTTTTTACATTAAATATTGCTTCAAATTATAGTATATTATATATTCATTTTTCTTCACTATTGATCGCATCATTTTTAATCTGACGCTTTCTCATTCACTTAACTTATAAAATAGAAAAAAAGCATCTCTGTGAGAAATGAGCGTAAGATCGATAAGTTTGTATTATAACATTTTATAAATGATTTTATGAAGATGGATAGAGTATTTTCTCTCATTAAAACAACCATTATACAATATTGCTCTCTTAAGTTCTTATTTAATCGATGCATTTTAATCATCAAAGCAATTGCTACATGTATTAATATTATAGGCATGAATATTGAAAACTTTAATTAAGAATATGTCGTTTTTCTAATTACGGCAAAACATTTTGATGTGACTTAATGTTGAAAGTTTTAAATACATATACAAATATAGAAAGCTATTTATCATTTAAAGTTAATAAATGCTAAATTATGTGTGTATACGACATACATTAGCATTATTATATTTTTTGCATTGTCAATATAATATAATATTATAGTAATTATTTATATAATAAAGTTTTAATATAATTATCATTCAATTTATGCTTAAATTTATTTATAAATCACGATTTTACGTAACATTTATTATTAATTACTTATTAATGCATGCAGAATTTTCGAGAAAGTTATTTACATATTATTTGTGATGACTAATGATTATTGGCTTTAAATACATTAACGTTTATATTTTCTATGTTATCAATTGATGTAATGTTATAATTATCATATCTAATAATGTTTCAATATGTATAATTATTATTGAGATGCTTCAAATTTATTTAATTATGCAATCACAATTTTAACGCGATGTAACATTTATAACAACAGAATTTATTATATATTTCCGGTTTAATCGTTATTTAATCGCAATACATAACGGTTTGTTACATGGTTCGTATACTAAAAAATCACTTTGAGCGCGCGGCAAGTTTTCGCGCATCGTAACATTTTCTATAGTAATACTTTCCGGCATATGTGCAATTATTCCGACGTCACCGACCGTAACGCGAGCACAAAAGATCCGCAACACCTTCCACGCAATTTTGTTCGCGAGAATACGTAATTATAAGTGACGTGTGCATGCCTTCGACCGACTCGCAACACAACACGAGTTTCCCTTACGTTCATGTAGCGTCTGTCGTAGTGTGACGTAACGCGCGTTTCGTATCCGCAACGCATCAACTCGCGGTAAACGAATATACCGTACTATCGACTTTAGTTTACCTTCACAAAGGCCGTGTTGCTTCCTTTACAGAAACCGCCGATGGACTTGTTCCAGGAGCGAAAAGAACGGGGGGACCGTTTTATGGCGACCGCGACCCTTTCCCATCAAGTATATAGCCAAAAATGGCTATAATATAAAATATCCCTCTTAACCATTAATTCGTTTGCCCGCGGTTTGGTCCCGACCGCACTGTGTGAGAGGTGTGTGACCGTTCGGGTCACGGAAATGATAATAATTCTTTGAAACAACGACGCTGGATATACGACCCTTCGTCACTGCCAGATGCGAATTGCCATCGCGCTTTTACGGGAAAGTAACGGCTTGGAAATAATAAATGTATACTAATCTATACTAATTTTCATGGTCTATTTTCTACTTCTATTAGCACGATCTATATCAGCACTTTTTACGAACATAGTGTTGGAAATAAATGGAAGACTCGGATATAAATTCCTAATGTTTCGTATACTTTAAAACTTTCTTAAAATACGAAAAAGGAAACAGTATATACATATATGTACGTTTGGATGAAATTGTACTTACTAAAACAAAACTTATTATTCTTATGTGTAAAAGAATTCTTTAATTGTTAAAAGTAAAAAACGAAAAAAAATTTTAAGGTATTCTGTTATTATGATATGATGACTATTTGTAATTCGATGATTTCTAATTCGTCATTTCAGTTAAATTTGATCTATTTGAAGCTTGATATAAAAAAGATAAAATTACGAAAATTTTAGAGTTTTGAAATTATACACGGTTATTGTAAACAGCAAAACAAACGTGTGTTAATATATCGGTTGAGAGAATAACCAGATATCACTGCAATGTAATTTATTGAGAATTTATTGCGCTTCTCTCTCTTCCTATCTTTCTCTTTCTGATTGGCGTGCATTCGTATGATATATGTGGCATTGATAGAATTGTAATCCGTCAATGAGATTGTATGTCAAATATCTGTTCTAACATAATAACCAATAACAGTAGCTTTTGTCAAGACTATGAATTTCGAACATGATTATTAATTATGTTCATCCAAATAATTTCTGATTGAAATAGCTAATCAATTTCATGTAAGTTTGAGGAATAATTTGTATGTTCCTGATGAAGGATAACTTATGTAATTGCGATAATAAAAGGCGTTATGTAAAAATATTAATTTTTACAGCGTCACTGATATGTAAATTAATTGAAATAAATTTAGATTTAATTATATAAAATATACTAAATATACATTAAAATATACCTATATTAATTTTAAAAAATTCTAATATTACAGAGAAATTGTATTTTGTAAGGAATTGTGACCTCATGTTAATCACGCTTGTCTAATTATATTCCATGTTAGATATACATATGTATCTTTTCTCTAAATATTTTAATCGTAGTGAAACAGTTGCGTATACTTTTTAATAATTCTCGTAGTATGCAATTAGTTTCGACGACATCTTGTGAAATTATTCATTACACACCAATTGCCGAAATGGTCAATCAGCACTTTTCATTCGGCGCTGCCGTGAAAGTAACGCAATCACAGTGCTTGTGCAGCGAACCGGAGATTTTTGCTCGCTCTCTCACAAGAGAGAAAGCACATGAGCAGAATTTTCGATTACTCGGCCCGTTCTTGTCTCGCGCAATTTTCCAAATGCCATCGCTTTTCCAACCGCGTGCGAAACTCAGAAACGACAGGCAGATTCGTTAATTTCCAGTGCGGATAGTCAGCAGACAACGCGATAACGAGCACAATATTACTTGCACTTGATATATATGCATAGAGCATTATGCGCCGCGTTAATCTTACTTCAAAATTTTATTACTCGCATTGCGCAACAAGCTACATACAAATTAATTATTCACAATATTGTCGGGCGAGTTATCCGCGAAACTCATGATGGAAACTACTGCCACCAGCGCGAAAGGTAATACATATGCAGTTTCTAATTACTACCAGTTGCGTATCGCTAACAAACGATCGACCGTCGGGCGAATTACAAAATTGGCATCTGAAAAATATCGCGCAAATTGAATGAGTATTTAACGAGAGGAGATATTTTATCTCGACGAATTGTTATTTTTCGTGCCATAATAGTCGATCAAAGTCACACGAGAATTTTACGCGCGGAAAATATGTAGAGAGTGTATTTAAATAAAATATACTCCTGTCTAATTATACAAAATTATAATTATTCGGAGAAAGTGTAAATATACATATACTCAAAATACAGATATTTTTTACGCAAAACGGTGCATACTATTTCGCTTGGATTTTGCTAAGTACTTCATTTGAAAGTTACAGTCAACTGCTGCTTAAATAAAGTCCATGTAATTTTGAATTAAGCAGCAGCCCTCGCATTTACCGGCTATACAATTTTCTTGCAAAAAATGATAAAGTTTATACTAAAAGCATACTAAAACCAGTTATCGAAGGTTATTTATATTTTACACGTAGCAGAAATCAATTACGATATTTCAAATATTTCTATTACCGTTAAAAAAGCATAAATAAGCTTGCCATAATTTTATATATATATATATAAAACTTGATAAAAAAAACGTACATATAAAACGTATATACAAAAATGTATTATCAGTGTTATATATAATCGCAGAAAAAATATTGTACGTATATATAAATTTCTTTTTATTTTAATACAACAATTGATTCTGTAAATATGTTACGTTTTATTTTCTACATAAAAATAAATTTATTAACAAAAGATTCAATTTTAATTATATTTTATATACACAAATAGCTTCCGTGAAGGGGCGACTTAATCATACAGAATAGTTTATTGCAAATAAAATACTCGAATAACTTTTGTAGATTTAAAAATACGAAAGATATTAAAAATATAATTTTTTTTTTGTATAATTTAAGGAGGCAAATGTAAAGCGAGAAAAATTTTTATGACGCAGAATAAATTCGTTTTAGTGCCAGCTATAAGGTATAAGAAAAGAGGATAAAAATATTATTCTTCTATTTGAAAAGAAGTATATTGACTGACTTTGAAAACTTTTAAATAATAGTTATAAAAGAAGAATTGATTCTGCATCACATTTAGCTTTTACAAATTATATCATTGACACCTTTCTCGTATTTTCAAATTTAGGAAACTTCTTCGAATGTTGTTGATGATCCTCCCTACATATATTATATTATAGATTCATATATTTATACATGCACGAGTGGAAACATTTCTAACTCTACATAGATGCCTGTTAGAATTTCTCACGTAAAACACATTTTCCGTTTCAACCTCTTGAATACATATACACTTCGCGAAATCGTAACACACAACCAAATATTTAAACACCGCGATCGAAGATAAACTCACCAGTTTCAATCTACAGCTTCAAAATATACGAGAACATAGTAGTTATTCCTGAGATAATTTTATCTTTATAAATCGCACTAGAACGACTTTGAAACGAAAAAATAAAAACACATAATATTATTAGAAAGTTATCTGTAATACAAAACTTATTCTATCAGTGACGAAGATTACTTGGCAGTTTTATTAAACGTTTCCTCGATACAAAATGTGGCAGCAGACATGATACAAAATGGACGGAAAACAACGAAAATTCGAAACTGATATATTGCTCGCGGGACGCGAGCACTTGAAAAAAAAAATGACAATCTTCCTACGCAGAAAACGAGAGAAAAATCTCGCTTATGATGCCTTAGGGCATTTATATGAAATGGCAATGTCAGTGCAAATGACATCGCGGAAAACATGCATCTACCGTACTTTTCGTGTCCGATTATCCATCATCATGTACTATACACATAATCGGTTTAAAAAATATCCTCCACGTTTATTACATTCTGCGATCTTTGTTACTTTGTTAATATAAATGAGATTATCGCAATATAAATGAGATTATCGACAGAAGAGCCTCGGTTTGACGGACATGTCGTAAACACTGAGAGGGCACGACGTTGTAATTGCAGGAATCAGGGCGTTCTGCACGGAATGAATCGATAGCGGGGCGGTCCACGTTCCTTCCGAGGCTGTTACACCAGACTCCACGTCTGAAACTCTGCAAATAATTAAATACTCTTCGTAACAGCCAATTCCATCATAAGCCGGGACGCATTGACACAGCGGAGGCGGACAAACTTTAAAGTCTTTGAAATATTAACGCTCTCTGGAGTGCGCGGTGTGATTGTGAATTTAATTCTCGACGGGTCATATTTTCTTCGTCGCTTATCAATACCGGATTAGCAAGAGAAAATCATATCTTTTATATTTCAATTGTTATACTTCTAAAAAAATTAATAACTGAATAATAAAGGGAAAAATAAATAAATAGATAAAGACAGAGAGAAAAAGAGGGGGAGTTTCAAAACCGTGAAGCAGAACTCGCAAAACTTTCAGGCACGATGCCCGCCTGCCTGTGCAACCGACTTAACGTCTTTGTTAGTCTGCGAAAACAAGGCGTCATAAACTGATACTTGGTAGGCACTTACGTCTTGAGAACGGGCGGTGCATAAAGAGTGACGGGATTCACGAGCGGCGGTTTCAAAAGCACAACGTCGACGCCCGAGGAATGTAATTCGCTTTTTAACGCTTCGGCGGCACCTTCCACGGCCCGACGAGATGCGCTGAACGCCACTAATCCGGAGCCCGTTTTGTTGCCGTAGCTCGTCTCGGAGTCACCCAAAAGAACGATGCGGCCTTGCGGGAAGAACAGATATATTTTTGATAAACAGCTTATAGAATGAATACGGTTTTCCTATACCGGTGAATAATCAGTGCCGCTGTGCGACTCACGGATACTTCACTTTATGCGAGGCACAAACGCGCTATTGTGCAATATCATGGCTTTCAAAGGAGCAGTTCACTTTCTCGAGAAGCGACCAAAATTTCTCATTAACCTGGCTTGGCAGAGAGAGAGGAAGAAAAGATCTCAACTACTTTTAATTTAGATAATTTTAGCACGCGAATTGCTTAATTTTCTATGGATGACATAATATCGGTTTAAAAAAGGATTTTGATTCTACTTGAAGCTATGTTACTATTATTATTACACGTATAATAATTAAACTGAATTATTGAGAAATTTTGCTAGCGTTTTTCGAAAAAGTGAGCTACTCTTTTAAAAGTCACTGCATAAAATATTGTTTAAAGATAATTTTTTATAATAATAATTTTTTCTTATTATTCGTAAAGCAATTATCTTGTTCGAAGTAAGATGAAAAACTGTTAGTCTTTCATGTAGCGGCAGACAATGGTTTCTCTAATATTATATAATAAGTATATTTAACGAACCTCTCTTAATACGCAAAAGAGGAATGAATACTCTGGCCGTTCTGAGAGGAGCGACCAGATTATGACGTAACATGGACTCCCACATTGAGCTGGTCTGTTTCTCTATGACACCTGGTAAAACCAAGCCACCCGTGTGCACGACCGCCCAGAGACCTGCAATTAAGTGAAGTTCAGCACTTTGACGTACTTAAAGCGATCGTCTTCGCGCGGAAACGAAGTAGACGGAAGTTTATTTTACCGAACTTAAATTTCGCTCGTATCGATTTCACGCTAACGAGAACGTTATATACAGATAGTAGCGAGTAATTACGGTTTCTAATGATATCGAGCATCTCTCTGAAATTACATTTCCAATCTCAAGCATGACTTATAATAATGAAAATATATTTCCATTTAACTTAAATTAGCTACGCTAAGTAACACATTAAATAAATGTGTATTCGATGCGCTTTCTTTTCATTTTTTCGCAACAAATATATTTATCTGACAGCTTCGCGAGGTAACGAATAGCCAAGATCTACGAATCTGACGTTTGCACTTATTTATTCTGCGCGATGAAAGAAATATCTTCGTGTTTTCCCATTACACTTTTAATGTATTATGTACGAATATCGTACGAGATTTATCATGTGATCTATGCAACTCGTCAGATAAAAATTTATTAAGGTCATCATTAAAAAGAATTAAAAATTTATTTAAAATTTTTAAATAATTTATTTGAACATTTTACATGATCTCTCATCTTAATTTGTTTTGAAATTTGTAATATCTGTTCTGATACTCTCACACATATAATTTGTACATTTTACTTCATATATGTGATAGATTATAGATTCATCAACATCAATCCAGCCAATAGAACCTTAAGGAGCACTTTATGGAATCTAGCAAGATTGCTAAATTATTATGATAATAAGTATTGATTACACATGTAAAACACATTCTGAGTTTAAATTTTGTATATGTCAGAGTATGTATTACCTACTTTAGAGAGAATATTGTCGTTGTTAAATTCCATAAGGTTCCCCTTAGGGTTTTATCGATCGGATAGAAATTGATGAATTTATTACATATATGAAGTCGAGCAAAATGTACAAATTAAGAGGATCACAACAGATGCTACGAATTTCGAAACCAAAATATTTAAGACGAGAGATAAAAGCAAAATATTCAAGTAAATTATTCGAAAATTTTAATACATTGAAATATAAGATAAATTTCTCAAAGTTTAGTGATGCTTCTCTCAGAGATAACTAACAACAGAACTAATAAAGCCACATATAAAAGTGAAATTGAATGTGTAGAAACTCTTGACTTATCTACTGAATAAATATTGAAATTTTTCGAGAATATATACAACAATTGGACGCATGTAATATATTGTACAATACATTAAATATAAAGAGGAATAATTATTTCATTTTACTTGTGTACATTTAGTTATCACTCCGTGCAGTTAATTATATAAAAGAAAGATGATTGCATCATATAGAATACTAAAGTGTTTACAAAACAATATAATTACAAACAATGTATTACAAGCCAAGAAACATACACATCCAGTATCTTTCAATACACAATTACGAGAATGTATATGAAGTAAAAATTCAATTTGCATATGGAAATATAGTACTGAATTTTCTATTGTTAGTTTCCACACTATAACTATAATAAATTATAATAAATTATAAAGACAAAAAGAAAAGGCTTTTTTTAAATATTGTTATATATATATATATATATAGAGAGAGAATATTTTTTGCTAAAGTGACATATATAAAAAACTTATGTGTTCTATAAAATTAAATTTATGTAGATTTTTATAACTTAAAAATTATTATGTATGACAAATTATAAAAATTATATGAGTAAATTGTTTCTTATTTGCATTTATCTATAAATCTATAGATTAACGAAAATATTAACCGTTCTATAACTAAATATTAGACAAAAGGTAGAAATTAATTTTGATGACGATGATTTTAATATCAGAATGGCTTTAATATACGATAGGCGCCAGTACTGTAACGTCAAGGAAGTAATTATAAACTAAAGCAAAACTAAAGCGGAGAGAAAGCATAGCTATTAAAAGCGTTGTTTACATAGACGATGCACTTTCTACATAGATTGCATGTAAATGAATCAATTACATAGTTTATACGTAGTACAACATTGATTAATATCTTCATGATTTGAAAGAGTTAAAAGTTTATCCGAAAAAGTGACATGGGAAGAATGCTGAAGTTTTTATTTATCCAAAGATTTTTTTTCATTCTATCTTATTGTTAGTTCAAGTGCTTATATAATGACTGGTTTCTTCAGTGTCAATTTTTTACGAGAGATAAATACAAAATATTAAAAATTTACATTATAATTCTAAAAGATATTACATATGTATAAGAGTTTTTCTTTTACTAATACACACATACACATATATGGAATGATATACTGTAATAAATATTTAATTCCCCAATATAATATTTTTTTAAAATCACATATAATAAAATCCATATTTATTTAATCATCGATTAATTCTCTCGTCAGCGATTCTTTATATCTATATTACAATCAATATTACAATAGAAAGATGTGTGTTTATCTCTCGGCTAACTTTATTCAGTTTTCTTGCTGAAGAAACCGGACTAGATTAATAAAAAATGTCTTGCCATCTTCGCCGGCAGGAAGTTTCGCCCTGACGGCGTCCAAACACGCCCGCAAACTGTCCTCTCTCGTCGGATCCAGCTCTAATGGCACGATTTGGCCGCGGGCATGTGCAACTTCCGGTTGTTGTGGATTACTGTCACCCGCACCCCCGGGTTCGCCCTCTTTCTGCCGATCCGATTCGATCGCCTTCAGAATTTTGACCGACGACGAGCCGCCCGTTGGGTCCAGTAGACCTGCGAACACCTGTCGCAGAGGGGGAACATGACGTCATACATTATGGTTTGAAAGCCGCAATCCCGCGTGCCACTCCGTTACACACACGCCATATCGACACCGCTCGATAACGCGTTATGCTTTGATGCTGATACGTCATGTTAAATGACACATGAGCTCGTTTATGATCAATGAACTGTATCTTAAATAATAAATGAAAAGCTTGAAATTTTTTCAAGGCTCGCTTTAGTTTAGTTCGAAAAAAATTGGCGATCTCAAATCACTGCTAATCGCAATCGATTTTAAAATAAATATTATATAAATTATGCTTAGGCTAAAATATATTAAACAATTTAATAATATACAGTAATTTATTATATAAAGTAATTTATTAATAATTAATATTACTGTTATTATTTGAATAGTTTTTAAAAAAATTATATTTATAATATTATTCTTTGAAAATCGGTATTAAATGTGCCGAGTTTGTACTTATTTAACTTCAAGAAACTTTGACATTTTAAAAATATCCTTGTATTTTAAAAAGCACTTTAAAGTACTTTTTCATCCGCTTAGTACTGCTTTGAGTTATTAATTGCAAAAACCAATTAAATCATTTAACGGTCTTCATGTAAATCAGCTGCGGTCGTTTGACGTACGCGGCTCTTGGTGCACAAAAGGTAATAGAGGTAATCCAAAGCTCGAATTTCAGACACATGGAACAATCGAACCACAATTGGAATCCGTTCACAGATGACCTATATTAATTTTACCTTTGTACGACATGAAAGTTTTGTACGTCGTTCTGTTCTAATTTAAAGTGCATACTTAGCTAATATACGGAAATAACGTAAGTTGATTAAATCGCTTATTAATTAAATCAGACCAAATTTCGACATTAAATATTACATTAAATTTTACATTAATCTAAATGTCAAAAAAAGCAGTAGATGATTAGGCAATATAAAACTAGTTTTATTATTGAAGTAAAATTTAATGGAAAAAAATTATATATAAATTATCAAATTTTTGCGCATTACATAGATTATGAAGAATGAAATTATTGCCTCGCGCGTGTATTATATTTTTTCAGAAAGCTAATATATAATAGAAGATGTATATAATTTCAACAAGATATATTGAGTTGATTCAAGGCTAGATCTTTTACAAGATCAGTACGAAATTCGCTTTGCAAGTTCTTACTCGGATAAAATCTGACTTTACCGAATATCCATCTTTTAGTGATAATCTTTAATTGAACAGCTTTTGCGTTATGACGCGATATATATGTGTACTCATGGCGAGATCGGTGAATACGTGAATATCTGTCGAGAGATTGTCGGCAGAACTGATTTAAGGGCTCACCGATGTTCCGCTCCCTTGACACAAGGAAACTAATTTGGAGCCCGGACTCCGACAATTTGAAATATGTTGCACCCTCGAAGGGATAATAGGGATTCTGACATGAGGCTGCGAGATATCGCGTTTCACCGGTTGTCATCATGTTGCACGTCACCGTTCAACTTTGACTGCACAACCGCGAAAAGAGTGGACATACGAGAGGATGTCTGACGCCAATCCATTCTAGCGTTAGCATGTCCGAGAGAGAACTGTCAGCTATTCGCAAAGCTAGTTTCTCATCTCTCTCCACAGAGAAGAAAGTAAAGATATTGATTTTCGAACAATGAGACAAAAACATGAATATTTTTTTTTACCAAATTGCATGATTCAAGATGAAAATATAGTGAAAATAATCGCTCCGCTCTAATTGTTATCTATCACAGAGAAATTTGCAATATATAGAGACAAATCATAATCGGTTACAATAATATAATAACTGTCGACAGTTGCCTGTCCACTGGGTTCCCACTAGTTGACGTAACAACAAAAACATTCAGTACGGTTCCCACGCAATGAAGCTGCGAGCCGTTATTTTGTACAGCCTTCGACATTCCGCGTGGTTTTCTCTCTATCTCTTTCATCCGAGTTTGAATATTTACCAACCGCAGAATATCGGTGGTTGTGGTATAACGCGGAGGGAAGGCAAACGTACGAGAGAAGTTTACGTAGCGCGGGTAATTTATGGCAGAGATGCCATATAGGTATTCTTCCTCCATCCTCCTGCGATCGTTATTACCTTGTAACCGGCTTCGTAGAGTGCGATGGCGATTTGCAGACCTACGCATGTGTCACAGCTGGTGACGAGTACGTGACGTTTGTTACGCGACTCGTACTCATCGGTTGCATTCCTGGACTGTCGCATCAGATAGGCCAATAGAGCTGCGACTATCGAACATAGAGCCAATATTTGCAGGGCCAGAATGGTCCCGGTTTCAACATCCATTGTCCGATTGGTTGCGGCTGCAGCAGATCTGTAGAGATAAAAGGAACAATCGTTATTAATCGTCGAGTAACGGATTCATTTTTTATTAAATCTCGATATTTCACCGAAACTCGAAAACATTCGAGTAATAGTCATAGACGAATTTTATCGTGTCGCTTTCTATGTGTCGAATATATTTTTTTTACATTTTACATTACACATCGACATTTTTTTCTTAATAAATTTATATAGATATTATTTATATACCTTTTTTTCTCTCTCTAAAAATAATAAATATTGTATATTTAAAAAATATATTCCGTGAAAAAATGCTTTTTGTTGATAGATTTACACACACACAACACATACGCACACAGATTTGACCTGATTTTAATAACTATGATAGCCCAACATGATCAATAATGAATATTCTCCATTTGATTTAAAATCTCGTTTTTTTAGATTATTTCAACTTAAAATAAATATTATTACATATAAAATATTGATTGTAGTAAAAAATAGTTTTTTAAAAATTATTAAATATATTAAAAATATTAATTGTGCCATTTACATAAATATGATATTTTTATATTTAAATTATATTGAAATTTTTTTATGTTTGGCAGATTCAAAGCAAGTTTTTACAGCATATTTTTTCAAAGCCGAAATAGTATACAAATATTCACAAATTATGCAAGAATGTTCTTGCAGAATTATAATTAACGCTAAATAGTATTATATTATTGAATATATAATTCATGTGCTATTTGAAATGGTATTCAATGACGATAATATGAAATAATGATAATAACGACATTAACTTTCACGCAAAGCGACAATTACTAATTAATTGAAGAGATATATTCTGGCGTGAAAATTGCGAGGCAGCGCTAATGAATAAGTTTCAAAGGAAAAGTGCTTTATTATCCTTAATACTTTTATCATAGCACGCGAACAATAGAAGGCATAAATCTCAAGTATTCATATTTCTTACAAGATGAATGAGATATTTGTTAATTATATGGATGTACATACTGACGAGACTTTATAATTAGAAAGTCGAATATCTAATATACAAACGAATGTGTACAAAAATTTAGTTTTAATACAATGTGCATGTGCATGTGACAAATATTGATATGTACTTACAAAGTTCCAAGTACAGTTTCTTGGATGTAGGTTCAATTCAAAATTTTAATTTTGAATTTTAAAATTAAAATAAATCTCTTTGCTCGCTCGAGAGAGAAATTCGAAAGTTTTATCGTATAATTTTTATGAGTTTAATATTCTTCACATTTTTATATAAATCGGAGGTTTATATATATATATATAAATTTTTTTTTAATTTTTTTAGGAGAAATGCATTGTAGAGGGAGCAGTGCTCATAAAAAATTTAGTTTTTGACAAGTAGAGATTCGATAGATGAAAGAATGAAAAAGAGTTTAAGAAGCGCAGTCGGGGAATTGGTTCTTTTGTGAAAAGTGAACGGCGGGGCGGGGTCGCTTTTGCTCGCGAAGAATCACTCGCCTTTCTAAACTCTGTATCTAGGCTCGGTCTGCTACCGATTTTCCGCGATGCTTGCACGCTCGTTGGGAAATCGCTTGCCGGAGGGATTCGCGAGATAGACCGATGGACACACAGCGGAATTCCGACAATCGATGAAAATCGTGCGCGTTCGTTCCTCCTCGCTCGGCTGATTTAATAGCGGCGGAACCGTGTACCGCTAATGTGCCGAATCGATTAAACGGGCCGGGCCGTCGTATTTCAGGTCGTATCATATATACAGGAGAGGGGACATTTTCTCTCTCGTGGTGTTTCTTCGCGCTTTCTCGCCGATCGCTATTTATAATGGAGAACATCGAACCGCGTATTCGCGATCCACGCACCGTGAATCGAGGGATTAAAGCGATGTCCGAAGATCTAGATATCTCTCTTAGCGAAGAGAAGTCGATTGACAAGCGGAGGAATCCAGAGTCAATTTTCCATCCGAGAGATTTCGAATAGAAATATAAAAATCGCGATAATAAAAAATTAACAAACAATTAAAATTGAAAAATTAAAAATTTATTATAAGAGTGAGATTAGAGAAAAAGCTTGATATCTCGATAGAAGCGAAACGAACTTCATCTCGATCGCACAACTCAAGACAGCAAGACAGCTGCAAATATAGTTGGTACGAATTTCTCTCTGAGAGAACATTATTCTCTCTTTTTCTATCTCTCTCTCTCGGTATGTAAACGTCGGTTCGCACACACGAAATTGTGGATGCATTCCTTTCGAAGAGCATTGTCCGATGCATATCAGACATAAATATACGTATATGCTGTAAAGGAGATATACCGAGACGTGAAACCGATGTTTGCCTCGCATATTGTACGGTAGCATTCTCAGGAAGCTTTCTCGCATGCGCATTCACATTTTTGATATTTTCAGTATCCCCTCCGGCGAAATGAAGAGAAACGTTGTTATTTACGTTTCATTTGTTCGCATTTTTTCGAAGTCGCTTGATTAAAGACGGCACGAGATGGAAACGTGGGGGATATCTTATCATACTCTCCTATACGCTTTTTGTTTGCGCGCAAAATAACATTTCCGTTGACGAGTACTTTGTATTAATATACGCGTTTGCTTGTAAAAGAAACGTCTTCATGTCTGATGCAAAGCAAATCCATATGCGCGTCCATTTCAGAAAATAAGAAATTTCACATACAGATTTCACATACATATTTCCCCTCTTCGAGAATGTCATTCGCATACGTATGTACGAAACGGACAGAGATGTGCGAAAAAGCGATGTATAAAAGAAGCGTCATAACTTTATATTAAAGAACGCTAGCTTGGCGTCTGAGATGTGTTTGCACAAAAACTAGGCGGTTTCTTTTGCGACATCTTCTTCCGATCGAGTTGACTGAAGTCACGATTTTCCGTATCCGTCAAAATGCCAGAAAAATGTCGCAGCTTTGCTGTAGAGATAATATTTGTTGTAGAATAGAAGTGACAGTTGTATACACGTGTTTCAGTGACCCCTCTGCCGTTTCTCGATAACGAATCTTGATCGCGAAGCATGATTTTGAACATTGGTCATAGCGAAGTACTCGTCGACATACCTACCTAATAGATTAGCGCGTTTGTCACTCTCGATGCTGAAAATTAATACGTTTCATCGCTTTTGCGTGGAATGCGTTCATCCTCACCTGTGTGCGAATTTAATGCACGTGTGCATACGCAGACGTTTCTCTCTTCCTGCTGGATCGTATTATCGCGATTGACTTTCTCCAGAATTTTCGAGCGTCAGCTAGAAGCATCACGTCGAAAAACGTCGTACCTGTACGATATACAGGGTGTAACAAAAATTTGAGTCATTACTTCAGCAATATATTTTACTCATCGAAACGAGCAAAAAAATTTATATAAACATATGTCCGAAAATGCATTGTTTTAACATTACTGTCATGTTTGAGTAGAAACTTTTATTAAGATAATAAATTACAAAGCGCATAATTTTATTTCCAACAGTACAAAAGAGTAAAAAATAATTCTCATATCTTAAAATAATTTATTCGAAATAAGCAAATCGTTTTCCAAAAATTGTCTATAAGCAGTAAGCTGTTAAGTGTTCTGACAGGACGAGGAGGCCAATAAAAAAATCATTTTTGGACATATGTTCATATATGAATTTTTTGCTCATTTCGATGGATAGAATACGCTCCTGAAGTAATGGCCTATATTTTTTTTATTACACCTTGTATAGCTGGATTGATTATCTTTCATCAAAAATGTCTGCATAAATCTGATTAATCATGCTTGATTTACTGTCTCGTGTACTGTTATGTGACACTAATTATTACATTTATATTTTCTAAAAATATATTAAAATATTCTTAATAAAATTCTTAATAAAATATGTTATACTTATTAATAAATTAAATATTAATATATAGATTATATTATTTATATAAAGAGAAATTATGAATATTGTCGTTTACTAATATTTTTGAAGAAGAAAAAATCAGATATTTTATAGTATTTTCTTTATTAAGCTGCCTCAAGCAAGAATATTATATAATACATAAATATAAAGATGTCCTTGTACTCATTCGCAAATGAGAAATTCTCACGTAATTATTTTTAATAATTTCTCTCTCTAGGTTTAGAATTGAATATATAACGTGTCTGACTATATATAGGTATGACATTTGTCCCTCAATTCTCAAGATGAAAATTACATTGATTATTCTAATTGCGAGTCATGGGAATAATTTAATAACAAACCGTCGTACCATAATAGCCTTTCTAAATTAAACTTATTTATATTAAAGTAAACGTATATCTCCAGAAATTTATAGAGAAAATATATACTTTTTATCTAAAATATACTCATACATATAATTTTTAAATACTTGTGTAATACGAGATTAAGCAGAAATATTCGTCTCATTTAAAGTTATTAAATTCTTTTTGAAAGAAGAATATTTTGTGTAATTTAAAATAACTTGTATAATACAATCCATTTTTTCTACAGTGTAATAAAGGTTGTCCTCGTCGTTCACGTCGCTCATCGTTAACTTGAAAGAAAAACTAATGAATAAAAACGAATAAAATCAAAGAAGAGAGAAAAATTTGCCATTATATTGTCAAATCTTTGTTTTACGCTAAATTAAACGTGTACATCATGATTGGATTACGTAAAATAATTGAGAATTGTTAGAGTTTTAACAATAGGATAGAATAAAGGGGTGACCTCTTTTTCGTTTCTCTCCGATAAAAAAATGAGAAAGTATTAAAAGTTTAAAAACAATATGATGCAAACTACAATATATATATCTCGAGATTGGTTATATTTGCGATTGGAATTGAAGGGAGAATATTGACTTGCGCCGCATGGATGGGAGCAACTTGCATATTGCAACGCCATGCTAATAAGCGGCTATGTCATCTCAATTAATCGCTAGTGCCGAGTCCGCCGTGAGACGACGTGCGCCAGTTGGAATGTTGGAAGTTACAACGGGTATGCGCGAAGGGAGGGCTGGGGAGAGACAAGGCTTTCCCTCCATGGGAATAGTATGCAACTATCCTCGCGGTTAGCAACGATCCTCCTTTCCTATATTGCTAACACGTGTGTTGTATGTATACACGAACGCACGTGTTGCCGCACAGCTGCTGCAACACGTTCACCCGTTATACCCGATAAAAAATAAGCGCGGCCGCGCATTCATCAGCGGGGAGATCGCTCTAAGGTAATCGCCTCCAGGTATTCGACTTTCATCCGCAAACACGAATGCACGTAGTATCCGTGTGTTGTTTTGCAACGAGCAAAGCTAAATACGCGATAATTTTTGTTAGCGCGCGAATTAAGGCCGGTGTCTCTCGAGCTTTGCGAGCCCCTGAGTAGAGTTTGCGCACGCAATTAACGCTCGTTAATTATTTGACTCTTTAGCGTTCCGCAATTTCCTCCCGGAGAGAGAGACGGGAAGGAAACTAAATTAATCAATTCAAATCGATTCGAGCGAACAAATAGCGCGAGTGCGAATTAGGAAGCGATCTATTCGGATCAGCGTGGCATTTAATCGCTCGCGTATAAACGAAATCTAGCGAATTCGCGCAAGTGGCTATATAGTGTATGGAGGACTTGAACAAAATATTGTAATAGCACGATGAAAGTGCGCGTTCTGTATATTCAATCTTTCAAACTGAGAGCGCATTACTCCTACTCTTGATGCAGTCATTCGTCCGTATATTGATATCTGGGCTTCAATCTCTCGAGAGATTCATTACTTAGCGTACGTAACACCGTACCGGGGAAACCAAAGTGATGTTACGTTCAAGTACACTGCACTATTGCATCAGTGATTATCGTTCGGTAATTAACGCGACTTGATAGCTAATTACTCTCGCATCGTCAATCATCGACTCATTTTGCCATGCATTTCTGCGCGTTTAACGATCGGGAGGGAAGGGGGAGAGGAAATTAAATCGCGATTTTGCCGTGAGTAACGAAGCATTTTAGGAAAAGCGATCTTCGATCGCGTGCTCTCTGTGACTAATGTATGCCAAATGATTATCCTCGCTCTGGCGAGATGTACATCCTGTTACGGAGAATTAACGGGCTTTTTCCTTCGATTTCACGTGTGGAAAACTGGCTGGGAAACGCGTCACACATACATATATACAACTAAACTCGTGAGTGTTTGCCTATGTGCGCCTAGATTAAAAATTGTATTTTGAAAGGCAACAACACTCACAAAAAAAAAACAACTAAATGTTTTATTTTTTTGCATTGTGCGGTCTATTTCGATTTTCCCTCAATAAAAATGTCGAAGTCCCTCTAGTTTTCAAGTAAAATGAAACGCGAGAGAATTTGTCAAATTGAGTTTCAGGAAGAGGAATTATCGAAATCATATTTTTCAATCAACTTCAATTTGGATTTATAGAATTTTAATTTGAAGTTTATATATAATAAAGAAAATATACTTATTTTATTAAGATGATAAAGGACGAGAATTAACGATCGTTGTTGACATTTTCACAGAAAAATAATATTTATATTGCGGTTACAAAAACCATTCGATGATTTTAGGATTCTTCTGTATAAATAAAACGCATATATATAACAAATTCAATTTTATAAAAAAAATTAACACATTAATTAGACATATTTATATTATATATAATTTTCATACTTTTATTATTACTATTACGTAATATAAGACATATATCACACAACACATTACTGAATATACCGTTGATGTGCGCTGATGACCTCAAGAAATAAGACGTTTAAAGTTTAACGGGTCATAAGCAACTGACCGTAATATTATAAACACAAACTATGTAGTGTACAATATTAGATAGAGATTTTTCTATCATTTTCATCGCAATTTCTTTGTCATTTCTGAGATTCATATTCGTGAAAATAGGAGGCAATTCACGTACATTTATTCGCGAATATCGACGCGCAGGTTAACGGCTTTGCAGGGGCACTTGACCGCTCCTCATCTCTCCTTTCTCCCATAATCATAAGAATTATTGTTCCGACAGAGACTTCTGTTTACGGATGCGCGGACGTACAACGTGTAATCCGTGGTTACGAGCGTGTGCGCGCGTGTATATGTATGATGTATGTATATACATCAGAGTTCCCGGACAACACGAAGCAACGGTACTTGCAGTTGACCGCGAGCGGCCGACCGTGTGTAAGAGGTAAATAGTGCTGGCCCGTACGTACGTCATCCAATATTTGCATGACAATTTGGGAACGTCAACGCTATCTTACACCTACACATTATGCCGATAGAAAATGAGTCGCGATGATCGCGTAACGGTATTATTCATCCCATCGTGCCGCATCTCCAATCTATCTGTCAGAATTATTCCTTGGCAAGAGTACAACTTAAATTTTGCTATAAATTTTGCTCGCAAATTCGATAAAGAGAATATTCCTCTTTCGTGTGCTTTTATAATAATACATTTCGACATTATTCATTTTTTTTTTTTTATTCAATTACTGCTTCTCAACAGCGCAATTTATTATGGCATGCCAACTGTGTCGAGAGGTTTGTTTTTATTAAATTACATCGGCAGACATACATATATTAATGAACGTGTTTTAATTCTGTTGTGCGTTTGGAAAACATCAACGTGCTCCATTTTACCGAAACTTTTCACTTGTGTTTGTTGCGTTATCACTAACGCGATCTCCGAATGGAAATTATGTGATATTGCAAGCAAGCAGAGAAACGGTTTATGTATTTGCGGCCAATTAAAAACAAACCTGTGCATGTAATATAATCAACGCAATTATATTATACATATACAGCAGTTTGCTATTTCTTTCTCTCTCAATTCACAAAAGATTAAAAAGAAATGCAAAGTGTAAATATTATCCGAATTATAATCTAAGATATTTTTATAATTGTGGATAATTAATGCACACATTCATTAAAAAATCTAATGTATAATATCTTTTGCAATGATTGATGCTATGCGAATGATATCTCTGTTCATTACAGTATATTTATTAATTAATAATAACGTTAGCGGATAACATGTACGGAAATGTAATTATGTATAAAAATTATCTACATGAAGCTACCTGAGCGATTTATTTGTGAAAGTATATAGCCGCGTTCGTTTTACTGCATTCATATTACATTCTATCACATTCATGACTTCCTGTACTACAAATGGCAATCCGCATAATATCACCATCAATTTTGTATATCTCATTTTGTAGATTCTAAGAAATTATAGTATGCTAGCTAGTATGTAATATGAAAGTCCATAGCTGACATATACATTTGATAGTCGCAATTGTAATGGTGCAATGGAATTTGTACTTTTTAAAAGGGTTTGTAAATGATATCCCAGAGATAAGGAAAATTATATAATATATAATATATTATTATACTGATTGTGTGTGTGTGTGAGTCATACTCTTCTATTTTAATATTCTAGCACTATCTCTTATTATTTTCAATATATGTATGTATATTATATTATTATCTAATGTATCAAAATATAATATATGTACATATATATGTAACAAACTCTTGAAATATTTTATCTACGAATCTACAGACTTTAATTGTAGATTCTAAGATTAAATGTTTGTACCAAAGTAGGGCGTTCCAAATTTGGAGAATAAAATTTTTCCAAGAACTCAGATTATACAGAAAGTCCTGAATAAATAGAAAGGGAAAACTGTGCGGGAGCGACTTCAGCTTCTGCCGGCTGGAGAGAAAAAAATGAAGGTTTTTTAAACGGGAATAATTAAGCGATTCAGGTGGGCAGAGAACTGGACTCCGCGAGCGTGCATGGAGTTCTAATTACATGCAATGTAATCGGCTACGAGGCGCTTAAATGAGCCTCGAGCGGTTTTATCGGCATTGCTCGATGACGGACCTGGTTTTATATAGATTCCCCCTTGTCACCCCCTCTTTCTTTACTCACTCACACTCTCTTTCTCTCTCTGTGTATATGTATACCTCGGAGCCAAATATGAAGCGCGATATAACACGACGTGAAACGCTTAGAAAGTTTAAGCTAAGCACTTTTCCCGCCGTGAACTGAAAGGCTGAGAACGTCATACTCGTCCAGGAATGCAAGATGCCCGTGAGACTCGGTTCACCATTGTAACTAGTCGTCGATATTACGATTCACCGGACTCAGTACTCCGAGTACTTATACTTTCGCGAGTGTCGATGAGGAAGTACAGCCATCCGGGTAACACAAACTTATGGGACCACCGGGACCCTTCGATAGAGAAAGCCGCTTATTCTCATTCAAGTTAAACGGAGCTAAGCCGGATCGTTAAAAACTATATTGGTTTGGAATGGGTAAAGCTGATTAGACTTTGCGAGAAGAAAGAAAAAAATCTTGAATCGAGTCTCTTTAATTATTTCAGAAGGTGAAATACTACTTTTTGTGAAGAAACAAAATTTTAAATCGAATCTCTTTGCTATCATTTCCCTCTTCTCTTTGTGGAAACGCTTCCCGGTGAAAATTTGAATGAAAAGCGACGTTGCACCTTCGGAATTAGTTTGCCTGGCGTAAAGGTTCAATTACGGAAATGATGTTGAATGTAGAACGTTATGCAGACTAATGTGGTGCAATAAATCACTTAATTGAAATCACAATACCGCTGTGGTTAATTTATGGCTCAAGAGGACTAAGTGCGTTCCCTCTAATAGCTGACTTTCTTAAGTTACATTGCTCTACCGATGGAATTTGTTTGACACGGGCAATTATTTCTGTCGACCTGATTTCGAAGTTTGTTGTAGGTGCAAGGTGTAACTATCAATTTCACTCCGATAATTTCCGAGCAAAGTGAAGCTTTATATCAACATTAACGTTTCACTGCGGCGCGTTACGATTTTATTCCTTTCTTTTTTCGCTATTAGATGAATAACGCGGAGCTAATCGCGCATAATCGCGATCCATGCATCGACGAGCAGCACCTGCAGCAAATATAAAACTGCCCACATCGCCGTAATTAGGGCGTAGCGAAAGTGGCATCTGTCAAGAAGAAAAATTTAAATGCGCTACTTTTCACTAACGTATCATTTTTTATCGTACAAGAAGATTTTATCCTAAAATCGATACAAAGTATCATAAGAACCATATAATTAGCTTGTTTAATTAAGATCGCTCTGAGAGAAATTATGTTCTTATTGATCTTCGTAAGCTTATACATACCCATTCGAGCTTGAAGAAAAATTTATAAATTAAATATAAAGTGACAGATGAATATAATAGTTACATATAGCAATCGATAATATGCAATGTAAAATAAAGTTTTATCGAGTGTGTTCTCTCTAAAAATCAAATCTAATTATTTCAATATGCGAAATTAAGATTAAAACAAATTAACTTGGTGTGTAAATAAAAAGCGTTCATGCGAAAAGTTCCTTTGATTCATGCATCGAGTACTTGTAAATATCGTCACTCACTTCCACGATCTCTCGAGCGGAAAAACTGAGATCTCTCGTCTCAGATTTAGAAATTTCTCGTGGTTATCGGCCATCGTCATTTTCGTCGCTTGTCGAGTAACCAGGCGAGATTATTATATGCCGCGACAACAACGAAGACGTCGACGAGGATGACGATGATGACAGCGCGTCGCATGTTCGCGAACAGTGAAGATGATCAGGGAGAGCAGTTTAATTGCGACTATGGTGATAAAGCTCGTAATTGCGACGCGAAGTGAAAATTAAATCACCGGTTAAGTAGAGCACAGAGCGAGTCGAACGCGTTCGCAAAAAATAATAAAATAAAATTGCAACCCCGGCGCGCACGTTGCATCGTGGTCCTTTTAGTTTAATTAAGCTGTAATTATACGCCGATTATTTTCGAATTTACCTGACGATAAGCCACGGTGGTTTCTCCTCGCATCGGCCGACCTTACATTCCTTACGAGCGACGTGACGCAGAAGCCATTGTTCACGACACGGATAATCGATCGAGGATCCCGGAAACGGGTCTCGTTCGCGATGACACGGTCCGCTAGTAGCGATAATCGAAGGTTCCAAAGCGGAAACGTCGAGCCTCGCCCTGGTCGAGAGGAATCGAGACAAAGGAATCGCTCATGCAAATGGATGCAGCCCTGACATTTTCGTTCGTGAGTTTTCTCGGTGCTCGGAAACCGGGCAAGATACATTTCGCAAACGATACCGTATATCTAACGATCGATTTCTGAATGTAGCGAGATGAAGTTTCATCGAAAGTCTCGAGACTATTCGAAACCAATTTTGAAGATAAACCAAATGATATCGATTAATGCGAGACGACTTCAAAACAAACTTCCATATTTGACAAGATTTTAAGTTCCTCTGAATGGTTATCGAATTCTTTAAATATTTAACAATAAGTATTATAACAATATGTAAGATGTGATTTGCCAGTCGAATTTTTAAACAAGGTTTAAGATTTTATTGACCAACACTGACTAAGACTAATTCTTATATTATAAGACTTTATTTGGGAATAATCTCAATTCGAGATTTATTTCCCGACTCCCCTCTAACCCCCCTATAAAATTATAGGCGAGAAAAATATAGATCCGAAAGTCGCTGAATCGGGAATCGAACCCGAGACCTTTCGCTTGCCGGGCGACTGCTCTCACCAACTGAGCTATTCAGACCCTTCGATTCTATACTTTTCTCTGCCTTGATAAACAATTTCAATCAACACCATTATTAGGTCCAGGTGTGTAAATAACAATATGTAAGATGTGATTTGCCAGTCGAATTTTTAAACAAGGTTTAAGATTTTATTGACCAACACTGACTAAGACTAATTCTTATATTATAAGACTTTATTTGGGAATAATCTCAATTCGAGATTTATTTCCCGACTCCCCTCTAACCCCCCTATAAAATTATCTCGGGTTCGATTCCCGATTCAGCGACTTTCGGATCTATATTTTTCTCGCCTATAATTTTATAGGGGGGTTAGAGGGGAGTCGGGAAATAAATCTCGAATTGAGATTATTCCCAAATAAAGTCTTATAATATAAGAATTAGTCTTAGTCAGTGTTGGTCAATAAAATCTTAAACCTTGAATAAGTATTATATTTAGCAAAGGATTTCTCAACATAGCGACGAAGCAATTGATTTAAGAACTGTTAAAAATCAATTTGGAAGATAAATTTCGAATGCGATCAGCGTGATAACTCTAAGATAAATTTCGGCCAAGATAAATCTTCGCTTTTGATTGAATTTTAATACTATTTTTTCTGCATGGGCGATTAAATATGTCAATTATCTAAATTACTTTTCAAATGTCAACAGAAGAAAAATCTTTTTGCGTAATTGGTATATAAGCGACAAAATTAGAATATCTGTAATTGGTTTAATAGTTATTTTTTACGATGACGAGAGACTGATATCATTCAAACAAGTAATCTAAACTTAACACGAATAAAATTCAAATAATATGAATGTCTTAAACTAGTGAATAAATTGCTCTTTGGAATTTATTAACATTCGACTACTGAATTGATAGAAATATTACAATATATAATATATAAATTACAATAAAATATATAAAATATATAAAATATTAAATTATGTCAGTAATATATTATTGATATTTTTCTTAGATTATGTCAATAATATTATAGATATCTATCTATGTTATCGTAAGCATATATTAATGCATGATGCATTAACACTCATCAAATGAAACGAGTAATAATATATTAAATTCGTTTTAGATGACCTATAAATCACGATAAAATTTGCGACAAATTTTTATTTATAATTTTATATGTTTATCTAATATAGAAAATATTTGAAGAAGTAAAATATATATAATATATAAAGATATATATATGCATGAAATTATAAATAGAATCAATAATAATATTATATTAATAATAAATAGAATCAAAAATATCTTTTCAGAAATGTTATATGAGCAATATGTAAACACGAAAGGTTTCAACATAATTTGATCGATATGTTTATGTTAATATTATGTATTTTTAATAACGTAACGTTTACACTAAACACTTTACTCGGTACGAAAAACAGTCGGAACCATAAATTTTAGTTAAAGAGAACCGATGTCTCGAATATTTCAAGCGACGATTGAAATATTGAACGGCCGAACGGTTCCATTCAACGTTAAGGATGGATGCCTGGCAGAAGTGACCGTCGATTTCGCACAGGTAGACGAATAGGTAGAATTGTGCGCATAACTCACCAGAATTTTATGGATGGTCCGTCGGGGTTTTCGGATGGGTTGCCAATATACCTCGGCGACGACGACGGCGACGGTTCGCGTTTCGCTTTTCGGGGCGAAATTCCGTATTACTGAAAGCGGCGCGTAGAGCTGCGAAACGTCGACTTTACGACCGGTCGAAAGTACCGGCGAGCGGACGAGCCGCGCCGCGGTTTCTACAAGACGACTGGCTTTCGAGAATTCCCGCTTGGAATGCCCACGAGAAGGAACGGTATATAACGCGATACTCGGGGCCGTGCCTACCTCGACCGAATGGAAAAGGCACGGCGAAGGAGGCATCTTCTCGCCGCGCCTACGGTCACGTGCGCGCCTCTCACATGCATCGCATTGTAATAATTGAGAGATGCATCGATTGTCATATAGAAGAGGATAATAGGACGAAATGGAACGGTCGTGGGATCCCTTAGAATGCGCAACCTGCTTCAAAAAATCGATTAAAAAATATAACAGACAGTTTTAAAATTTTTATAATTTTATCCGAAGTTAATTAGCTCTAATCAAGCTCACATGTTTGTTATACAAAAGAGGTGTGGGTTTGAAAATAGTAACTTGAGGATATTTATTTTTTGTGGTTTTTAATTTTATTTTAGAAATAAATAATCGAATATAATTATTGGAATTCATTTTTTATAGAGCTTCTATTTATAGAGTCAATCTCTCTAACTTGATTAAAATATTATAGTTAATATTTTTATTTTAATTCTATCTTATTTTCTCTTTCCCTCTCTTTCTCTCTAAACAAATCAATAAAATAATCCGGTATTATTCGGGAATATTAGTTGTTTGGATTGAGAAATAAGCCGTTAATAAGAAAAAAATAACAATCAATTAATAATTTATCGTATACATTGGATAAGAAGTTTGATATTAAATTAAAAACAATAATTCAATTTTATATAAACTTTCTTGTTTTTATTTAATTTTGTTAAACTGTTAGGGAGGAAAATATTATTCTGTAGACACAAACTTTTTAATAAATATAGGTTGATTATATAAAGTCGAGGTACTAATATATTTTTAGATATAAATAACTGGATGTAAAACAATTTTTGTTATAGAAGCTATTGATTCAAAATTATTATGTCTATCATTTAGAAAATTAATTAAAGCAGCACACTATAATATTATACAAGTTTTAAGCAAAATTATTAATGCAACATATGTATATGTTTTTCATTAAATTGTAAGTATGTAATAAAGATTGCTGTACATTAGGAAAGTTGTGTAGTTCTTATATAAGGTGATAGAATTTTTCCGTCTTATTTAATGAATCATTTACAATTTATTACTTTGAATAAATTTGCATTATTTTGCAGAAGAATTTACAAAAAAAGTCATATATATATATATATATATATATATATATTGTTAGATTATATAATTAAAATTATTTATGTAACATAACATATATATTTGTAATTTTTTAAATTAAAAATACCTTAAAAATGATATATTAAAAAATATTTTTTAAAATATTTTATATAAATATTATATAATAAAAAAATTATAAAAGTGGGCAATATACACACATAAAATAACCAAAAATTATCCAATTGCCATCTGGCATTTCTGATTTTCTTAACTGCGCATTGGAAAGTTATGTAAAGTAAGCGGCAGTACTTGAAAGTCACGTCTGGAATATTTCCTTTGATGCGGCATATTTTTGGACGAGTTTATCGTTAATCATCACGTACCACTTATTATTTACGCATTTTGACAGTATAACGGAAATAATTTATGTTGGTCATATTACTTGTTCAACGAAATATGTTAATTTTGCATTTAAATCTGTTTACATATTTATATTAATATTTTTAATATTAACTGCTAATATTTATCTATATTAATAATTGTAAATTTTGACTTTTTATTTGATTTCGCTTTCTCTTTTTTTGTATCTCTTTTTCTCTCCATGTCGCAATGTATGTTATGAAATTTGAATCTTGATATTGTGTGTTTATAAATTTCACGATTAAGCAATATGAAATGAAAAATATTTATGCCTTTATTGATAAGAATTGATTACATTTTTAATGTTACGTGTATTAATTTTAATATATATAACGGCTTTTTGACTTTAATATTTAATGTAAAATTTGCAAATAATTAAAATATATATCATATTCTTTTAAAGGTTATATTCTTCCACATCAAAAAATAAATTATCAGATTTTTATAAGTGCAAAAATGTTTACAGAAATTATTTATATCGATCGATATCTTACAAATCGACAGAATTTATTACATCAGAGATACAATCTTTGTCACCATAGAATAACAATGCGAATGTAATTCATATATAGCGTGTCTAACTAGGAGAAATAATTATCATTTCGTAGACTATATATGTAACACAATTTCATAAATCGTGGGAAGTACCCACACAATTGCTCCGCAACAATTGCTGAGATTCTTCTCGTAAAGAATGAGTAGTCATTAAGTATGTTGACATGCAATGACATAATATAATATATAATTCGCGAATGTTATCATCTTGAATATTATTTATAAGCATATATATTAATATGTTAATAATATAGTATATTTGTATAAAATAATATATATTTGTATATATATTCTGTATAATTTCTCTTAGAGAGAAATAACAGATAATATAATATTAGTTTAAATTATGAAGTAACAGCGGATTAAATTTGTGAAAAGCACAGTTTCATCACACGACATCGTCAAAGACTCCCTGACTAATTATATTTACCGTTGACTCTTCTATAGACATTATACTTCTTTCATTCCCCACGAGGGAGGATCTTTTATCAAAGCTTTTGATTGTATTCGTATAAAGGTAACTGACATTTACGATGATAACAACGGCCACGATTAATCTTTGTAATTCTTTTCGTGGAAAAAAAGTCCAAAAAGAATTCAGCCGTTAATGGAAATATTAGAGGGATTTGAAACTGCGTAAATCGCTACTAAAACGTAATAACGGGTATCAGTGGCGGGAGAAATTCGCATAATCTCTTGATCACTCTCGTGAGGGCTGCTCAATCTCGTGAGAGCTCTCCCCGGAATGAGGATTGTTTTTACGATTATGCACACCGCGCCACTGTGCATAATCATAAACCGCTCGCAGTATTCCGGATGAAAGCCGATGCGAGAGGCACGCTTTAGCTATGATGATCCGCTAATTAGAGAGATAAATTTTCGAGTAATAACATCGAAATAAAATCATGTGTATGTTAGCGAATGGAATCGCAATTCCAATATTTACGGCATTGCTGGTTCGGTGGCTTCTAGATACGAATTATTCATGCAATTTCATCTCCCACTTATCACACATTTCAAAACTCTAATATTGCTAATCACTTATGAATATATAATAGTAATTTTAAAAAACCTCCTATATTTAATATTATTTTTAATCTTCTTTTCTCGGCTTTAATAAAACATCATATAAAATTTTGATTACTATGAAATCATGTAAAATTTTGACTGCTATAAAATATAAATTAATATCTGATTTAATTGTTTGTATATATACAAACTTTTAATTATTATATCTAAAACTCTCTTTAAGTTATTAATTTATTATATTGTAGAATAATATAATTAATACAGTAGAGACATATATGCATGAAAGATAAACCTAAAAACTTAATGTGGTGAATTAAAAATCGAGATGATGAGTAAAGTAACGGAAAAAATTTCCTATTCATAATTTTCTACATATTAAAAAAAACTTAAAGTCAACTTGATCTGATTGCTTTGCATTCACGATTCAGTGTATGGAAGCGCGATTTTAATTGTGACACTTTTTTCCGTTCAGGGCAAAGTATGCGGTTATAAAGCGGCCATGAAGGATGGTCGCGTTGAAAACTGTAAAATGATGTTATTTTACAAGGCATTAATGACTGTGAATTGCGAAACGTGTTTCTCATTCCATTCAGGTAATCTATGGTTGTTACCTCTCGCGAAGCTCTCGACAAAATTGTGGTCTGCAATGACCTACATACTACTCGATCGATTCATTTTCTTTCAACCACGCTCAGTTTACAATTATGGGTTCTTCATGAATCATAAAATGTGTTGAATATAATATGTGAAACATGTGTGATAATAAAATAAAGATTAGAGATAAAGCGAGATATTATTTATGCGAGCTTGTACAGCGGGGTTTCGCATCAATATTTATGACGATATATATATGATACTTATCAAAACTGTTTTTTCATTTCACATCATAATGAGCAATGTGCAATCTTGTTGACTGAATTTTAGTCACGCTTATCCTACTTTAATAGTATACTATTGTCTGTCAATGCTACACGGTGGCATAAAATATTTGTCCTCTACGGGTTCTGCATGTTAATCAAACAAAAGTGTTTGCATACGGAATATCGATACGCGTAAAGAGAAGCCTAGTTAATTTTTGGATAAACAGTACGTGAACGAATTTAATCGAATAAACGTATTAATCTTTCTAAACTACTATTACAAAATTTGCACTAATAATATGCTTATGGCGCAGGAAATTCTGCATATATTACAACACAGTTTTATTTAAAGATTCAAATAATATATATTCAGAATTATAAAAATTTTCTTGCATTTTAATTTCAAAGTAAAATACACGACTATGTTAAATAAATATATAACATCTATAAAATATTGAAATTTCTTTTCTAACTATTAAGAATAGCAAAATAATATGTTTTTATTGATGTGTTAAGTTTTATTTACATTTATTTTAGTTTTACATTTCCTTTTAATAAACAAATAAGATATTGCTATTAAATTTTTCAAAGAGGCAGAAAAACAACCCTTTTCTTTTTTCAATTAAATTTATCTGTTTTTGTTCTTTATAAATCATTATCTTCGTCATTTGTCGCACATAAAGGAATTATGATAAAATCGTCGAAAAATAAATATTCTACGACAAAGAGATATTTATAATATTATCCAGAAATTCCAAGAAAATAACAGCTTTAAAAAAATTAATTTATTACGCGGATTGATAATTTAATATTACAATTGAAAAATCATTCAAATTTTGAGAAAAATTGAGAAACGAATTGCTATTACTTTGTACATGTCGTTAAATGCAATTTTTCAAATCATATTCTTCTGAAAATATTTTGTTTAAATTTAAATTTCGTGCCTAGTAGATCACGTGTCATATTTTAGTCACATGATATGTCACGTGTCAAATGCGTCGTGGCAACATCGCATGCGATGTTGCACGTTCATGGGAAGCTGCCGACTGCCGCAGCTACTGCTCGGCCATTTCCTGTGGGTATCTGAAGCAGAGAGGATGAATTTGTTCCCAGGTAAGCATCTTTTTCTTTTTATCAAACTGAGTATCTCGAAAAATTTTTATAAGAGCATGAATATATGGGCGAATGGCGTGATAAGTTTTCCTTTTTTAATTAGGTAGCCCCTTGGTAGTATATATTCGGGAATAAAAATGAGCGAATTAATTGAAAATAGTACGTCGAACGTGGAGCACGTGGCCAAGCGTCTCACACCGGAAGAAATCGATAGGCTGAAAGCGCAAAATTCCCGATTGGTATCCGAATTTCGTGCGAATCAACTCGAGAGAGATGCGAAGAAGCATTGGGATTTATTTTACAAGCGTAACGATACTAGATTCTTCAGAGATAGACATTGGACCACGCGAGAATTTGAGGAGTTGCTGGATTTAGGCGACAAAGAGACTCAAAATGTCCTTCTCGAAGTGGGCTGCGGGGTCGGAAATTTTGTTTTTCCGTTGATAGAGGATAGATTGAAATTTCGGAAAATATTCGCATGTGATTTATCCACAAGAGCAATCGAATTATTTAAGGTACATTGAATAGACCATTGTTGGAAATGCAAATGTTATTGCATTAAGTCAGACCATGCTAATATTTGTTTCATTATAGAGTCACACATTGTTTGATCCAGCTACAATAACGGCTATTCAAACAGATCTTACATTAGAGAATTGTTTTTCTGAAATTGATTGTCCAGTTGATGTTACAACTCTCATCTTTGTATTATCAGCTATTCATCCTGATAAATTTCACAAGTATGATAAATACATTAATAATAATATTGTAAGGTTCTAATTTTGTGCAATTATTAATTGCTTGAACTGTTTTGCATTTATTAGAGTTGCTCAAAATATATACAATGTTCTTGATATTGGAGGAATATTGCTTTTTCGAGATTACGGATTATACGATATGGCACAGTTACGTTTTAAACCTGGACATAAGATCAGTGAGAATCTTTATATGCGGCAAGATGGAACCAGGTAAAATTTTATCTTTTATATCATAAAATAATATTAAATTTTTTGAATCTGATTTTGCCATATAATGTATAAAGAACAATGCTTAAAAAAGGGCAAAAATTTGCCTGTAAGGAAATGTATATCTTTATGTTTTTGGACCTGCTGAACTCGAAAATAAAGCTTAAAATTGTCCAAATATCGGAGAAAATAGTGAAAATGCAATTTTTCTACAGGAAAGCCGCGTTTTACAGCAAATGTTTTAATGAATAAGTGGCAATTGTGAACAAAAATATTTTTTTTTTTTGTTGATATTGGAAAATCGTATGCAGAATATGTTTTTAATTATATACAATATAATTTATTGTATTAAATTTACTGAAGAAGGTCCAAAGAAAGGACCGAAACGTTTAGATTTAATAAATTTGTTATTCCAACAAGTTTGTTTTTAGTATTTGCGTTCCTACACCCTACGCGTGGCTCCATATAGCCTCCTTCTGAATTTGTAATATACCTATTTCATACATTTCCCTTACAGGCAAATTTTGGCCCTTTTTCAGCATTGTTCTTTCTATATATATATATTCCACCAAACAAATATATATTAATGATCATATATCCTTTGGTTTTCAGGAGTTATTATTTTTCTGCAGAACAAGTAGCAGATTTATTTGTATCTGTTGGTTTTCAAACATTAAGTTGTGGCTATATACAGAGACGTACAGTGAATCTAAAGGAAAACATTAATGTCCCGAGAATTTTTGTACAGGCAAAATTCAAGAAATCTTGAATATAAGACTGAAATGGTAAATCTATTTTCATTAACAATTTAGCACCCTCTAGCTAAATAAATTTTTTAATTTATACTTTGAAATATTTGTAAAATTTTAATATTTTCGAAAGTATTAATTAATAATAGATTTATTATACTTGTTTATTGATATCTAAATGATGATTAATGATATATCGGAATTATAATGATCGAAACTCCTGCAGTTCTGATTTTCTGTTAATAAAATTTTGTTATATCACTTTTTATTCAGATTTATTTAAAATTTTTCATTTTTTTATTGCAGATAATATCATAATTTATCAACAATATATTTATGACAAACTATAAATATATTGAAACAAAGATGATTTTATGCAGAATGATCAGAAGCTTACATGGCTCATAAAAATGTTATTAAATTTTTTATTAATATTTTTTGGCGAAAAATCTGAATTGTCGAACATGTGAATTACGATTTACAATAGAAAACTTGATATAACACAGTCAACATCTAATGTAAAGGTATGAATTTAAAAATTTTTAATTATATGTATTAACTTGTTTTACGTTTTATATGATAAACAATGATGAGTCATAGTTCAACTGATACAACTCTGACGACAACTTAATATTATAGTCTTTCGTCCCTAACTGATATTTCTGAAATGCATATATTTTGAATTTATGGATGCTTCAAATAATTTAAAGACAATATTGTTTTATGTTTTAGAGACATCTCAAACATCAAGTTAAAGCCATGTCAAATGCTGTAAATTACAATATTTAATGTAAAGGTATATATTTAAATATTTAATTACTATATGTATTAATTTATTTTATATGGTGCATAATGATGATTATCATAGTTCAACTGATACAACTCTGACGACAATTTAATATTATAGTCTTTCGTCCCTAGCTGACATTTTCGAAATACATATATTTTGAATTTATAGATGCTTTAAATAATTTAAAGACAATATTATTTTATGTTTTAGATACATCTCAAACATCAAGTTAAAGCCATGTCACACACACAAATACTGTAAATTTACAATATTTAATGTGAAGGTATATTTAAAATTTTAATTACTATATGTATTAACTTATTTTATATGGTGTATAATGATGACTATCATAGTTCAACTGATACAACTCTGACGACAACTTAATTATAGTCTTTCGTCCCTAACTGACATTTTTCTTACATGCATATTATATTGTGAATCTTTTGATCTTTTAAATAATTTAAAGGCAATATTATTATATGTTTTAGATATATATTTTAAACAGCAAATTGAAGCCATGTCAAATATATAATACCGTAAGTTTATAGAATGTTTTAGATATATATTTTTTTTTAAAATTTGGAATTTAATATATTTTAATGATGTATATACATATTTATATGTTGACAAATAATATGATACAGATCTTAATTCGTCACTACCACTGAAAAAAATAGCAATTAATATCTCCTTAAAATTGTTAAATAATTACACACAGAGAATAAATAATACATATATATTATAGGAAAAACTGTGATTCCATAACCAGTACAATATTCATACAAGCAAAATGATATGGTGAGTTTAATGTTTGTGTCAAATCGACATTTTTTAAAATATATAAACGTATTTCATGATGATCAAACCATCTTTCGCATGAGTCGTGATTATTATTAGCTCTATCTGATACATAATTATAAATTAATATATTTTCACACAGAACTTATAGCATTATAGATAATAAATCTTTTTATTGTTGATAGGTTTGTGTTGGAATATAACTAGAAATTATATATCTATAAACACACATATCTTAATATGCACGGTGAGTTCAATGTTAATATTGCATAATTAATGCATTATTTATGTAAAAGTAATTACTGATGATTCAACTATCACCATCTTTCGTATGATTCCCGTGATTCTTACTAGTTCTATCTGATTTAACTTGTTATCAATTCATTATATTTACCGATTTTATATCATTATAAATCAAAAATTACTATATTGTTGGCAGATTGTTGGAGTACAATATAGCATGGATATTCTGGATGAATCAAAGTTTTTTATTAATTAAAATCAAAACACATTGGATATATCCGAAAATAAGACAGACTAACAATAAGTTAAATCATGTTCTTTTGTGATTAAACAATTTACGATGAAGCCTCCCTCTTTCCAGCTGTTAAGGAAAGAAATATAAGACAGTGATTGTTTGAAAGAATATTGTTTAATGTCCATGAAGCATTAGAGGAAAAAATGAAAGCACACATAAGATTGCTATTTTGTACGTTGAGTTAACGTCAATAATGCGCGTCAGCTTAAACTTTAGCCTTCGTTGCAAACGAACTTATGAAAAGTCAAATATTGAAATGTTTTTGTCTCTGTTTTATAAATAAAAATAATAAATGTTATATATATACATATATATTATATTCTTATATCTTCATTCTTTCTGATACCTTTCCATCTTTCCTAATACTATCTATCTTTTTTCTTCATTTCCGTTGTTTATGATAAAACTGATCGTAAGAGTTAAAAAATTTTCAATATTTAAATAATTAAATTTTTAAATGTATTAAAATCTTCAAACTTAAATATTTTTATTCTTTTGAATTAGTGCGCGCGCGTTGCATGCATTTTTTAAAAATGACTATTTGTATCCGAAAATTGCGTTCAAAAAATATATACAAAATAGTCATATTTATCAATGTAATAACCATGATAACTGATAAAATAGCTACGATAAATTGATTTATATACAATTTTTTTAGTAGTACGACAAAACCGTATATTTAATATTGCATTTTAAATTATCACTAAAAAATTGTGCATTTAATAATTTTGGGAGTCTTTTTTCTTCAAATATATATAATTAAGCATATATATGTGCTCTCTAGTGGTATATATACTCAATTTAATTAATTCTGACAGTAGTTAGTAAATAAATTTTAATTTTATTTGTGGATGTGGGTAAAATAAATATAATTATAAAAGTTGCATGAAAGCTAACATACATATACATATATCTAACAGGCGATAAAAAACTGCTTATTAACATCAGTTATATTAACTGCTATATAAATTGAAATGCAATATCATGCAGAAAATTTTATATTGTTTTATCGTGCATACACATAAACATATAAATTTAAATGAATATTATGGATTAGTTTTAAATTTAATATTATTGAATATCAAGATGTTATGTTCATAATACATAGATAATGTAGCGCACACGTTATATACATTATATTTTTTGAAGTCAAAGTTTCGAAAATCTTGTGACTTTATTATGCTTATAAAATTAATTTTTTTTAAATTAAAAACGATTTTCTTAAGAAAGAGTGCAAGTCATTTAAATAATTTAAGTAATATTGGATCAATAATATTTTTTATAGAAAAATTCGTGTTTAGCATACTAAATGTACGTGTAAGATATTTTTCTAATTTTAATTTTATAGGATAATATATATAATATAATATAAAATATATAATATATAATATAAAAAATATAATATAATATATAATATAATTAAATATTAAGGATGCACACATCTGCACGATTGTATGCGTAGCAGAAATGATTGCATCCATCGATCGGTTAAGAAAATACAGACAATATTCACATGTTTAATAATACATTACATTAATGTAATTTTCGATTATATTTATATTTATATATATTGTACATTCGATTCTCGTTTAATCTCGTTTAATTTTGACTCTCTATTAGCAAAATATATGTATTTGTTAAATGCAATTAATTGCATCTGACACATAAATTAATTACCATAGCGTATTATACTACCGTTTACTTATAAGTATCATGACATTAATAATAAAATTGATTCAAAAAGCGTATGTGGACATATTAAATTATATCGTAAACCTACTGACTTTTGAATTGAATTGGAGATGTGGGGAATAATTTAAATCGAAATTGTAATAATAATTTTATACACACCTCTCGAATAAAGTGCGCAAATACTATTGTTTTTATAAAGCATGGTGGCTTGACGCATATTTTCTTCATCTAATTTCCGCTAATATAATTATATTATTTTTAAGATAAAAATAATATCTATTAAACGTAAGTAATATTTTTATGTGCAAAAGTTGTCGAAGTAAAAGGGATCTATTTTGTGAAACTGAATTCTTAATCTTTGAAATCAGGGAATGGATGTAACACTTCCGACTTCCTTTCCATGCCTTTCTATTTTCAGCATAAACAGCGATTTATAATTCACATAAAGGATTTAATCTTTTTATGAAATTAATTATGGTCGAATGCCGAAAAAAGGAATCTGTTTTAATAGATCTTGAGACATTAATATTCTTTATTTTTTCCTTCTATTTTTACAAAAGAATTGCATTACATTCTTCTTTTATAAAATAATATTACACATTTTAAGGGCATGCAATCTCTGCTTTTTAAAATTATTTAAAAAATATATTTGAAAATTCTATTTTATAAATGGAATTTTTCTTAATTTTACATTTATTATTTAATTTTTTATTTAACCATAAATCTAAATTTTTAATAAATCTTTTATGTTAAAAAGTTAATTCCCTATTAATGTAATTTTTATTAATACGATTGTGAAAAATAGATTATTAAAATTATTTCTTACGAAATGCTATAATTAATAAATGAAGAACGCATCTTATTATGAATGATAAATTGCAATGCATATGGATGGGCTTATTTTATCGTGTCGCGATTTATTGGTTATTTGAGCATATCATTTACGATTTTATATCGAACAGACATTAAGATTAATGCGATTGAATAATATTAAAGACAGTTATTACGATGTTAAAACAAAATATTATGTGTTATGTACTGAAAATTGATTTAAAAGTGTAACTATTCAAATACTTCTGACAGTGAGAACATTGTATTGCACTTATTAATTAAGTAAATTATGATATCGTGTTCCAATTAATTTCACGTAAATAAACTGTCTGCAATATCGCGAAGATTGTCGTTTCAATTTCGCAATCATTTTATTTTGGGGAAAATTTATAACTCACAAATTTACTTTACAATTAACAGTAAAAGATTTAATTAAATTAATATGAAAGATTTAATTAAATTTAATATGAAAGAATTAAACAAATTGAAACAATATGGCATTTTTAAATTTATATTGATTATTTTTGAGATTAAGGCAACATAAGGTTGAATTTGAAATTCTTTTTATATAAAATATATAAATTATAATTTAAAAAATATTAAAAACTAGCTATGTATCTCCTATCTTTCGAAATAATAATGTGAATCTTATAAATATACAATTACATTTTAGTTATTCTTTTGCGTCATGTAAATATTTTGTTTTATAAATCAGCGATCGTAAAAGCATGTAGAGAGAACTATGCAAAAATATGAAAATAAAAGTGCATTGACAAAAATTTAGAAAGAAATACATGAATTTTTTACGATCTAAACCGCATTAACAAGTTGATCTTTTTCTTTATGGAAATGTAAAACGTAACGGCGAAGCTGATAAGCGTGGATCCACTATTAATCGCTATTTTATGCAAACATGTCGTCTTGTTAACGTATAAATTACAATTTAAAAAAAATTCAGTACAATCGATGTCGAAAAAAGATACTTTGGTTTTAAGATTGGGGTCATGGAATTGGCCACTCTGGTTTATAAACGCAATTTTGCGGCGCCATCACGAGTCCGGATTTAAGAAATATCAAGAATCGCACTTTTTTCATATGATCCATGGACTGACAAATATCCTTGATCTTTTCTGTTAAATGGAAACATTTAATCTGTTTTAGGTAAAGTAGGCTTTAAAATTGATTATGATATACGCCGTTGTAATGAACTCGAAATATAAATAGCAAGATATAAAATTCTTCATTGGATAATAAAAGCCTGCGATAGATATCAAATTTTGTTGCAATTGTAATTTTAATACAATATAATTTAATATAATATAATGCGTTCTTCAAACATATTAGGAATCTTAATTTTGGATTTATAAGCATTGGATAAAATTAATGCAAATGTAAAAATATTTCCTTAACGTAAAAATAAATTTATATAAAGTATAAATCTTTAAATGTAAAAATACATAAGGTATATATATTTTTTACAATGCAGCTTTACTTAAAATTATGTTGTTAGAGAGTTTATATTTTGAATTACTAAATTAATTAGCATAAATGTTTATGTAAACGAAAGTCAAAGCGAAACGCGCATGTTCGGTAATGACGGTTTCAAACTGAGACAAATTTGTACGTTATGATTAATTAAATTTGTGGATGTGAACTGAATATTTAATTAGCTTTTATAAACGCAAATTCGAGCAACGACATAACAGAATTTGCAATTTACGATTCCGTAGTAAATGTTTCAAAGTAGACAATACATAGACAACTGTGTTGGAAGTTTAGGAGTTAATAATTTGTCGCGTCCAATAAAAGCATTCTTTAGATATAAATAGAGAAGTTTTATAAATTAGTTCTGAAATAACCACGGCGAAATGATAAACATTTTGGCAAAATTCCGCATTTTTACTATTTTATTTTATCGAAGATAATTAAAGAACCACGATAATATAATTATAGAGAACAGTCTAGTAGCATTCCACAAATATTTCCATGACTGAAAAGGCGACGCAAAATGAACTAGCTACCAGACATCATAAATTAATTTTATTTCATCGAGATTGGTTGCATATTCTATTTTTATTTCTGTCAATTAGATATATGTTTTCATTTCGCTATAATCCAGACGATTCAGTCACAGAACCGGTATAATGGCAGACTCATATTTGTAACACACTAAATAGGTTCCCTCTGTTACATGGATATTATCTACTTATATGATAATTTTACTTTTTGCTGTTTTCGTATTGATACGATAATTATTAATATTCAAACAAGATAATATAGAGTTACACACAGATATACTATTATTATTAAGAATAATACTGATATTGTTATATTAATGAAACTAAATAGATTGCACTAATCAATAATTTTAATTTTTGTATATGTAAAAATATAAATACACACATGTGTATATATATATATATATATATATATATATATACACATACACAAACATTTTTAATAATATTTTAATATTTTAAATACATGATTTTTAATATTCAGTTGCTATACATTCATAATATTTAATATATCAGTTGCTATACATTCATAATATTGATTTACGAGAAGTTTTATTAAAATTTAGTTTAATTTTTTAGTCAATTTATTGATATACCTCTAAAAATTTTTAATATTTATTTATTTTACTAAGCGATTTTTTATAATAAATAAGTGATCAAGTTCAGAGTTTTCTAAACTTTACAATAGTTTTTGTATGTTTATATAAAATATGTGTGTATAAAAATGGAAAATATATGAATCATATTACGACTATTGGTTTTAATCCCGGGACATAAATATTGTTCACTATTTTTTTAATATAATAGCCTCCTAATTTTTGAATGCTTGCGTATTCTTGTACTTATAATTGGATTAGAATTTAAAAAATGTAAATGTATGTTTGCAAAGTAATACATTCCAAAATAATGCATCACAGAATACAGTTTCTGAACAAGTCAGTATATTTCACATATGATCAAGACTACAAAATTTTTTTTTATTTCGCACTTTGACTGCTACGTGTAGTAATTAATTTGCGCGAAGTTCACCAAGTTCGTATTATAAAGACGAGTACATAACGTGCAGTAATAATTATGCTAGAGTTATAAAACACTCTCCGTGTTTGGCAAATTGCCAAGGTCCCTTGCCTCACCCGAGTTCCATCCATCGAAGGTGCACGAGTACATCGCGGAATACGGGATGTCTTGGCGAACCTATACGACGATGTCTATACGATGGCAACACACGCCCACAGATTACACATGAGAAGAAAAAGAGACGTGTACAATATGCGCCATATAACAACCCTCGTGCAACGGCTTGCCGCAGATACACGCAACGTGCAACAACACACACACACGCAACTGCGTGTTCGTCCTCGTGCATTGATCAATCGGGCTAGTGACGCGTATAGATAGAACGCTTGAATCGTCGGGTATATAAGCAATCCGCCGAAAAGCAGGAGCATCATTCAGTAACTGTTCATCAGCAGCTGATCTCTCCCCAAAGCAATCCAATCAACTATGAAGTGCTTTGTTGTAAGTATTTCGATAGATCTTCTCTGCATGGTATCTTTCTCTATGCATTTTCTGATATCGCTGGATAAAATAAAGATATTGAAAATGTTGGCGAATTTATGGTCTTGTACATACATGTTGACGTGATTTATCGAATACATTCATGCGTTGTATGAAATGTTCCGATAGATTTTCACTGATAATTTACTAGCTGATCATTCTATGATTAGCCTAATCACCTAATCATTACTGCGATTATCTGTATGAATCTACCGGTTTGATCAATTACACGTTCCGATTTCAAGTTAAATCTTGGTATTTATGTTTATATGATATTATAATAGTCTCATGTTACTGATAATAACTAATTATCAAAAATTCGCTTTCCTTTACATTTGCAACTCAAAATAAGCGTCAGCAACATCTGTTTTGATATTTGCAACTTATATTAATTTCGAAACACATATCGCAATGTGATGTTGTCTAAATTGTTCGTATTTAAAATGTTGCCAAATATCTTCAGATTTTTGAAATTGCAAATTGTATCTCTTCTTAATCTTATATTTTCACTTATTTAAGTATATTTACATATTATTTTAATATATTTACACATTTATTTTACTCATAAAATTATATGTAGCGGAGAATGTATCAATAACCATAAAATCTTACCTCTATTTTATGCATTCTACAAAATTATACCACGTTCTTATGTCACACTACTTGGTTATAAAATAGTTTTAAATTAGCTGGCATACATTTATAAAATGTTATATATTTTCTAAAATTATAGTAAATAAATTTTATTTAAAAAATTCCATTATATTGAGATATATATAAGGATATATAGAAAAGTATAATTACATTTAATTTCATCTTTATATCCCGTGAATTCGATAAAACCATTGGCTGTGGATTAATTGAAATTTATTTTTTAGGCTGTTCTCCTTTTGGCTCTGTTCGCCATCGTCATGGCGGTGGAACAGGCACCTGAGGTCAAGCAAGTCGCCATAGAGAAGGAGACCCAGGCCGCCGATGCAGCTAGAGATAAGAGAGGCCTCGTATTAGGCTCAGCATACGCACCACTTACATATGCATCACCATATCCATACAGCTACAACTTGCCATACGCTTACTCTTCGTACGCTCATCCTTCCTATTATCGTTACCCTTACTACAGTTCTCCCTACGTGGTAGTCTAACAATAAGACACGGCGATTTTGGAAACGATGATCAAGACACAGGACAAATCATGGAAATCACGGAAAATTTTGCTCAAATTGTGTGCATTCACTCAATCTGTAATCGTCCCTAAAATTTTTGGTAACCATGAACATGAGTGAGTTCTTTGGCTACCGATAATTTTATCATTGTATTCATTGTAATAATAAAATAACGCTTAATATGTAAAAAAAATGTATTCTTCTTTCGCGAACTGTACAAATTCTATCCCTTCTGCAATTTTCCTTCCTGCAAACTTTGAAAATTCGAAATTGTACTTGGGCAATAATACTAGAGCATTGTCACATTGTTTCTAAGATAATTGACGAAATAATTTCAATTTGAAATTGTTTTTGAAATAATAATTAATAATTATCGATTAACAATAACATTTATTTTATTTCAACAGTAATAATGCAGATTAAATTTTATTTATACAATTTATAAGAAAATTTGCTAATTTATAAAATATTTATATAGTTGAATAACAGATAATGAATGAATTCTTTGAAACGCAATAATTTTTTAACTTTCAAAGAATGACATTTTCGAGATAATATCTAATATTCATAAGCTATTAATTTGCAAGTTATTATAATTTACAAAAGGAATAATAATTTATGATAATTTATTATTATGTTAATCTTCGCCAAATTATTACGCAGTTTATTTAGACTACACTGTTCTTAAACTATCAAAAAAGTTTATTAAAGAGATATTTTGCTTATTTTACATGCATAAAATACATTACAAGATAAACAGTCTGCAATGTCAGTGCGGTGAATAATGTACCAGAAAACATTATAAATTTGAATGACTATAAAAGCTCATCAATTCGATTGGAATTTGTGTGATCGCAAGATCGCGCGCATATATGTATTTGATATACATCATTTTCACAGTCAGATTCGGCGCGTTCATTGCGCATACATTTGCTCTTCGTGTTTAATGTAGATGCATAATGTATTGTCTCGGACTGCAGTCCGGATTTTCAGACATTCATGCAAAAAGACATTGAGCGAAAGCGATTGACATTATTAAGTTGCTACTTGCGACAAAATGAATTGACGCTCGTGAACGCTTGTGCACGTAAATGGGATTGCATTAGTGTCGTCATGCTTCACCACCAGCTGTGGACATTGATCAGTTTCACTAATGCAGCATACCTATGAATTCTATTAGAATATCTGGCACAAAGAGAGTAGGAAATCACAATTGGAAGTAATACGGTTTCCTTAAGTATATATAAATCTGTGTAATATATGGAAAACAAAGTAGTCTCTTTTAATAAATATTAATCAATATATATTTTTTATTGTTAACTGTAATTATAATATATATTCGGGAACACTTGTGTAATTTGGATTTATGATATCAAAAAGTATTATTATTTTAACATTTTATATATAGAATAAATCGTAAAACATAAAATATATGAATTTTATTATATTTTTCTTAAAAGGGGACTAACACAATTACATGTATGTGTAAACAGGATTATAAATTCGGATATACATATATCTCAAAGGAATATGACGGATTTTTTTTATGTTTTATTAAATTATATCGGTTGCTTTTTTGTAAATTAGCATGAAATAAATATAATTATTCTTTTGAAATATTTATATTTGTTTTATAACTTTTTCGGTTTTGCTTATTATATAACATTTAAAATGTAACACAAGAAATAATATTTGAAATAATTATTAGAAAAGTGTTTAAAAAATAAATATTTTTTATATATTTGTACCTATTATTCTTTCGAAAAAAAAACTTTTTAATTAATGTTTTATTTAAAAAAATCACTATATACTTAAATATTTATTTTCAATAATTTGCATTTGAAATGTGTCCACTATTACTCATAACAAATTTGAAGGCCTTGCGTTTAGAGATGTTTAATTCAAAATATCAATGTTTTAATCGATGTCGAAAGGCCGTCGGAAATATGTGAAATATTATGTTAATTTTTTATGGCGCCATTACGACATTATTTATCATGCATTTATGTCGTTTTTATGCATAATTAAGTCGTGCTCTCACTTCCACATGTGTCTATTTACGAATTCCGCCATCGAAGAAGGACACGTGTGCGATGAGCGAATGACACGTTCGACGTTATCCAATTTTTGATTTCTGTTTCACGCGATACCAATACTACAAGCACTTGAAATACATGTCTTAAAAAGGCGTCGATATTGTGGACATCGGATGTTCGCATGCGAATTCTGATTTACGCGCAATCGCACACGTTACACAATACGAATATATCCCTATAAATGAGCGCTTATTCCGTATTCTCCGAGACCCGAGACTTCGTTTACCTTTGTGACTTTCACTGGAAGACCCGAAGAGGAACTGAACAAACGTGATAAGAATTCTATATAGACCACTGTGTGTTTTCACGCAATAATGCAATACTTTTCGTGACCTCGTCGGAAGTTCACAATGACACTCATTTTCTTCACTCTATCTCACATTTCTCTATTAAGAACATAATTTAAGGACGATCAGAAAGTAGTGAAATAATTAATGTAAGTTCAAACTTTTTTATTTATTCTTATATATATATTATATTTCGCAGAGGCAGCGAAGGAAGGATTTTGCAAACATCTCTTTATTTCATGACGAAATGCGACTCTTGCATTCGCTTTTGTAATGTTTATTAAAAGCAAGTATTATATAATTTTATCTCTTCGCTTTTGATAGCGACTAACAGGCTAATTTGACTTTTACAGACTTTTTTGCACTTCATTATTTCTTTGTTCACAAGATATTCGTAGAGATTCGGTGAAGATTTCTAAGAGAACAAAAGATGCCTTTTAGCTCAAATGCTGCTTAGTTATGCGCGATGTCATCAATTTGTGCATCAAACTAGTGTGTTCTTTAATTATATTTTATATGCTTTTTAAAAGCTGTATTTATTTATAATAAAAAGAAATGCACAATGTATTTTTTTAAAAGTATGTAAATAGTATGTATGCTACAATAAAGATTGTTATAATGCAATATATACATACATATTATGAATTATTCTAGCAATTTATTAAAATAAATTAAATTAATATTAAATAATTCTCTATTTCTCAATAATATTTTGGTAATTCTATAATTTTTTCAATTATTATATTATAATTTTAATATTATATAGTATTTTATTTATAATTAAAACAGAATGTCTATTCGCGTTTTATATTAAATAGCTAATCAATTCTGCTTCGTGATTTTATTCACATCTTATTGCTCTTAGTAGACACATGTTTCAAGAATAATATATTTGGCAAGCGACCGCAAAATTTCAATTATGGGATTGCTCCGATTATACGGTGTACTTTATATCGATATGTATAACATCACAAATCCGTAACAGTATTGCTTAAGAGTCGATCGATGAAAGCCAGTAAGAAAGTCTATTGTAATTCGTGGATGGTCGCGACCCGATTGTATTTATACATGTGCAGGTATGGTCGCAGTTTAGTCAGTGCAGACCTGTCCATCCTTGAACAAATTAGTTTTGTGCGGTCTAATTCAATGTCAAGATCCTATGTAAAATAACAGTCTTGAAAAGAAACTAACTAGATTGTGCAGTGTTAAGTGTGATAAGGATTATATAGGTTTGAAAATGCGGTATATTCTGGTAAGTGTGTAATATTAAAGCCTGGATCAGATTACTATGTCCGCAGATTTATTTACGTATTACACAAAATTATATTATATATTATAACTTAGAGACTTTTGATTTTTATACGATTGATTTTATAAAACTTTATTACGTTTATAATTTTATGTAAGTACGAATCTTTTGTAAATTTTTGTCAGTTGTACAATATTTTATAGGTACAAACAGATTAACTTGCAAATAAATTATATATAAAAAGATAAAAACTTTATTTTAAAATAAATAATTAAAATAAATAATTTTTTAAGATAAATAATTATGAATTATTTGACTATTTTAGAACATTAATTGAAAAATTTATTAAAATAAAAAAATTTATTTATAAAATAAGAACATGTTTTTTTTTTTAAATAATAAATCAATAAATTTATTTCTTATATATTTTAATAGTTTAATTAAAGTACTCCTATTTCTATTTCACATCTATTCTTATTTTTATTTACATATTACATTTAGCTATTTTTATTTTATAAGAAATTTAATCCGTAGGTCATTTATATTCTTGTATCGGTGCTTTCGCTGACTCAAGCCAAACAAGAAGACGAAGTTCAAAAGCCAGAACTTACGAAGCTGGAAGTGAATCTTGGCGAGATTGAAATTGAGCCTAATTCTGAGCAATCCGACGTTCAACGGAAAAGAAATGCTGGATACATCTATAAACCGAATCGTATTTCTTCGAGTGCTCGGTTGCGTCTCCAAGGGCATCAGGCTAGAAGTCAAATTGCATCTAAATTTCCCGGTCAATTAAGTAGACCGTTTACGAAATATGGACCACCGAGTCACTCGACTTCCGGTCCACTCACACAAGGATATCGTGCTCAGCAGCATCGAAACAAATTACAATATCACGTCAGTCAACAACAGTCAACCAACTTCAATGACGGATTGGTGGAACAGGAAGTACCGAGCTCGATTAGAAACGTCGATTTCGTGGAAATGAATCCGATCGCCAGTCAAAATAACGAGCCGTTTGGCATGCACACGGCTAATTATTTACCACCGCAAAATCAAAAGCTTCCGGCTTACTCCTCGACGGAAAATTTTGTTTCGCAGTCATCGCAGAGTTCTCTGGATCACGGCGCGAATTCGCAGAATCAGAACTTGGTGCAGCCTCAGAATCATCAGATTTCCGACGCTGCGTTTTTCTTGTCTGCGAACGCGCAAGCGATTCAACAACTTTATGGCGCACCCGCGAACAATCAGGATTTCGCGCCTAACAACAATCAATTTCAAGATACCGGCAATCAGATTCAGAATCTGAACAGTCAATTTAGAGACTTCGAGAGTACCTCACAGAGCTCCCAGGAATTCCGGGGCGCGTTGCCGTCATATGCATCGGGAACGCTCGGTCAAGAGACTCTAGAGCAGATTCAGTCTTTTGAAAAGGATCGATTGATCGTGCAGCTACAGCAAGCTCTCGCTCAAGCTCAGACTACTTCGAGGCCGGAAGCGGCGGAAAGGTACGCTCAAAATCAAGCGAGTTTCATTCAGAATCAGGAGCTTCTAAAGTTTATAAGTCAACAAACGAAGTCGCAGATTCCGACGCCGCAAACTGCAGCTTTTGCCTCTGAAAATACTGCTTTTAGTCAGTCGCCCTTTTTACCAGGAACTACGATTAATCCTTTGAAAGGATTTTCTTTTAACTACGGTGTCTCGACCACCACGCCATTTACTCCGACGACAACAGTGACTGAAGTGCCTATCATTCAACCTCCGCAATTACCCAAAAACGACGGTACTACTCAAACGGCATCATCGCAACCTGGATCAGCCGTAGCTGGATCTCCCGCAGGCATCCCAGTTTACGGTGGATTCATACCAACCTTCATTACGGGTACCAACTTAGTTCCTAATTATAGTACCAGCATCTTTACACCTATCAAACCTACGCAATCCTTCGACACGTCGCCCACTCATTTCGGGATACCGATTCCTACGGAACCGTCTCAGAAACCGGCAGGATCGACGCCATCAATTCCAGCAACACCTTCGTCGACGACACCTTCATCCACCTCTTCTGCTAATCAACCAGGAACCGTTTTTACGCCGATAACTTTGCCAGTTCAACCAATACGACCTATCGCCACTCCTTTGCATCCTCTCACGACGTCCGTACATCCTGTCGTCACTCCTTTGCTGCCTGCAAATCCCGCTCAAATATATCCAGCGCAAGTCACTCCTGCTGTAACGTCTAGTGTGCAACATACATACGGGACGCAAACTGCATTAATCAATCCTGTTCTTTATAAACCAGTCAAAGCAGTCTATCCGGTGTATTATTATCCCAATGTCGCATACCAACTGCAGAAGCCCGCCTGGCCGAATTATCCGTGGAATTACGCGCCCTCGTACGCACAGACGAAACCGACACAAATAATGAGACGCTCTTATTCTTCACAAAGTGGATCGTAAGTTGTTCTATTGTACCGAGACTGATTGTGTTTTGCGAAAAAGAGAGAGGGAGAGATTAAGAAGAAGAAAGTACTGTAAGAAATATTATCGCAGTTGCGTGATTTTCATATGCTAATAACGCTGCACCACATTGCCTATTGACTTTTTTCACATAAACGATTTCGTTTTCTTCTTTTAGAATTTCAAGTTGACAAAAAGAATTACGCTTTGCTAATCGATTATTTTAGTAAGAAATTTTATTTGCTTTTATTAATAGAAAAGTTTTATTATTGCATTTTTATTACAGAAATGTTAGGTAGAAGTAAAACGCATAATACATATATTATCTCTATGACACATATTATCTCTTTTTTCTTAATTATCTTAAGATATAAACGATAATATAAATGAAAGCAGTATGGAGTAAGTCCTTCTTGTTAAAAAAAATATTTTAATCTAAGTTTTAGTCAAACTAATTATTTTTGTTGCGCAGTTGATTTATTTATATAATTTTTTTTCTAATTACATTGTCTTAAATTAGTGATTTATATTTATTTAGAGAATCTAATTGATTCTAATAGAATACTTATTTGAAATTTTGTTTTCCAGTATCCGCTCGTATATATGTATAATATAAAAATTATCTCTTAGTTTATGAAAAATTCCATGTTATAGTGGCATTATTCATATCATAATTTCTTCACAATCCATAAATAATCATATATTGCAGTAACAGAATTATTATGTATATTGCAGAAATTCAGTTTACATCATATTGTGTAAAAAACAAATTTGAAAATTACAAATTATTTGCGAGTTCTATAAATTTTAGAAAACAAAGGAATTATTCAGTTATTTTGCAGCGTTTACAATTAGTATCTATACGTTCTGCTATTGAAGAGTTACTACGATTGTTCAATATGTATCAATTATTCTACATCATCTATTATTGCATATACACGTACTTCAAAACGTTTTCAAGAAAGCAACTGTGATAATAAATGCAGTTATTTCATTGATATTAAAATTTCATTGCGATAATAAAAAACAGGTAGTTTTTTAATTGTCGATCACGCACATTATTTAAAGAATAGAGATAGATTTTGTTGATTTTCTGAGTAAAAAAAATACTTTTTCTATTTTCTTTTTATTTTCAAACTTTTATAGGTGTTATCAAACTTTTATATGTTAATAAGAGGGAATAAATTAACAACGAATGTTGATTTGATGAACAATGTATGTATGATGATGTGAAAATCTTACGTACTTTTTTTGTCTCTAAAATAGATTCATCGAACACACATGTAAATATATGTTTTATTTATTTTGTTAAATAAATATATTTTTTTACTTGGAAGAAAAAAGGAGTCAATGCTGCTTTCATTCTCTCCCTTTTAGTTGGATACTTATAATTATGTTTAAATTTTTAGTATAAAGCACATTTGGAAAGATTTTGAACTTGTCAACTCTAATAGGTAATAAATATTGAAAATAATCACTTAATTATGTTAATTATGTTAATTAAGTTTAAATACTGTCAATATAATAAAAACAAATAATTATTTTAATTAATTGAATGAAAGAAAAAATATATAATGTTTATTTTTCTGATAAAAAATTAATTACATAATTTAAAGCTAGAAATTTAATTACGAATAATTTAACATATGAATATGAATTATTATTTTACATAAATTATTTATACTCCAGGGATAGAAATAATGACTTTTATAAATATTTTTATTTTCTATTTCAAATATAATTTTTGTTCTATGAGCTCTGAGCATATCGTGTATATATATGTATACTACGTGTATATTACGAAATTGCGTAGGGTTAGTTAATCCCTAGATTCAAGCGTTCATAATGCATGTAATGTTAACCATATGCAACCGCGATGTTTATCTTATATAGTCGCGATGGAATGGAAAGTCAAGCAAATGGATTACTACCACTTCCGGCCCAAAACGCTGATCTATACAAAGAGACTCTCACTCGTGACCATCGTTTGTGATCGCGAACGGACCATCACCACGTTACTCGATTCTGACCTCGAAAGTCGTTCGATAATTCTAGCCACGGTTAACGCAGCCGGATTATCCGAGCAATCTTAAGCATGCATAATATATCGTTGTTTACAGGTGTATGATTCTCCCAGATGATTTCGTAATCATTGGGCTCGTTCTTACTAGACAAAAGAGGAAAGAAAACGGATCGCTAATGTTGCCGATTCATAAATCGAAATTTAGAAATAAGTGGGAGATTCATAATTGAATAATATATATTTAAAAAATGTTTAATATTATTGACTCTTTGCAAGTATAAATTGCTTTTCTTCTTTGTTAAATTCAATAATTACATTGCTTTCGATCATTCTCTCTCTCTAAGATTTTTAAAATCAAAATAATAAGATAAGTGAATATGTTACTTATTCTCTTTATTAATCTATTTATGATAAAATATTTTTATCAGAAACAAGTAATTAAATTTATAGATTTTAAAAAGAATTTAAAAGACGATCGAGTTAATTTACAAATAATGATTTATAAAATATCTTATTACAATTAATAGTGTTTATTTATTTTTGCTTTAATGACAGAAATGCATTAAGATGTAAATACATTAAGCAATATTAAGCGCAATGGCAATTAATAACGTACAATTCAAAATAATATCTTTCTAAATAAATTGCTTTTATTTGTAAAGTTCGCACGTTGCATTTTAATTATAAATAAATATTTGTCAGGAGAAAAAGCAAGTTTCTAAGAAAGATGATAAAATCGTGCCATTATAAAACAAAGACTTATATAACGCCTCTGCCAAGTAATTCAAGAATCAGAGCATGCACATCGACCCTATAGGGTAATGAAGTTCTAAAAGCGTGACTTGATCCTAAGCCGAACTTCCTCGTCGCAATTACCTCTCAAACCTATCATTCACTTTTCGCAAGTGACCCACATTCTACTGTCCGGTTTTCGTTTTATTTTATCGGCACTTCTATCGTTTTTTACTCTGAACTTGTTTAATTAGAGTTTCTCAGATGCGCTTTCTATTTATCTGGGAAATTCTAGATCCACGTCTCGCCAGATAAATAGTTTTCATTTGCAAACTTAATATTTTTTATTATTATAAATATTTTTTAATAATATGAATAGTTAGATCTCTTAGTTGTCGTTTATAGATCAAAAGATAAAGAAATAAATGTAATGAGATTTATACATAGTATATACATATACGTAAAAGAGGAACGAGCAAATTAAAGATTGAAAAAGCGAGAGAATGAACAAATCTGAAAGAG